>NC_047519.1:17706698-18064851 GCF_902827115.2 Pseudochaenichthys georgianus
CTCTTCTCTCGGCCGCCACTGCGGGAGCACAGCTGCAGCTGCGCTCCCACCACCTCTGTTTGTTTCATTACTGCGCCATTTAATTAAAGTAACCCATTTGAACCATTGAGAGACTCCATTAGTCTCTTTATTTTAAGCTTCTCTCCTGGGACGCGAGAACAACGAATACTTATAATATTAACATGGCTATTGAAAGCAAGGGACTGGCAAGGCGAGTTGAACAACTATGGAACCGTGTTGAGGATCAGGAAAATCGTGGTAGAAGGAATATTATCAAGTTGATTGGACTGAAAGAGGGAAAGGAAGCAGGGAACACAATAAATGATACGTCAAGAAAATACTGAATGACGGCTTGGGGCTACAGGGAGGGAGTACGGTGGGAGGATTGCTCATCTCCATCTACGAGGATCTTACCAAGGCTCCAACCTGCGCAGACGTTTCTCCCTGACCATGAAAACCTTATGTGAGCATCAGGTGAAACACACACTGGCACATCCAAGGTTCACATGGAAGGGGAAGGCTTCCTGATCCCAAAAAGGCGGAGGAGTTTGTTGGAAAAAATATTCACACCACGGAGGGGCATGAATGAAGTTGTGATCTACATTAAGGAGAGCGGAGTTTGATTTTCAGAAGTAAGGCGGGGATGGGAACTTTCAGTTGCAATTATGAACGGACGGCTGGGGCGGTGTGTGGAGACGGCTGTCTACGGGAACCACACAGACTGGAATTGGACTGACCGAGCTAGTGAAGCTCACTACACTGCTATGTTCACTTTAAAAGCAGTGTTTTTTGGGTTAATGTCATTATTATTTAATGTAGAAGATGTATCTGTTCTTAGATACGTATGTCTTGTTTTTATTTTTATGATGGCAGGAACATGGCGTTAATGTGTTGCATTGAATTAGTGAAAGATACACACAGTCTTTAAATCCAAAGGTTGCAAATATACACCCCTCAAAAACAATGGTTGGTGGCCACATTAATATAGTATCGTGGAACATTAATGGCTGTAGCACAATTACTACTTAGATATAACAAAATGGTAAAGAATTGTATCTGGGATGGGAGAAAACCTAGAATTAATATGAACAAATTATGTCAGCCAAAAAGTAGAGGAGAACTATCATTGCCCAATATAAAGTATTATCGTATTTCTTTTGAAATGTCAAAGCTTGTGAAACATTGTAAGGGTTTAAATACTGATCTGGACTGGGTCCGGATTAATCAGGAACTAACCTCCCCTCCCCTTTTAAACCTATTGAAGCTCTCGCACAGGTGACAACCAACAAGGAAGATAATAATGTGATGAATCCTATTCTGGTACACTCAAAACCTGTTTGGCGAGAAGTACATAAAAAATGTAAAATGTTCCACAATACTGAAAGATATGCACCCTTATGGCACAATCCTAAAATAACAATTGATAATCAGCCCATTTACTGGGCACAATGGCTTAAAAAAGGTATCAGGATATTGGATGATTTATTTGAAGCGAACATTTTTATTTCTTATGACAGACTGAAGGAAAAGTTGAATTTGGAGGGACTAGGCCACTTTTGTAAATATGTACAGATTAGACATTGTATGGGGGGAGGAGTTTCATTAATAGGGATGAGAATACAATAGAGTGTTACCTATAACTGCCAACAATGCTTAAAAGAGCATCTAGGTGGTACGGGATGTGTCCATGGATAAATGACAATGGCTGTGGAAATCTCAAACGTGTAAAGGACCTGTCACTTACAATTGACGCAAAAACATGGGAGGACATGATATCTAAAAAAATACATAAGGGAAGCTAGAGGCAAATTCATTCAGTATAAAATAATTCAAATATATTATTATACTCTGTCCAAGACTACACAGAATGGGCCTGATTAAGGATGATTTATGTTGGAAATGTGGGGAAGAACGTGGCACGTATATGCATGCATTTTGGGAATGTTCGAAGGTTTGTCCCTTGTGGAGGAATGTTCTGGACTCTATAGGAAAATGGTTTGAATGTGATATTCCCACTTCGCCAAGACTGTGTCTCCTTGGAGACAGGACGGTGACTCCGCATCTGAATAGATGTGCATTTCGAGTGTTAAAGACTGGCCTAATAACGTGTGCGTGGATAATTTAAGATGTTGGAAGGATCCCAAACTCCTACACTAAATAGGTGGAGGGTTCAAATTATGGAGACTGCTGCATGTGAAAAGATGCTGGGAAGGTTGAATGTTCAAAGTGGAATGGTTAATGAACAATGGGATAGTTCAGTAGATACATGTCTGGGGAAGGTGGAACCATGTGAAGACACTAATAAGTAGATGTATCATGCACTAATGTGCGCTGCTATGACTGGATGTTTTACTTTGATGTATGGATACTTGTCAATGCCTGTTTTTATTTATTTATTTTTTATTATTTCTTTGGAACTGTTTGTTTTTTCTCTGAGTCTGTATATGATGTTGGATGTTTGTGCTTAAAATCCAATACAAATTTGAATTACAAAAAGAAAAGATACAATTGATCAATAACAACAGTTTAAGTTTGATTACGGTTAAGATAAGGTGACTTATATATTTGGTTAGTATTAAGGAAGAGATCATGGTAAGGTATCATTGTGTTGGTAATGCATCAATGCGTCCCATTCCGACTTCTAGTAATTCCTAAATATAATACAGGTCGTCATTAAATACATGACACCGAACATTTGAATGCTAAAGCAAGTTATGTATACTGTGTATAGAAACACTTTTAGGAGGATGTTATGGAAATCTAGGACCCAACACGGCTGGAGAGTACAAGTCAAAGTGATCAAAACAAATAAATGGTGAATCAGACAGAGCTTGTCTTTCTAGTTATTTATTTGAAGCTTCAAATAACATAAGATACAATGAAAATAGACACAGGTCTCACAGAGCATAGAATCGTCTGCGTGAGTGTGCGCAGTACAATGTGATAGCAGAGCTTATATAGAAAAAGAGTGGGAACGTTATAAATCTGTCTTCACACGGCCACATTGTTATTAGACACCTTCTGTCCTTGAGCTGTAGATAGCATAACGGTTCTCAGAGTAGGAAAGTTCTTGTGTGACTGTGTGTGAGTCTCCCAGTAGCCAAAGCAGCTCTGTGGCCTTGAAGCGCCTGGGAATAAACCCAAAGGAGAGATGGAAAGGAAGAAAGAAAAGCACATCTCAGGAAATGAGAAGCATTTGGTTTAAGTATATAAGGATATAATAAAAATGTCCACTACAAGGAGCAGTTGTGTAAATAATGAATAATGTGTCAAACAGTCCACAGAAACTCATATTCATGTCAATATCCCAAATGGATTTCATAAGACGCAAAAACAAAAGATCCACAATCAAAATCCTACGTCCATGTCCACTGAATTGCAAATCCCTACTGGGACCACAGACAGACAAGAGAAAAGTGTGAAAGCTGAAAGGTTGGATTTGGTCTAAATGGGACTCCACAGTCATCATGCATGATATTGACCTATTGCTCCACTCATGAGAAGGTATCCCAGGCATCTTACACATTTGTCTAACTCAGTCTGTATGAATGCATGAACTCAAGGAAATCCTCAGATATAATATGATATATGTATAGTATGTGTATTTTGTACGAATTTGGTACCATTTGTGTATGTGCGGATGTATGTTCTTGAAAAGCCCTAAGACCTGCACATCTCCTGAATAACTTGACTTGTCATGAATATTTTCCAATGTGTCAACATGGGACCAAATGCATTTTCATCTTGTGAAAACACACACATTCACATTCACACACTGCCATCTCTGATGTGTTGTCTGAATGTATCAGACTGTTCCCCATGGATAAACATGGATGGTCTCTCGGAGCAGAAAGTGTGTTCCTCAGCTCTTGTCATGGCATCACATTTACATTTCTGGCGCTGTATTTTTAAACCTGAATCTTTTTGTTCTGTTCCTTGGAGTCAGTGACATCCTTCTTTTTCCTTTATGAAAACTTTCAGAATTGTAAATGCTACACACAAGTTTAGTCTTTGTGTTGTTGCAGTCACTCAGGTCACAGTCAGCAACATTTCTTGTTTTTAGTTTTTCCCAGTGCAATGGGCCGTAAAGAATTTTCAACGGCTTCTCAGGTCTACCAAGCGCTATGACCACACTAAAGGAATCAATATAATTTGTACGAAGCTACTGGATAAAATGTATGTAACAAATCTCTTGAAATCTTCAAAATATAATGGCCTATTATATTTACAATTCAATGTGTTAATGTTTTGATGTGTCCCTTTCTAAATTATAATTCATGTCTTATTATTTCTTTATAACATTGAAGGGATTTTTCAAAAAAAATATTAATCAGATAGCCTTCAGCTTATTCAGAATGATACTGGGTGAAGTGCCTAATGGCATAATGCATTTTAAACGCTAATTCTTAGTTAATAGTAGCTACCACTGGCCTGATCTGTGGTCATGACGACATTACTAAAATGTGGGCTAGCTCTAAGTTGAACTCCTGACAACGTTCCGCCCATCAGAAACGTTGCTGTATCAGAGACAATGCGTGATGTGTTAAGGAAGTAATATGGTCTGTGTTTACATTAGCAAACATTGCTAACACTCAGAGCTAACGCTATAGTACTGGAGAGAATATGTGTAAAGAAGCTGGATGTAAAAAGGTACTCACCTTGTGGTAAACCCGCGAGAGTTAAAGCGGTTGAGCTCCATACTGTTTCAGAAATAATGCTTGATATGGTTTGCAACATAAAATGGTGTTTAAAAGCGGCAGCTTTTAGCTGTATAGCTGTGGGCAGAGTAGACACTCATCTCTTCACAGAGCTCACTGCTTGCATGCAGAAAGCGGCGTGGCCAGCAGCAGCTTGGGTTACATTTGAAGCTACGGACCCAGAATAAGCACTTCTCTAACAGGGCTGAAATAGAGGGGTAAGAGGCATGCTACAATGGGTGATCCCTTAGCAAATCTATAGAATACTATAGAAAAATCTATGGGCAAATTCTATAGAACATTTCTGTAGAATACTACAGGATTTTTGCGGATATACTATAGAAATTGCCTACGTGTTTTACTATAGATTCTGGGAAATAATCTATAGAAAAATCTATGGACAAATTCTATAGAAAATGTCTGTAGAATACTACAGGATTTTTGCGGATATACTATAGAAATTGCCTACGTGTTTTACTATAGATTCTGGGAAATAATCTATAGAATACTATAGTATAGAAAATATACACTGTAGATGGTTTTTTTGTAGAAAATAGTCTATAGAATCCTATAGAAAACCCCATGGATGCTAACTGTTCTGGAGAATACCATAGAATTTGTGACCTATATTCTATAGAATCTATTGATGTTTCTATAGAATATACTGCAGAATATTGGCAAATATTCTATAGAATTTACCTATGGATTTTACTATAGATTCTGCAAAATAATCTATAGAAAATTGCTATTGTTTTCTATAAAATTGTTCTGCAGAATTTATAACATTAATTTACGGGAATTGTCCTTAAAGATTTTACAGGTTTTACAGATGTATCTGCTCTTTTTACAGTCAATAAAGTTTAATAAAAGTACAGCACTAAAACTTCTACGGGCAAAAAAAAACGGAAAAAACGGTCAAATGACTGGCAGCAGGCAAACAAAAACCATACAATTAAACTGAAATAAAGTGCAAAAGCAATTAGTATACAGAAATTGTCCTTAAAGATTTTAGAGGAAACTTTCCTCTCTTTTCAAAATCCATTGTCTTAAAATGTTACATTAAAATACCTTAAAGGGGACCTATCATGCAAAATGCACCTTTGTACGTCTTTTATACATGAATATGTGTCCCCGGTGTTCCAGGGAACTCACCAAGTGTCAGAAAACACAACCCTCTCTATTTTCCTCCTTCGTCAAATCTCTAAAAAAGGGGCTGCAACGGATCTGAAAAAAACGGATCCAGATTCCAATACTTTTCTACGTCACAAAGAAGTGCTCCGCTTATTGGTCAACTCTCCACCTATCAGGGGAATGAGCCACGGCCACGTGCATTGCCAAACCACTCATTCGCATATAGGCTATCGGCAGGCTAAATAATCAACACCCCAGTCACATCTGTGTTTTTGCCTGCTCTTGCCAGGATGTCTAAGCCAGTTAAACGTTGTGCTGTTGTTGGCTGCAAGACTCGGGACAGGGGACTGCATGCAATGCCATCAGTGGAAAAATAAATGAATCTGTGGCTAGACTTCATTTACAAGGGACATGTGCCAGAAGACCACGGAAGATTTCTGTTTGTGTGTTCCAAACATTTTACCACGGACATGTTTATTAACTTCTCTCAAGTCCAACACGGATATGCCTCCAAACTAATGCTAAACCCGGGATCAATACCAACCATCCGGGACCAGGCCAGTGAGGACACTATGGGGTCAGATTTGGGTCAATATTCTAGCGCGTAAAACAAGCTACTCACGAGCGGAAAATGTGCTTTTACACGCGCATAAAATGACCCTCGCGCGCAGATTAAACCCCCGCGAGTGGCTCTGCGCCCGCGAGCGGCTCTGCGCTCGCTCGCGAGAGAGACAGCCCTCTTGCTTGCTCGCGGGAGTGTCAGCTTCGCGGAGTCTGTCTACGCGCGCGTGAAAAGTTTCTGGCACTTTGGGGCGGAGCCACTAGACTTTGATTGACAGCTGCAAGGAAACCCGGAGTTGCCAGGTTTGATAAATGCCTGCACTACCAAGAGCCGAGGAGTGACGGCAGCAAAATCAGTTGGACGAGATTAAATGGTAAAATTGTCCATAAAAAACTATTATATTCGTAAAGTGTACAGCTAATATATATATATATATATAAACATTTATTTTATATAAAACAAAATATTTTTGAGTGGGCTGTATCTGTCGAAAATTGCATATATAATTTTATTTTATATAAAACAATATATTTTTGAGTGGGCTGTATCTGTCGAAAATTGCTAGCTACTGTCTGCTGTACACTCTTAGAAGGGATGTGTCAAATATGACACAACATGTGTTGAATTTCAACACACCTACAGAGTGTGCTCAGGGACAACACGTGTTGTGTTTATTTATGTGTAAATCATTTTTACACACAAAATGTGTTACATGCCCCTAACACACAATGTGCACATTTTACACGTTGTGTGTCATAAATGTGTAACCAAGATGAACACACTCATTTGTTATTTCTGCACATTTTGTGTTATATTTCTTTAACCAGAATTAACATTTGATTGTGTTATATCTGCACATTGTGTGTCAATGACGATTACTGGAAGTACCAGGTGGTGGATATGGTTTTTATTAAAAAAATCGAATGCAAGAATACATTCATTGGACATTTATTTACAAGGATTTCATTAGCACAAAATAATTGTTAACATTTAAAAACATTAATATTTGTCTAATTCATCAAATGTTGACAGAAAAGATAATTCATAAAATCACACCTAAAAAAACCTTATACCTTGGTTAAAACAAACTTAATCTTCAGCAAACTATTGTTGTAAATGACTTTCAGCTGAGGGAATATAGTGATGAGACTCTTCACAAGGACCACCTTTTCAGTGTTGGATGGATAATTAAGGATTAAAATGAATGACAAGTGAGCTATTTATTTTTCAAAAAGAATACAAAAAGTTCTAGCATACAAATATTACAAATGCGTGATAATAAAGCAATTGGTTATAAAGAATGTCCTTTTGTATCAGGCAAATAAAAAAACAATTTTTACAACCAATATATCACTTAAATACAACAATTATACACATATGGACAACTTTACTATTCAATCTCGTCCAACTGATTTTGCTGCCGTCACTCCTCGGCTCTTGGTAGTTCAGGCATTTATCAAACCTGGCAACTCCGGGTTTCCTTGCAGCTGTCAATCAAAGTCTAGTGGCTCCGCCCCAAAGTGCCAGAAACTTTTCACGTGCGCGTAGACAGACTCCGCGAGGCTGACACTCCCGCGAGCGAGCAAGAGGGCTGTCTCTCTCGCGAGCGAGCACAGAGCCGCTCGCGGGCGCAGAGCCGCTCGCGGGCGCAGAGCCGCTCGCGGGCGCAGAGCCGCTCGCGGGCGCAGAGCCGTTCGCGGGGGTTTAATCTGCGCGCGAGGGTCATTTTATGCGCGTGTAAAAGCACATTTTCCGCTCGTGAGTAGCTTGTTTTACGCGCTAGAATATTGACCCAAATCTGACTCCATAGGACACATCCAATTTTGAAGCTGTACGTTTTTATTTAGCGGTGTTTTTCCTGATAAAGCTATCTCTAGCTTGTAGCATGTAGCATGTAGCTTCGCCGTATCAATGTCGCCTCAAACCCAAATAGTAATCGGTTAGGTGTTTATATATTTTTGTAGCATTTTATTTTGTACGCTCCGCAGTCTTTGCTTTGTCATTTGAATTATCAGGCATTTGCTAACATGTTCAGACATACTGCCGTAATGGCGATCTGTGTGAAGGCTGTAAAGCCACGCCCTAGGCGATAACACAAGTATTTATTCTCCTATTTATTAGTATTTTGTATCCTCTACAATCATATTGAGTAAGTTATAATAACAAACGTAATCTTCTGTAGGCAAGTGCCCTTTTTTCCAGCGTTATATGTAAACGCTTTTGTGATTGTAGTCTGTAAGAACGATCAGATATCATCGATCTGTAAGCTAAGCTACGCTAATGAGACATGCCGTGTTTTGCAGCGTTATATGTAAAAGCTTTTGTGTGTTTACTTGTTTGCGCACATGAATATAAATGGGGGTGTGTTAGGATACAACACTGTGTATGTATGCGAGGGGACACACACACCACGAGTAAAACTGAGCTAAAGCCCCGTCGGTCTGTTGTTGTTGACAAGGCCTTACCTCTAGCAACAGGCTAATTAGTGGCTAGCACTCATTACAGTCAGTCTACTGAGCTCAGCCCCTCTCCAACACATCACCTGCATTGAGTCAGAAACACAGCATGCACATTACGGTTCAAAACTAACTCAGATTGGAAAAGGCTAAGCAAAGAGCTTTGCTAAATAGAGAGCTTTGCTAAATAGAGAGTTTTAGCCCCATCTTTTGGGATTTCAGACTATATCTATCCAAATAGTATTTTCTCATGCTGAATACTAAGTTGAGATGATTTTGTTCTAACTATGTGTACTTCTTTACAGGCCAGCACCTCACATACTTACTAATTAACTGCAGTTCCCAAAGGCCAGGAAGGGAGAATGCAGAGCAAAACCAGTAAAGACTGACCCCACATTCCGTAAGTGTTTAAAATATTTATTATACAACTATTTACAAATATAAAATAAAAAAATTAGAAAGAAGTTTCAGTTTTTTACATGCATATACTAATCTAAACCACATTTTTTGTTGTGCTTTTTTTACCATTGCACAGCCCTACGTGGCCAACTTGATGGACCTCATCTTCGACCAAGTCTTTGTGGACCCTGCACCATTATGAGCGACCTGACAGGGAGGAGGTCATCGCCGGGTATGCTACACGGTTCAATTTGGCTGCTGTCTGAACCCAACATCGACATTTCACGGATCAGGAAACTCCCTGCGTATCCTGAGGACAACGCAGGCCGGAATCACCACTCTGATCCTGCGTCCAAGGAAGCCCCAGCACCAGCTCACAAAGCTTCTGTAAAAATATTTAGTGTCATTTATACAAAATACAAGTAGGCTACATTTAGTTTTTTTGTATGGGTTTTTTTAACCGTTGATTTTGACAATAAAGTTCCAAGTTGATATCAAAATGTGTCATGATTATTCATGTTTGGATGGGTAAAGAATATTCTGATTTCAAAAGCATAAGGTTGTGTGTGTGTGGACCTTTTTGTCGTACACATGGGTGTGTTATGCCATTGCTGTGTAGTATATAATGGTACAATGATAGAATGAAAGATTGCATAAAGCCATATACACCAGTATTTATTTCCATGAACAATATTAGCATTCGTTTTACAATTTCAGTCAAAACAAACAAACCACTCACTGCTCTATTTGTCTCAACTGTAGTCCACCATGTTCAGCTCTGTAAATATGCAACGCATTCTGCAGGGAGAACACATTTAGGCACACAGGCTCCAATCCAGGATGGTCCACCATACAGGTTACAGAGTCCTCAAGTTACTGCATCCGTCTTGACACATTGTGATAAACATATATTGAATGACATGTGAAAAATGTTTTTAAACAGACAACTTAGTAAAGCTGTCAAAAATGTTACCTGTGGTATCTCCATGCAGCACACATTCTCCGTTCAGAAGGCATCGTGGCGCAATTTGCACAAAGAAGTCAATAACTGAGCTTTTAAAAACACATGAAACTACACACATTGCTGACAACTGAGGTGTTGTTGGAGTTATACTTTTTATCATCCTAAGTTATTCAACTTTCCAACGGTTGTTGCAGGATGTTGGAAGAAAAGGACTGTAAACTATTAAACGCAATGAGGCCATTGTATATATGCTGAAAATATGAATGTCTCCCTTTATAAATATATATATATATATATCGCTGTTTTTGCGTTACAAACTGTACACATTGCATTCTTGCTAATTAGCCAAAATATGAACGGAATAAGGAGCAAGCATCGTAACAGAGTAAAATAAATAGGGACAACAGCTTGTCAGCTAACCATTCAGAAACGTCCTGCTGTAACCGAGATTTTTGCACCTCCACCAAAACCTCCGCTGCTTCAGGGTCAGTTTCTGGATCAAATTGATAGTATGCTTGAACACATGCATTGCTCTGAGATGACATGTTTATTCGACACTCGTAATCACAGCAAGCATGGTAACGTGACTCTCGCCGGCTCATGCCTGCTCTTCTGCAGGGGGGCGTGGTCAGCTGCTGCTCAGAATTTTCAAAGACGGGCTTGGAATAAAGCGAAAATGAGCGAAACGAGGCATGTCTAAAAAATGATCTGTTTGGTATTTTGAAAAATAAAATTTATAAATATACCTTATATAGGTATGGTCATACACTATATCATTTAAATATAGCATGATAGGTCTCCTTTAAATAAAGTTCTGATGAGAAAAACAGTTTTTTACATTTTCTTTTATTAGATTTGTATGATCAAACACTAAAATAAATACAGAACCTAAAGAGCTAGAATACTGTTATTTTACAGCTTTTTTCTAACATTTTCCAATCAAACAGGTTCAACAAAATGACATCACAAAATGTTCTGTAGGAAATAATTCCTCTGAAAACTTAAAATATAAAAATATTTGTAGAATTATAGTACAACTAATGAATACAGCATTTCATATTTAAACATCATACTTATAAACAGTAGAAACAAAAAGTAAGTTGAATTTTTTTAAGATTACATTGAAACATTCTCAACTGAAAATAACAGAAATGGCAAAATGGCGACATATGTTCACATTGTCAATTTGAAGGAGCAGTGTGCAGGATTTAGTACGTCTAACAATGGGGATGTAGGTTCCAACCAATGGATAACTTGTTCACTCACCCTCCTATCCCAAGTTTGTAGGATAATGTATATTGGCTGCAAAAAACTTGAGGCCCAATCATGTTTCCTCTGTCCATTCTGCGCTGCTGTAGACGTGGCAGTGCAACCTAGAGGACAAAAAGATCAGAATTAGAAACGGGTTTATTGCCAGGTATGTTCACACGTACGAGGAGGTGTCGTACATACAAATAAAAAAATGTAAACACTACACAGATAGCGAACTATATTAAGAAATAGAATGCAATAAATTATAGAATATAAAATATGGGCAGTAAGCAATATTTAAACATTGCATTATTTACCATCCTGTGATCTCCATGCAGAGTCTGCGTTGTGGCTGAGGTAAAGTGTCAGTGGGGGGGGCGGGCCTTGTTGAGGTGCCGAGAGGTTCTGGTCCTGATGGAGAGAGGTTTTGGTCCTGATGGAGAGAGGTTCTGGTCCTGATGGAGAGAGGTTCTGGTCCTGATGGAGAGAGGTTCTGGTCCTGATGGAGAGGTTCTGGTCCTGATGCAGAGAGGTTCTGGTCCTGATGGAGCGCAGCCTCCAGCCAGAGGATTGTGTTGAAGGCAGAGCTGAAGTCCACAAACAGGATCCTGGCGTAGGTTCCTGCTGTGTCCAGGTGCTGGAGGAGGAAGTGAAGTGATAACTATTAGTAAACCATAATGATGGATGTTATTATCAGGGCATTGATTATTTCATAAGTTTAGAAGGGGGGAACATAGTCTAACAACAGTTAGCTTTTGTTAATTTTACCTCGAGACAAACTTGGGAGACTTGTTTCTGAAATCCCTTTCTCTTAAAGTGAATAAATAAAAAATAAAACAATGGAGGTTACCCTAAAACTAACCACTGGATTGCTTGTCTAACATGACCTAGTCCATAAGTGAGGTAAGGGTGGGAACAATCAAACACACCCTCCCAGGCACTACGTGTTAGCGAAGTACAACTGGGATTTCGAAGAGGAAGATATGCTTGCTCAATTCTTAATAATAAAGAAAAAACAATAAATTGAGCACTTGAGTTTTCATTAGCAGCGCCTAGCTACAGCTGCGGAGCTTCGGTCAATACCACTAACAGTCTATTTCCTTAAAATGGTACATATCGATGAATCTATATTTTCATCTTCAGGTGATTAAATCTGCATAATGTCCCTGTACAATAAGATTCGAGCATTTTGTAATCCAGTGAGGAAATTCAAGACCAGTAAATATTGATTGATTAAACAACACTAAATAAAATGTTAGTGCTTTCTTCAAACTCAGACTCTCTGCTGCGGCTGTACCTCAAAGACAAAACAATTGTCTTATGATCTTTGTTGAACAAGGTCTGATTGGCCTATACATGTACAATGTGGGGTATTTTTTAAATATTTTACTAAACCACATTCAATACTATTTTAGACACAAGTTAGTTATTACTCACATATCAAAGTCTTTTCATCTGCAAGATGGAAGAATAGCTGGGTGCTGCCTGGAGAAACTGATGAGGGACACAGGCTGGCTTCAGCAGCTTTCCACACAAAGCTGTCACATCTTCTCTTCCATAGTCCTCACTGTCCACTGGTGCTCTGTCAAAAGAGTGAACATCACAGCCGTCATGTTAACCCTTTGTTACACAACATACAACCAACATGTGTCAAAAGTGACCCGAATTAGTTTTAATTGTAAATATCTTTGCAATAAATTATTTTAACCAATCAGGATTCCAGGTATTCCTCAATTAACCTGTTTTGGATCAACACCAAATTTGTATTTTTCCCTTTCTTACTTTTTGAATAAAAATCATGTTTGTATCACTACACTTCTAAGGCACAACATGGGTCAAACATTACCCGTATTATTTTTGCTATGTTATTTCATGCATGGCTGAGTGTTTCTTTACTATACATTTTCAAAAATAATTAATTTTAGCAGTGATTTGGACCAAGCATGTATGATGTAGTAATACAAAAAGTATTTTAGTTCACACAGTGTGACATTAGCTAGTCATGTTAGCTTGTAATATATAGAGCAGAGCTAACTAGCAAGTTAGCCGAACGTTAGCGGTTAGCTGTTTATGCTATGCTAGCTGTTACTGAACATTAACAAACTATATTCCGCTATAAGAAAGCTGTGAAACTTTACATTAAACTTGGCGACAACATTGTGACACCCCGCTGCATGTTTATGTGTAATTCTCCCGTGTTGGAGACGAGAGGGTGGGGGGGCAGCACTGCAATAAACTGTAAGCTAACGTTAGCAGCCACCTGTTAAGCCAGGTTCCCGGGCGCAACATCTTGCAAGAAACAGCATGTCAGGGCTTCTTAACATTTAACAACCTATTAATGATGAATACCAACTTAACGGGAAGAAACTCAGCTAACTAGAAGAGGAAACGTAACCTTAAATAAAAAATAAAACATTCACAAACTAAGGATTATCTAAATACATATTTAACTCCATTACAGTTGCAGGACTCACCAGATCTCAAGTCTTCTGTTCTTTGTTGACGTCCCGATGCTCATATTTAAGGTGTAAAACGATCCCGATATTAATCCATAAAATCCTGCAGCAGACATACAGACAGCTGTAGCTCGCAGGAGGAGACCCACTCAAACTGACGTGGATGTTTCAAATGTGAACGACAGGCGCGGACAGTTCTCATTGGCAGGTTTCTTCGATTACGTTTATATTAACCAATCAGGAGTGTTGTGGACTCATTCCAAACATGCCTGACTTGTCTGCCGTGTTTTGGCTGAATTCTATTTCAATTGCCGTAGCTCTGGCTGTCGGCCAGAATCCGAAAACCATACTGTAAAACTAAGGCTTATTACTGTATATTGACCAATGGGAGAAAAAAAACAGCAACATAAATAAAACAAGGATAACTGTGACTTGTTGAGCAAACAGTGTGTGTTTTAAACCTTGATCCTCCCTGCAGAAATTTCTCCACTTTCTATCATTTTAATTTTTTTTAATGATATTGTCAACTGTAGATGTTTACAATATAGTAAGTTAGGAATTTAATGAGAATATATTTATTTACTTTTGTTTCAACATTGGATATTTTGTGTTTGTGGTGGATTCAATCGAATATTGAAAAAATTATGTATATAAAAAGGTTTTAATTACATTTTACTTTTTTTTATTTGACGCTTTTTTTACAGTTTTATGATTACCTTAAAATTACAAAGAACATCTTAAAGTCTTATAATAGTAATACACTTTTATATTACGAGTTACATATTTAATTACAGATAATACTTTTTATTTGACGTACATCTGCATTTATTTTCTGAAAGTGCAAAAATACTGTAAATATTATATAGTAAATTTACTGTAAAAAAAAAGGAAATAAATGTTATTTGTGGTTATTGTCAAAATACTGAAAATAATGTTTTGGGTTGTTAATTTATAGTTAATATCTGCCATTTTACAGGATTTTGCAAGTTATTTAAAAAAACATGATAATTACTATAAACATTTACAGTTATTTCCTGTAAAATTACGATCTTTTTTTACAGTGTATAATAGACTGCAAAACAGAGTAGAGTACTGCAGACTCCAATGAGTTGTTTATAACAGACTCACACTAACAATAGATATTGTTATATGTCACTTAGCTTTAATCTCCAGTTGTAACAGATAATTAGTTACATAACAAAAGTGATCAATGTATACATACAGATGCAGTCACAGAAATCCTGGAGCATTTACATCAGATTACAAGGACAGTGACATTCATTCAGTTTAGAGTTCCATTCCAATATGTTGTATGGTTGTATATGGTTATGTATAGGTTACATAATTCAATTGGGCACATAATCCAGTATACAGTTGTAAAGATTTCAAAGGGACCCATACAGCTTTTGCAAAGCAGCTCAGTTCCACAAAATGTTGTAGATTACTATGATTTTCTCTATTCCAATTTAAAGACGAGTTTTATAGAATTCTATAGAATTCTATAGAATTTAGTATAGGTTGCATCAGAGAGAAAATGTCATGCATGTTTTCTTTGAATGCTATAGATTTCTACACATTTCTATAGATTTCTATAGATTTCTACAGATATGTCATGAGTCGGTTCTGTCCTATAGAATTCTTTAGATTGTTATAGTTTTAATTATAGAAGTTTATAGAAAAGTACACATTTATAGTATTCTACAGAATGATCTAGAGATTTCTATAGTATTCTATAGAATTCTTTAGCATGGCTTACAAATACGACTATGTTCTATAACATGCTATAGATTTCTACAAGATTCTATAGGATTCTATAGGATGTTATAGATTTTTTTGCTAAGGGATCTGTTTGGTATTTTGAGCAAAAAACTTCAGACATGTTTTGTATGGCCCTATAATAACTATAACAATATTTTTTGTATTTCAAAGTGCGCACACTGGTACTTCTCCAGGCCTAGAGCATGAAAAGTCCCCTTGACATTCAATGACAAAGACCTCAGCTAAACGAGAAACTTCACAATAACAAATACTCTCCTGGAAATACAGACTGTATTATAATGGAGCGTATCTACTATATTAGTGATTCATGTAGTGAGTGCCCCTTAGTCGCCAACCTAAGAGGACAAATGAAAGCAAACATGTAATAGTATTATATCTTTTCAGAATGCAGGATGTATATAAATTGCTTCCTTCCATCAAAGGGTGACAGTACATTGGATTTGATTTGCAGCTGCTGCACTTTATTACTTTGCTTAAAAAAAGGAAATGGAGAGAGAGGAGTCTACCTGGTGCCAACAACGTCTGTGAGTCACTTCCACCTACTTCTAATGTTTCTCTCTGAATATTGTTATTTTTAATATCTTGGAGTCACCGTGCTCGTTGGATGTCAGCAAAAACGGAAACTTTTATTTTCTTGCAGTCTGGGTCTTATTGTCATGGTTTTAGTCAATATATTCTCCACAGCTCTGTTCTGCTTCTGTGCTCAGACACCCATAAACCACATTCAATTATTCTAGTGCAAATTTCCTCTGAGACGTGCAGAGTGGGTAAAGTAAATTGATATTTGCTGACAATTGGTATTTTTCTCATTTGTGGAGCTGAGTGCTAGCGATACGAGCAGAGACAGACAAAGGTCGGGTTGAAGCAAAACAATACCAGATGCTGGGGCCCTCTGGGTTAACTAGCTTCTCACCGAGAGGTTTCTGCTTCCTGCGCACCCATCAAAGCCCTTGTCTCCAAACTGAGCTCATCCAGAGGAGCAAATAGCCTAAGCAATCTGGGAGCAAGGTAAATAGTAATAATGTATACACACTGCTGGCAAGGAAAGTTTAGAGAGAATGGTTGGACAGGAGGGATGGGAACAGAAAGAAAATGGATGCAGTTTGAAAAAGGTTACTGAACGAATGAGGCCACCACCCCAATACAATCAAGGCCCTTCGAATTTCTTGTGTTGTGCACACAGCAACTTTGATTATCTGGTAGGGACTGAGTGGAACTTGGCTGGTATATGTATTGCAAGGCATAAGGGGGAATGGGATGCAGGGGAGCAGGTAAGGTCAGGTGACTGGAGGACTGACAAGGGCAGTGGTGAGTAGATAGGTGGGGCAGTAGGGTGATTAGGACTGGAGGGAAAGTCCAGAGGGTGGTAGATGGGTGGAAAATGGAAACGAATGAATCTGAAGAGTGTAATTCAATTTCTTATGTTTTCTTTTCTCAGCCAAGAATGATTGAGTTTCTCAGGGAACATCTCCATTGATCCTTATGAAATACTAAACCCAAAATAATTAGATATAAATACTAATGATATTTCTATCAAGTCAGCTTACAATTTTATAAAATACTTGTTTTCTCACAAGAATAAGTTTAAGAAATATGTTTAGTTAATACCTCAGGATACATTTAGTTAATAAATATTTGTTTTTCAATTAAAGAATTCTTTTTTTTTTTAGGTTTGGGATAAAATATGCAAAACTTACTACTACATTACTACTGTAGTTTAAGTCACCGGGTCAATTGTTTTTGGAGACACAAACAAGTCTGCCGATAATTCGGGTCCTTTTTTATCAATTTTTATTTTTTCCTGGTTGTAATGGACTTCTACAGAACAAGCACTTGTAGTCTGCAATAATGTCTAATATCATGTTCACTTGTTATGGTTAAAAAGACTAAAGGGAAATAATATGAATCCATACAGAGATCATCCTTTAACATACAGTAAAGCTCTGGAGAGCAAAGTGAAGAGAACGGAAAAGACAGAAAGAATATATTCAAAATGCTTTGTTTGCCTTTTGGTGGTGAGGCGGGTTGCAGTGGATACATGCTTGCAAGTATGGAGAGGCTAATCAAAACGAACAGTGAGGGGTGGTTAGACCCGTGAAGGTCACTATCAGCTTTGCATAGACTACAAGTAGTGTGTGGGCTGCGCTATGTGTGTCTGAGAGATAGATAAGGAAATAAAAGCTTTTTTGTTTTTGAGAGTGCTACAAATGTATAGAAATCACAGTGCACATTTAATGGAAAGTCAATTGGGTTAGAGTTTACACAGAATAAACATGGCGTCTTCCTGTTTCTGCGCATGTGTATCCAACACTGTTCATGCACACAGTACAATGGAGGATACTCACATTGTGAGTTTCCTAAAATGAATGGAATAAACTTCATTCCACTGAATACATCATTTAGCAATATATTATGCTTTTTATGAACACATGGTAATAGGCCATAGAACAGAGAGACAGAGAGGTCACTGCTTCATTGAGCAGATTTCTACTCGGTTGCTGCAACCTTGTTCAGAGTGAAGAAAATATTTCCTTGTTTTATTTAAAAAAACAAAACATATAATGCTTCTTTATAGGTTCAAACACATCTACAGTATAAAGGTATTCTAAAGTTATCTACATTCAAAGGGAACCATTTATCAAACCTTCCGCTCAGGACCCCTTCACCCGCTTGAAAGGATGTCCTTTTGACACAACATAAGCCATCATGCACCTCGGTGGATTGTTTACAGACATGTCTTAAATGTTGCCATGCTCGAGAACACTGCAGTTAAAAACATATCTTATTGTATTGAGAATATTTCTTAACTAACCCTTTGACATTGTGTGGAATTTTTGAAGTACACAAAAGACAGCTTCTGTGACACCATGCAAGAAAAAATATTGTCTTCTACATCAAAACGACAGATAAGCATAAACTGTCCAAATTGTTTTCCTACCAAAGCCGAAACAACTGGAGCATTTTTAATAAGCGTACCGCATAAAGTTAGGCCAAACCTTGATCATCTACATGTAACCACCATTTACCTCTTTCAAATATAGCGCTCACATTTGGTTGTGTAATGAAGCTTAGCGCAAGTTCAGACAGGAAGACCTATCACTCCGTATTGCACGTCATGGCAATACTCGCTCCCATCACTAGATGACAGAGAGTGCCGCTCCTTAGCCAACCTATCACTTCCCTCCATTCACAAGCCTAATTATCGCACCTGTTAATCCCTCTATATATGCTCTCCCCTTTTCTATCAGCTGTCTTTCAGGTGTCAACATGCAACGGTAGTGCAAACAAACCTCCGCGTACGACAAAACTAACTCAAAGATGTCCAATTTGGACGATTCCGAGGACGAACTCTTCCAGGAGGATCTCAATCCCAGCCCTGACGCTCCGCCCGAGGCAGCTTCCCCCTCCTCAAGCTACCGGCGCCCGAGCACCCGTGCGGGTTCCCGCAGCAGCTCTCATTCAGCAGAGGCAGATCTCCTCACCCTTCAACTGCAGCAGAAGGGCATTTCCCCAGCCCCAGGTCTTACTCTCTCCCAGCTTCGCGAGCTCTCAGACCAAGTAGCAGGCGCCGTCCCCCAGCTCACGCCAGCAGCTCCAGCCGGCCCCTCCGACAGATCGCGGCGCGGCCGAGGCCGCGGGGGTAAGAGGACAAGGAAGTCGCCCCCCCCAGTAGCTCATCCGTCCAAAAAGTTAACTTGCTCCCAGGCTCGCACCATCGCTGACCAGCCCGGAAGCACCTTAAACCAGCCTGGGCTCATAGATACCAGCTTGGCCAACACCCTGCAATCCCTGGTCAAATCCATGCAACGAATCGACGCTCGCCTTCAGTCTATGGAAAGGGCAGCAGCCAGAGCCTCCACTTCATCAACTCACAGGGCTGCGCTTCCTGCCATGGCGCCACCGGGGTTAATGCCAGTCCAAGCCCCTACATTCCCTCACAGTGTAGCCTCCCCTCATTCCCTGGCTTCCGCCCTCCCAGTCACTCTTTCCGGTAGGTCTTACATTTCCCAAACGGCGAATATTTCCCCCCGGCTTCGGGCAAAAATACTCGACGGGAAGGACATTAACCTAGTTAGCCTCATCCTGCCGTCCCCGGAGTGCGACAAATCCATCGCCACAGGGGGAAGCATCACCGCCGTATTCAAGGCAGCAGACCCCCGTCTCAACAGAGACCTCTCCATAGGGTATTTCTTGGTTGCTTTCGGCATCTACCGTGACGTCATATGCTCCGTCTACCCGGAAAGAAGGCAAGAGCTAGATGCATATCTTGCTCTGCTCAGAGCTAAAAAACGTATTTTACTCCTACCACAAGAGCTTCTCATGTAAAGCAGCGCTTCACATTGCACTCTCCAACATCCGCCTGGACTGGTCCATACTGGACACGGAGCTGCTTGTCATGTCCACAGGCGGCCACCAAGTCATGTCGTGCAACAGCTGCGGTGCTCAGGGCCACCTCGCCCAATTCTGCCCTTCAGTGCCTTTCTCCGCATGCAGAGCCCCCCCCCCCCCACTTTTCAGACTTCAGATAATAGACAAGGCAGTCAGGCGCAGCGCTGGCAAGACAAGCAGATATGCAGTAACTTCAATGAACATGTCTGCACTTACCCAAACTGCCATTTCCTCCATATCTGCAGCGCCTGCAACGATGCTCATCCGAGGTCCGTATGTCCCAGGCGCAGCCGGCCTAAGATCCCCGCCCTGCTTCAGAAACCACATGGCGGGAGATTCTTCTGATCATTCACCTGTTAATCCCTCTATATATGCTCTCCCCTTTTCTATCAGCTGTCTTTCAGGTGTCAACACGCAACCCTCCTCCACCCCTTCGCCTCCTGCTTCCAACTCAGGGCCAAGCTTAACCTCCTCCCTTCCAACCGGACCTAACCACTTATCACCATCACCAGTGTCTAGACACGGGGGGGTTCATCGGAAACGGTTCTTTCCCTTCCCGAATGATATCCTACAAAACCTGGGCCTAATCGCCAAACACCATTTCGTTCTCTTGTTATAAACTGTCATTATGTTTCATTCATATAATGTGACCGATAATAAACATGTATTCCATACATTACGTCTCTCCTGATTGAACTGCTTTATTGCCCGCATTTCTCAATACCCGTTTATTTTCTTTTTTCTTTAGCAGGGACAGTGCACAGTAATGAACACTTAAAACATTCAAATGTGTCAAGCGTAACATTGCCATATTTAGCTTTGAGCTAATTTCCATCCGCAGTCCCTCACATAAAACATTTAAGACAATTATATTTTACAAACATAGCAAAAACAAAATACATGAAATGCAAAAAGTGCAAAAGAGCAAAAGCAGCATACAGTTTCCTTCCTCCACTGGCCTCTTAGTTACTTTAGCTTTGATTCAAATATTTTAGAGTTGGATCTTTTGTATGCCAAATACCCAACTCTGTTAAAGGCTTTTTCCAGCCCTTAAGGGCATTTAAATACCCAGAAATGACCGTGTGAATTTTCTCACCGTCTCACCGGCAATTACAATGTTATCTGTGCGAAACCATGCATGAGGTGGCCTTTCCAGCTTTGTGAAATTGAAATGCTGGTCATGGGATATCTTTCCCTTAAATAACCCTGAAGGAGACAGCAAAAAGTTCTCTCAAAGAAAAAATGAATGTAATAGCAAGCTTCAAGGGTCAATACCAACCAATCTGTAAAAATGTTTAAATATAACATTTTCCAATGCTGCCAGGCGGTATTACTTACTTCAAATACAGAGAGAACCAGGACGTATTGGAACTTGCTGCGTAGGACATACCTGAGTTTCTCTTTGTAACCATGTTGGCTACATGGCTCTGGGTGGCCAAGTGATTCTGTCAATCGGACAGTTGATCCACACATTTGCCTGTGACTAAAATATTTAATCAACAATGTGATAGATTACCATGTAATGTGTTGTAAACATTTATGCTCTCCAGAGAAATACCCCAAATCATTTTGAGGATTCCTTCACTTTTTCTTCTCAGAACAATATCAGATGAAAATGTAGGGTTATATGGTACATCTCGGCAATATTTGAATGGATTGAGACATTTGGTAGAAAAAGTCTTGAACCCCTCAGGATGAATGGCAATAACTTTGGCGATCCATTGACCTCTAGCGCCATTATTATGTCAAAATCTTTGGTGAAATGTTTTGTTTTAGGACTTAATAGCCGCAAAACTGGTGATTTCAAAGCTGAACTCTTCAAAGATAGGAAGAAATCCCCATTCATTGGTAAAAAAAAGTTTTGTTTGAGTGAAAAGTGCACAATTATGCTAATAACAAGCTTGGATTCAGGAGGCATGTTTCCAAACAAAGCTATTCTTCAGACTTCGTATCAAAGACAGAAGGTTATTCTATAGTTAGACCCATTAGAATCGGATCATTGAATATCAGCTAAACATACCTGACAACATCTGAGTAACCTGGCTAAGGCCAATCATGGTTGACTTATTTTCTTCCTGATTGGAAAATAAATTATAAGTCAAAGATAGTTGCAACAGTATTTTCCCCTGTCATGTGGGGAATTATAGGGTTGTTGATACACAGACGTTTTAATGTTTATCTCTTCCCGGGGTAGCAAGACATTTTCTCTGAGAAAACTATGTCCTTTATTGAGCTACCTTGATATTTGTTCAGTTAACTGATAAGGTTTTACCAAGTATCATACCTTCTAGCGGGTGAAGTTCTTTAATGACTTTTGAAAATTACTTGTTTAACCGCTGTAAGGCTTTTAACTTGATACAAAGAGCAAAATCTCTTGGTAGCCTTTTAGTGTGGAAATCTGCATTAGTAAGCAAACGGGCCATTGGTAATTCCACCCACACATTTAACATTGTGGTGTTTATTTGCTGGACAAGGAATTCATCTGCTGAGTTAACAACAGTTAACTTTTGTATCTGCATCATGCAGTGATGTACTGTCAGGTCAAAGATTATACACAACAAAAACATTAGTCTGATCTGTAAACTGCTTAACAGTTATTAGTGTTTGGAGTCAATGTAATGAACTAGTTTTAACAATGGCCAAATTAGCACATTGATGAAACGTCATATAATCCACCCCCTTCTTACAATCCATCTCCACCTTTTACCAATCAAAGCAGAACATGGTACTAAAACAAACATTTAATAAATAACTGTGCACGCATCTTTTACAGCAGCACACAGGAATGTGTTTTCCAAATAATTGAAAGATAAATGTGCCAAGCAATAAAAAGCAAGTAAAGAAATGTGTGTTTGCTCTCCATCTTCCTGCGTATGATGAGAGCGTTGAGCTGTCAGTAAGGAGGTTTAGGAAGGAACGGGATAAAGGCAACGCTAAGCTTATTAAGACACAAAGGTGTTGAATAGCCAGATTATAAGAACTCCTCCCTAATTTTCCAAGAAAAGCAGAAACAGTGCCGTCAGTGTAGACCAGATATGCCGCAAACAGGGTTTAAGCTTATATCATCATCCAGCAGGATACTTTTTCATTTGCATTATCTTTGACACACCATTTTTTTTCTTTCTTTGGCTTAGTTTGGTCCATTTTGTCTGTCTTTTTCAAATCCTCAACACATGTCTCTTTTTGTCACCTAAATCAGACGTCTCAGTAGCAAAGAGCACTTGGTGCTTCAGTTAGCTCCATCCATAACTGGAGGCAGAGATGAGAGCAGCCGCTACGACAGGGACAAATAATTACTGCAAACTTTTCTTTCAATTTCTTTGGTGAAGACAGGAGAGCTAAAGCTTTAGGGCTCCCACAGTACCATCCATCATGGCTACAATGTACCCATTACATTAAACCCTTTTGTGCTGCCAAGTGGACGACCTCAACACTTCTAGACATAATGATGCATTTTGATTTCATTCTACAGTGCACAATATTCGAGAAAATTAACAAATATGTGTATGGATTTCAAAATGTCTTGTTATTCTCATGTCACATGACTCCTGGGCCTTTAAATGTTGTTCCAGATTAGCCCCCTCCTTTTTTATTTTTTATAAAATGTTTTATTTTTTAAAGCTATATACCCAAAATTAGCAGTTTGAAACAGGAAGTGAAATAGAGGGACATGAGGCATGGCTAGAATGGGTGATCTGTTTGGTATTTTGAGCAAAACACTTCATAGACATGTTTTTTATATATTTGTATACATCTGAGACCTATGCTGTTGCCTAAAAATAGCATGATAGGTGCACATTAAGTTTCACTGTCCCCTGCAAAGGGCATGTTTTTTTTTCATGAAACTGTGTCTCAGGGCTTCTTCACATTTAAAAACCTATTAATGTGTCATACCCGATTAACGGGAAGAAACTCAGCTAACTGATGATACGAACCATTTTTACCGAAACAAAACTCAAGTCTCACAATAAGCGTCTAAATGAGCCCTCTGAACATCTACATGCTACCACTGGCTCAGATAATGAAGAACAACAACATAAGTTACCATAGCTATGCAGATGACACACAAATGTACGTAACAATTTCACCAGGAGACTATGCTCCAATTCAAACACTGAGTAAGTGCATTGAAGAAATCAATGACTGGATGTGTCAGAACTTTCTCCAATTAAACAAAGATAAAACTGAGGTAATGGTTTTTGGAGCCAAGGCAGAACGTTTAAAAGTTAGCACTGAGCTTCAGTCTGCAATGTTCAAAACAACAGATAAAGCCAGAAATCTAGGTGTAGTCATGGACTCTGACCTGAGTGTCATGTCTAGGAAACTAATAGTGAAAGTGTATTCTTTATGTTAGTTTTGTCATGTCCCTTTGGTCCTGTGCTTTGTTTATTCCCTTAATTAATCATCCCTCTCATTTCAGGCCTCCACGCTCCCCGCCCCCTTCTGTCTCCTGCGTCCTTGATTGTTTTCCCCGCCCTGATTGTTTCCACCTGTGTCCCCTTTACCTGTGTATATATTGTGGTAGCTTCCTCCTGTTCATTGTCAGTTCGTTGTCTTACTATGACCCACGTTCCTGATTACCTCACGGACTTCCCACGGATCTACCTCATTGATCACTTACTGGTTTTCCTCGAAAGAGTATATTTGTTTTCCTTGTTTTGATTACTGTGCTAAATTCCAGTAAAGTCTTTATTTTTGAAAACACTATCTGAGTCGTGCAATTGAGTTCATGCCTCAGAGTCTCTCCTTGACAGTACGAACTGACCATTAAAATGAACTCAGCCGACTCAGACCAGCTAAAGAACGCCATCCGCTCTCAGGGCCAACGTCTTGGGCAACAAGAAGAGCAGATGGCCGCCATACAGCACGGAGTGCAGCACCTATCCAACAGCCACGGGGAACTACAATCTTCGGTGACAACCCAGGTGAATCTGCTGGCAGCTGAGGTCCAG
Organism: Pseudochaenichthys georgianus; assembly: GCF_902827115.2. Classification (NCBI taxonomy): domain Eukaryota; kingdom Metazoa; phylum Chordata; class Actinopteri; order Perciformes; family Channichthyidae; genus Pseudochaenichthys; species Pseudochaenichthys georgianus. The sequence continues at coordinate 17,731,735 of NC_047519.1, forward strand.
CGTGTGCTCACTCACCTGCAGGCTGCTTCTCCTCCCACGACTCCCCCGGTTCCGGCGGCGACCGGTTCCGATCCCAACCGGTCTACTGAGCCGCACAGTACTTCCATGCGTCTGGCTCCACCCGAAAAATACTCCGGAGACTCGGAGGGCTGCCGGACGTTCATTGTGCAGTGTGAATTACACTATCACCACCAACCGGCTGCTTTTCCCACGGACAATTCCAAAGTGGCTTTCATGATCTCCCATCTCTCCGGCCGAGCAGCAGCGTGGGCTACGGCAGAGTGGTCCCGAGGCTCCCCCATCTGCGGGTCTTTGAAAGACTTCATAGACACTATGAGAAAGATCTTCAATCAAACCACGCCGGGCAGGGAAGCAGCTCGGGCTCTGATTAAGCTGAAACAACATCAGCGGAGTGTGGCTGACTACGCCATCGAGTTCCGGACTATGGCAGCCGATAGCGGCTGGAACTCCGCTGCATTGTTTGACGCTTTTGTCAGCGGTCTCTCGGATTCCCTACAAGACCAGCTGGCGCCTCTCGATCTGCCCGCTGACTTGGACTCTGTCATATCCATGGCAATACGGATAGACAATCGTTTGACGGAGAGGAGAAGGAATAAATCCAAGGATGCGGTTGATCCGCCTCCCCAGAGGAGACGCTCGCCGCTGGATACTACTTCTTCTTGGAGGCCCCGTCACCCCTCACCTGCGTTCCGGACAACAGCGCCCCCTGGCTCCGTGGAGGAGCCAATGCAGTTGGGCCGCGCCAAGCTTTCGATGGCAGAACGTCAGCGTCGATTAAAGGAGGGTCTGTGCTTCTACTGCGGGCAGCGCGGACATCCACAAGCGGCTTGTCCGGTAAAAGAGGAGGCTCACCAATAAAGAGGAGTACGTTGGTGAGCCGGATCTCTTCCTCTGACTTTCCTCCTCGCACCCTGACCCGCATCCAGGTAAAAATCAGAGACAATGTGGTTACTCATGGTGCACTCATTGACTCAGGGGCAGACGAAAGTCTGATGGATTGGGATTTAGTTAAAAGATTGGACATAAAAACTAAACCTCTACCCCAGCCTCTTGAAGCGAGTGCTCTCGATGGGCGGCTGTTGTTTAAAGTGACTCACCAAACAGAGCCTTTAGAAATAAGATGTGATGATAACCATCACGAGACAATGTCATTTCACTTGTTTAATTCAGCCCAACATCCACTCATTTTGGGGTTTCCCTGGTTGAAACTTCATAACCCTCACATTGATTGGCAATCTGGGAGGGTGGAGGGGTGGGGAAAGAATTGCAGAGATCACTGTGTTAAGCAGGTAGCGGAGATTGACAGAAGAGGTAACACTGGGAGGGTTAGGCAGGGAACTATCCCAGAAATATATTTTCCTGATGTTCTTTCAGTCCCTTCCTGCTACCACGATTTAAGTGAAGTATTCAGTAAATCCAAGGCTCTGACTCTTCCGCCTCACCGCCCCTATGACTGTGCTATCGACCTGATTGCTGGGTCTACAATTCCTAAGGGTCGACTATATGCTATTTCAGGACCTGAGAAAGAGGCCATGAAGGACTATATTGATGCCTCCCTCAAAACAGGCCTTATTCGCCCTTCCTCATCACCAGCAGGAGCGGGGTTTTTTTTTGTTGGGAAAAAGGATGGGTCTCTTAGGCCCTGTATTGACTACTCACCTCTCAATGACATTACGGTTAAAAACCGGTACCCCCTTCCTCTCATCTCGTCAGCCTTCGAGCAGCTTCAGGATGCCAAGGTTTTCACCAAGCTAGACCTGCGTAACGCTTATCATTTAGTCAGGATCAGGGAGGGCGATGAATGGAAGACGGGTTTCAACACCCCTTCAGGCCACTATGAATACCGTGTAATGCCATTTGGATTATCAAATGCTCCTGCTGTGTTCCAGGCTATGATCAACGACGTGTTGAGGGAGTTTCTGAACCGTTTCGTTTTTGTATATCTTGACGACATTCTGATCTACTCCCCTGACCTTGACACCCATAAACAACATGTCCGCCAGGTTCTACAAGAGCTGCTCAAGAATAGGTTGTTTGTCAAAGCAGAAAAATGCGAATTCCATGCAGAGACAGTCACTTTCTTGGGCTTCATCATTTCGCCAGGTCAGGTTAGGATGGACCCAGAGAAGGTTAGCGCAGTAGCTTGTTGGCCTACCCCTGACTCTCGTAAGAAAGTGCAGCAGTTTTTAGGCTTTGCAAATTTTTACAGACGTTTTGTGCGGAGGTTCAGTGCTATTTCAGCCCCTCTTCATGTCCTCACGTCCCCTCAAGTGCCTTTTTTGTGGTCTCCTCAGGCTGAGGAGGCTTTTTCTCGGCTTAAAGGAATGTTCACCTCTGCTCCCATACTTACCTTGCCGGACACCACTCGTCAGTTTGTGGTAGAAGTGGATGCCTCCAACGAAGGGGTGGGAGCGGTCCTCTCCCAGCGACTACAGAAGGACAACAAGCTTCACCCCTGCGCTTTCCTGTCCAGGAAGCTCTCCCCAGCAGAGAGAAATTACGACGTGGGAAACCGTGAGTTGCTGGCCGTGAAGCTGGCACTGGAAGAGTGGAGGCATTGGTTGGAGGGAGCCGAGCATCCTTTCGTGGTTTGGACCGATCACAAAAACTTGGAGTATATAAGAAAGGCCAAAAGACTGAACTCCCGCCAGGCTAGGTGGACCTTGTTTTTCAATCGTTTTGACTTTGTTCTTTCCTTCAGGCCGGGGTCTCAGAATGTCAAGCCTGACGCTCTGTCCCGTCTGTTTGACCCTGTGCCTGCAGTCAAGGAGCCGGAACCCATCATCCAATTAAACCGGGTGGTAGGAGCGCTGACTTGGTCAGTAGAGAAGGAGGTCATACGAGCCAATGCTGGAGCTCCTGCACCAAGGGGTTGCCCGCCTAACCGGCTTTTCGTTCAGGAGGCCGAGCGACCACAGGTGATCCACTGGGCTCACACTTCGCTGCTCACCTGTCACCCTGGAGTCAAGAGAACTATGTTCATCATAAAACAACGTTTCTGGTGGACATCCATGGAGAAGGAGGTGAAGGAGTATGTGGAGGCGTGCCCTGTCTGCGCTCGAAACAAGACCTCTTCCAGGGCGCGAATAGGACTATTACAACCACTCCCTATTCCCAACAGACCCTGGTCAGAGATCTCCATGGACTTCGTCACTGGCCTGCCCCTCTCTAGAGGTAAAACCACAGTTCTTACGGTAGTGGACCGTTTTTCGAAAATGACACATTTCATTGCTCTGACCAAGATGCCCTCAGCGAAGGAAACGGCTGAGGTCATGATGCATAATGTGTTTCGGCTTCATGGTTTCCCAAAGGATATTGTCTCCGACCGGGGCCCCCAGTTTGTGTCACGCTTCTGGAAGGAGTTCTGCTGCCTCATCGGTGCCACGGTCAGTCTCTCGTCAGGATACCATCCGGAGTCTAACGGCCAGACAGAGCGCCTAAATCAAGAACTGGAGACCTGTTTGCGCTGCTTGGTGTCCCAGAATCCATCCTCCTGGAGCGAGCACCTCACCTGGGTTGAGTATGCGCACAACATCCTCCCTACTTCTGCCACGGGCCTGTCCCCATTTCACTGTGTTTATGGCTACCAGCCGCCACTGTTCCCAGCCACGGAGAGGGAGGTCACGGTCCCGTCTGCCCACGCGCTGGTCAGGCGTTGTCGGCGCGTGTGGGCTGCGGCTAGGAAGATCCTCTGCAGGAATTCACAACTGGTGAAAAGAGCAGCAGACCGAAAACGCCGACCAGCTCCTGTATATCAGTCAGGCCAAAAAGTCTGGCTTTCTACACGAGACCTTCCCCTCCACGTACTCTCCCGTAAATTGGCTCCCCGGTTTGTGGGTCCTTTTCCCGTCACCAAGGTCATCAACCCGGTTTCAGTGAGACTACGGCTTCCCAGGTCCATGAAGGTACATCCCACCTTCCATGTAGGGAAACTAAAACCCTTGAAGGAGAGCGCTATGGTTCCCACCGCCAAACCCCCCCCGCCCCCCCGGATGATTGATGGAGGTCCGGTTTACACTGTCAAGAAGATATTGGCTAGTCGGAAAAGGGGTAGAGGGCGACAGCTACTGGTTGACTGGAAGGGTTATGGTCCTGAGGAGCGGATATGGATTCCTTCCCGCTTCGTCATAGATAAAAGCCTCATTGAGGATTTTGACCGCCTCAACTCAGAGGAGCCTGGGCCGTCAGGAGCCGTCCCTAGAAGGGGGGGTACTGTCATGTCTAGGAAACTAATAGTGAAAGTTTATTCTTTATGTTAGTTTTGTCATGTCCCTTTGGTCCTGTGCTTTGTTTATTCCCTTAATTAATCATCCCTCTCATTTCAGGCCTCCACGCTCGCCGCCCCCTTCTGTCTCCTGCGTCCTTGATTGTTTTCCCCGCCCTGATTGTTTCCACCTGTGTCCCCTTTACCTGTGTATATATTGTGGTAGGTTCCTCCTGTTCATTGTCAGTTCGTTGTCTTACTATGACCCACGTTCCTGATTACCTCACGGACTTCCCACGGATCTACCTCATTGATCACTTACTGGTTTTCCTCGAAAGAGTATATTTGTTTTCCTTGTTTTGATTACTGTGCTAAATTCCAGTAAAGTCTTTATTTTTGAAAACACTATCTGAGTCGTGCAATTGAGTTCATGCCTCAGAGTCTCTCCTTGACACTGAGTTTCAACAGTCACATTAAAACAGTTACTAAATCAGCCTACTATCACATAAAGAACATATCTAGGATTAAAAGACTAATGTCACAGCAGGATTTGGAAAAACTTGTCCATGCCTTTATCTTCAGTAGACTCGACTACTGCAATGGTGTCTTCACAGGTCTCACTAAAAAATCTATTAGAAAGTTGCAGCTGATTCAGAACGCCGCTGCTCGAGTCCTCACTAACACTAAGAAAGTGGATCACATCACTCCTGTTCTGAAGTCTTTACACTGGCTTCCTGTGTGTCAAGGAATAGATTTCAAAATACTGCTGCTGGTTTATAAAGCACTGAATGGTTTAGGCCCAAAATACATTACTGACCTCATGCTAGACTATGAACCATCCAGATCTCTCAGGTCTTCAGGGACTGGTCAGCTTTCTGTCCCCAGAGTCAGAACTAAACATGGAGAAGCAGCGTTCAGTTATTATGCTCCAAATATCTGGAACAAACTCCCAGAAACCTGCAGGTCCGCTGCAACTCTGACTACTTTTAAATCCAGGCTGAAGACTTTTCTTTTTGTCGCTGCTTTTAATTGAACTATTCATATCTTAAACTGCACTGTAACTTTTATCCATGTACTTTTTCTTGTAATGTTTAATTGAACTATTTATATTTTAGACTGCACTTTAACTTTTATCCATGTATTTTTCCTTAATATTTATTTGATTAACTTTTCTTTTTTAATGCTTAATGTCTTTCTTTTTTTTTTTGTAAAGCACTTTGAATTGCCTTGAGTTGAAAAGTGCTCTATAAATAAACTTGCCTTGCCTTGCCTTACCCAATATTCGCATCGCTCTAATCGCTTGAGTTTCACCGCGGCTGTCAGCTGTGTTTGCTCCTGTCATTCAAACAAGACGCGCTGGAGAGGGGGCGGGAAGTATCTCCATGTAAATCCTATAGGAGATACCAACTACAACAAAATGAACATATTTGAAAGTGATTTAATTGTAATACACGTTTCAAAGTGATGCCGAAGTAACTAATACTGATAACGGTTAGTAAAAACCATGAATGAATTAATGCTTTGACAAGTCTGCAGACAAGACGGCAGGCGAAAAGCTTTTAAAATGCGTGTTTTCAGAATGGAATCGGATCCATCAGGCTAAACTAACCTGTAGCTGCTCCGTCCACACTCACAACAACGTCATACAGACATAAATAAAGCAGCGACTGTATTCGCCATGACATAGACAGTCTGTGGTTTGTACATGTTTAACTTTTGTCCAGTTTCTGAACAGATATGAGGAGCTGTGAGCTCTGAGTGTGTGCTAACGGCTGATGTGTTGGGAGGGACCGGTTGGGACATATTGCGCTGTCGGACGTTGACCAATCACGAAGCGTAATTTCTTCACTGGCAGCAAAAACAACCAATCACAGCAGTGCTGTCTGGCTGGCTCTGTCCAATCATAAACAAGAAGTGTTCTCCCTACGGAATACCCTTTCCGTCCAATGTGAAATGCTGTGGTGTTTTCTGAAATGCTGCGGCGTTTTGTGAAATGCTGTAGCGTTTTGTGAAATGCTGTTGTGTTTTCATTTTAAGTCATACGCTAATATTAACCAATACACAGCTTCAATTATTACTTTACTTACCTTGACCACATAACAGCTGTATTGAAGGTTTGCTTTTTGATCAATAAACACAACAACAAAAAGCAAACTCCACTGGTATGGAACATACATGGCCTAATATCAAGAGGAGATGCGTTTATTGAGTAAACAAACAGTCAAAGGCAGAACGTCTGCACAACCCACTGCACCGCACGCCACGGTTAACCTGTTAAGCCGGCGGGGACCCTGTTTTTTTTTTCCACGACACTGTGTCTCAGAGCATCTTAATATTTAAAAACCTATTAATGTGTTATACCAGATTAAAGAGAAGAATCTCAGCTAACTGACGATAAGAACTATTTTTACCGAAACAAAACAAAAGTCTCACAAGAAGCGTTAGCATTAGCCCTTAGCTAAAACGGGCAGATGCTACTTCCGGTGCTAACTAGCAAAAACGACCTTTAAAACTTAATGTTTTCTGCACAAACTACATATCATCTGAAAGCTGATACTCCACAGATTATTTTTGTTATAAGTATCATCACTGTAGGACACAAACACAAATCAGCCAGAACAGAGAAGAAAAAAAACAACAGTTTTCAAAACCATAACAATAAGTATGTCTTACCGTTGCTGTTTTGTGATCAAAGCTCTTGTTCAAGGGAATAAAAACGCTGCTTAAGGTTAATCCAATGTCTCTTAGTCACTTTAGAATTGTTCCTGATAATCTATCATTACATTCATGGCAGCAGAGTAGGTAGAAAGTGTTGCAGTCCCGAGCTAATGCTGTCTCACGTGCTGTTTACGCAAACCTCTCTCTACTTGACGTAAGTGTTTAGCGGGACTTACTAACTGTCACTCGATTCTATTGGCTCCAACGGTTCAGAAAAGGTGTCAATCACCAAAATCGACCAATGGGTTCCAAAGATATGATCCTGCGTAGTATAAACTACGCCCGCTCCATTACGCATTACGCAGCCAGAAGGGAGAGCTTCACCACCGAGGCGAGCAGGTGCTAGAGATGCTAGCTGACGATAGCGGGGCTTTGATCATACCAAATGACTCTTCGTCGGATGATGAAGATCTCCTCCAGCCAGACCTGGATCCGGGCAGTAGTGACTCGGATGTTGAACTTCCACCACGGGAAAGGTATGTAATCTCTCTGTTTTTATATATTACTTATGTGTTTGGTGGAACTGCGTCACAGTGCTAGCTTAGCCAAGAAGCTACAGGAATGATTAGGCAAAATGCTAAATAGTTTTACTTGTCTTTTTGGAGTTACATTTTCTAAATGAATGGCCAGTGAATGAATATATACATGTGTTTACTTATTTATTTGGTGTAATATTATTTATTTATAGTCCAATATTATCCTTTTTATATATTACTTTTGTGTTTGGTGGAACTGCATCACAGTGTTAGCTTAGCCAACAGGAATGATTAGCCAAAATGCTAAATAGTGTTACTTGTATTTTTGGAGTTACATTTTCTAAATGAATGGCCAGTGAATGAATATACATGTGTTTACTTATTTATTTGGTGTAATATTTCATTTATAGTCCAATATTATCCTATAAGTATAAGCCAGTGAATTAATCTAATCTCTTTGTTTTTCCACATTTGTTAGATGCAGCAGGACAAAGCCTCACACCCAGAAGACTGTCAGGGAGCAGCTTGCTGCAGAATTGTTGGAGTTTGCTGAAGGCCCTGCTGAAGGCCCTGCATCTCCACCACCCCCTCCTCCACCACTCACATGCATGCCCGAGTATTATGGGGAAGATGCAGTCCGGGACACGAACGTTTGAGAAATTACGAACGGCTCATTTCGGAGGACACGCGCGCATCTGCTTGACGCCGGGACGACCAGCGACCCTCCCCTACAGGCGCTCGGACGCGAAGGCCCGCCCACAACTGCGTGCACGTCTGTGACCGCAGTTTTAATTAGCTTTTCTTTTTTAATGCTTAATGTCTTTCATTTTTTGTAAAGCACTTTGAATTGCCTTGCGTTGAAAAGTGCTATATAAATAAACTTGCCTTGCCTTGCCCTGAGCGAAAAATATATCGATTAGCAAGCTGATATTCCACAGATTCTAGGGGTATAAGCAGTACTTAAGTTGTAAAAATAAATCAGGGGGGGATGGTGGATTTTATCATATGGGGACATAATTTGTGTTGATAACCCGCCGAGGGTGGGAGACCAACCAGCATAAAGATAATTAGTATACTCCTAAAACAACATGCATGTTATGGATGTTCAGATACTCCTTTCATTGCTTTGACCAAGACACCTCAGAATTAGAGTTGGTCCCCGGGCTGCCATGGTACCACTAACATTTAGGGTAAAATACAGAGGACAATTAGTGAAAACAATTTTTTTTCACTTTCATTTAAAGGGGGGGAGGGGATACAAATATGTGGTTATAATGGAAGTCTATGGTACAAATCTTGTAGATTAACAGTCCCTCATTTATTATTCAGATGGATCAACTGATTATACTAATAATAAAGTCAAAATAGTTTTTAGAATATTGAATTATAGTGTATTTTTTCAAAAAAGCAGTTACTGGTATACGATCAAAACTGGTATCTAAAGGGTTACATTTGTATCGTAATTAATTAAATCATTATGTAAATTCTTCATGAAAAATTTGAGGAAAAAAATTAGAAAAATATTGATCCGTCATCATTTTATTGCCGTTCAAATACAAATATGTTATGTTAACATTCCCAATGTTACTTTTTTTGACAGGGCATTAAGTGCAAATTGAAATTGTTTACAACATTTGAAAATATATTAAAAGATTATACAGATAATCCAAAATAGGACCAGTGTTGTCAATGGCTGCCTACTCCACTCTCCCCCATCTCATAGAAGTTTCCAAAGATTTTCATAATCATGCTTTTTGGTCTACATTTTTCTGGCTCTTGCTTTTGGATTGTTAGCTAAGCAATGGCTTTGAAGCCAAGTCTTGACATATACCTCTGGTCTGAACTTGTTCAGTGGAGGGCCAACACGATGAAAAGCAAGGCTGACATGCTTTTTACCTCTAGGGAGCTTCTAGTTGTGGTTAAAATGTTAATCTGACTAAACCCGGACTAAACCCACGTTCACACTCAGCTGTGGAGATGGCCAGAGTGTTCACTGCTTGAAGGAGGGGTTTCAGCTCTTCTGGTGCTGTTGGTATCATTTCATCAACAGTTTTGAGTCTTACCAGCTAGCTAACACGAGAGAAAAATGTATAACTCCAAACTAAGTTATTATTGCTGCTTATGTCCATATAGATTCCACCTTTGGTGACTAAAGAAATGAGTAATGACTAAGATTACTGAATCTTAACTTACCTGAAATGTTATTTTTAGTATTTTTAAATATGAAGTCCCTCAGATCGCGTTGTCCTCCTGATTGCTTGGCCATTGTGATGACCGTTACCTGCGCTTCTGGTATCGATCAAACAGGCGCATCACGGCGCTCTGACGCCCTCTAGGGCACTCGCATAGTATAGCGTCAGTGACTTGGTAATAATGTCATTGCGTATTTTACTCAAAATGCGCAAAATGAATGTTGAAATAGCAGTAACACCAGTGCCCCGTTCATTGATAAAATTACATAAGGGATGGAAAGGGGGAATGGCAGTTTTAGAAGGGGGATGATTTTGACCGTTTTTATTTCAGGGGGGATGCCATCCCCCCTCAACTCGAGTACTGGGTATAAGTATCATCACTGAGCGATCAGAACTTGTGACAGGGGAAGCGAACACAGACATCACAACACGGAGCTTTACTGAGCAAAAACGGGATATTGTCTTACCTTAGGCAAGGCAAGGCAAGGCAAGGCAAGTTTATTTATATAGCACTTTTCGACGCAGGGTAATTCAAAGTGCTTTACAAAAAAGAAATGAAAGACATTAAGCATTAAAAAAGAAAAGCTAATAAAATAAACATTAAGGAAAAATACATGGATAAAAGTTACAGTGCAGTCTAAAATATGAATAGTTCAATTAAACATTACAAGAAAAAGTACATGGATAAAAGTTACCTTAGATGTTGTTCTGATCAAAAGTTGTGTTCAATGGCATTAAAACGATAAAAACGCTGCTGAAGGTTAATCCATAGGTTAATCCAATGTGTCTGTGTCACTTTCAAATGATTACTGATAATTCATCGTCATATTTATGGCAAAATCTGAGTTTTCATATATAGCTTATGATAGCTACGAGAGTGTATGACAGCTTCCGGTTTTGGGCATTCTGGCTGAGCATCACTCATTCACCAATGGGTAATGTTTAGATGGATTTTAGGAACTTCCCCTTGATTCTATTGGCTCTAACGGTTAAAAAGAGATGTCAATCATCAAAATCGACCGATGGGTTCCAGAGATATGGAAAATCCACCCAAATGACCACAGAAGTGGTTTTCTTTTTCTAAATCTCTCTAAAAAGGTCACATTTCACTTGTTTTGCATCAATCTTGATACAGTATATGTTATAGTTTGGATTCCTAAAGCTATTAGTCTACTATCCCATCATTCAAGGGTGGTTTTCACTATCAGTAATATTTGTTTTTTTGGACGGACACTATAATGTAATTATTTTTACTATGTTCAATCTGAATTTACTTTAAAATAAAACAATTCTATATTGATTCTGACTTTTCTACATCCAACTCACAGCTTTATCATTACTTTGAGAAAAAAGATTATTAATTTACCCCTTTTAGAAGTGAAGTTATAGTCATTTGTTCTGGGAATGTCATTTTCGAGCCTGAGACCTGAAAAATAGACTCAGGGCTTAACAGGTTAATGTAGGTAGTTGACATATTCATTTATTGCAATGAACAGTAGTTAATTATTTTCAGCTGTCAAACTATTTAGAAGAACTAGAATTTAAAATGACGCCACAATGTTGCTGTAAAATAAAGTAGCCCTGCTCATTTAAATTAAATAAAACCCTGTCACGCCAGACAAAATAGAACAGCTCTTCCCGGTATTTGTAATTGTTTAGGGCACAGCAGTTTAGTTTGATGGCATGGAGAGTTAAGCTATATTAGGGTTGCCTGTCAGAATCATATTTCAGTCAGACAACTCACGTGTTCCTTTAACATGTTTATTAGAAGCAGCATATAGTTGAGTTTGGCGACTAGGCTCGGGCATCATCACTCCATAGATATACATAGCACGATGAGTGATGATTAAATAACTAACCCCAAGTCTACAGGTGGAAGCTGGGGTGGAAGCTGGGGTGGTGGTGGGGCAGGCAAGCAGCAGCGACGTAGAGGTCGCTGCAGCAATAGCAGCAGCAAGCAATGCATGGAGAGAGATCTGGCAGGTTAAATAGAGTGGCATATTAAGGAGACTCTGTTTGGTTGGTTGTAGAGTGGCAAGGGGGCGTTATGTATGAATGCAGCATAAGTGCTCGAGTTGACTGCCTGAACTAGCTCGCAGGCTTCGCCCCATTTCAGTCAGACAACTCACGTGTTCCTTTAACATGTTTATTAGAAGCAGCATATAGTTGAGTTTGGCGACTAGGCTCGGGCATCATCACTCCATAGATATACATAGCACAATGAGTGATGATTAAATAACTAACCCCCAAAACTGCGTGGAGATTAGATACTATCCCCCAAAACTGCGTAGCACGAGCCTGACGCTGGTGATGTAAGACTGATAAGTAGAGGGCCTGGCGAGCTGCCATTCCCCCTAAGCACAGCGGCTTTAAGGGGAATATACTACTAAGTGAGACTGCTATGTGAAGGCCCGGGAACAGCCCGAAAAGCCGTCCCCTTAAGCACCACGGCTTTGAGGGGAATATACTACCTAGAGAGACTGCTATGTGTAGGCCTGGAAGTGACCAGTGCCGACCCCCCCCCCCCCCCAGCACCGCAGCTTTGAGGGGAATATACTACCTATCAAGACTGCTGTGTCTAGGTCTTTAAGGCAGCGACAATGAGCTTTCCCCCCCCAAGCATGCAACTATGAGGGGAATATACTATAATGAAATAAATATAATCTAACCCAGCAACCACCTGGTATGCAATAACAGGATTCTACAGATATACATCTTTGAACGTTACTCATCATCGAGTAGTGCAAGAGCTCATGGTTGTTTGTGCTGCAAGGATATCATTCATGTGAGGCATGATATAGCGCTGGTGGGCAGATTCTTAAACAGTGGGAATAGCGATCTGGGGGCAGGTCGCAGCTTAGGCAGAGATCACGTGGCTTGGAGGAGAACCCTCGTCGTTGGGTTTGCAGCCATCGAATAAACATGGGTGCAGACCCATGTGTCAGTGGGCAATGATGCGAGAAGTTCAGCATGGTGTAAAGGAGAGACTCTGAGGCATGAACTCAATTGCACGACTCAGATAGTGTTTTCAAAAATAAAGACTTTACTGGAATTTAGCACAGTAATCAAAACAAGGAAAACAAATATACTCTTTCGAGGAAAACTAGCAAGTGATCACTGAGGTAGATCCGTGGGAAGTCCGTGAGGTAATCAGGAACGTGGGTCATAGTAAGACAACGAACTGACAATGAACAGGAGGAAGCTACCACAATATATACACAGGTAAAGGGGACACAGGTGGAAACAATCAGGGCGGGGAAACAATCAAGGACGCAGGAGACAGAAAGGGGCGGGGAGCGTGGAGGCCTGAAATGAGAGGGATGATTAATTAAGGGAATAAACATAAAGCACAGGGCAAAGGGACATGACAAAACTAACATAAAGAATAAACTTTCACTATTAGTTTCCTAGACATGACAGTACCCCCCCTTCTAGGGACGGCTCCTGACGGCCCAGGCTCCTCTGAGTTGAGGCGGTCAAAATCCTCAATGAGGCTTTTATCTATGACGAAGCGGGAAGGAATCCATATCCGCTCCTCAGGACCATAACCCTTCCAGTCAACCAGTAGCTGTCGCCCTCTACCCCTTTTCCGACTAGCCAATATCTTCTTGACGGTGTAAACCGGACCTCCATCAATCATCCGGGGGGGGCGGGGGGGGTTTGGCGGTGGGAACCATAGCGCTCTCCTTCAAGGGTTTTAGTTTCCCTACATGGAAGGTGGGATGTACCTTCATGGACCTGGGAAGCCGTAGTCTCACTGAAACCGGGTTGATGACCTTGGTGACGGGAAAAGGACCCACAAACCGGGGAGCCAATTTACGGGAGAGTACGTGGAGGGGAAGGTCTCGTGTAGAAAGCCAGACTTTTTGGCCTGGCTGGTATACAGGAGATGGTCGGCGTTTTCGGTCTGCTGCTCTTTTCACCAGTTGTGAATTCCTGCAGAGGATCTTCCTAGCCGCAGCCCACACGCGCCGACAACGCCTGACCAGCGCGTGGGCAGACGGGACCGTGACCTCCCTCTCCGTGGCTGGGAACAGTGGCGGCTGGTAGCCATAAACACAGTGAAATGGGGACAGGCCCGTGGCAGAAGTAGGGAGGATGTTGTGCGCATACTCAACCCAGGTGAGGTGCTCGCTCCAGGAGGATGGATTCTGGGACACCAAGCAGCGCAAACAGGTCTCCAGTTCTTGATTTAGGCGCTCTGTCTGGCCGTTAGACTCCGGATGGTATCCTGACGAGAGACTGACCGTGGCACCGATGAGGCAGCAGAACTCCTTCCAGAAGCGTGACACAAACTGGGGGCCCCGGTCGGAGACAATATCCTTTGGGAAACCATGAAGCCGAAACACATTATGCATCATGACCTCAGCCGTTTCCTTCGCTGAGGGCATCTTGGGCAGAGCAATGAAATGTGTCATTTTCGAAAAACGGTCCACTACCGTAAGAACTGTGGTTTTACCTCTAGAGAGGGGCAGGCCAGTGACGAAGTCCATGGAGATCTCGGACCAGGGTCTGTTGGGAATAGGGAGTGGTTGTAATAGTCCTATTCGCGCCCTGGAAGAGGTCTTGTTTCGAGCGCAGACAGGGCACGCCTCCACATACTCCTTCACCTCCTTCTCCATGGATGTCCACCAGAAACGTTGTTTTATGATGAACATAGTTCTCTTGACTCCAGGGTGACAGGTGAGCAGCGAAGTGTGAGCCCAGTGGATCACCTGTGGTCGCTCGGCCTCCTGAACGAAAAGCCGGTTAGGCGGGCAACCCCTTGGTGCAGGAGCTCCAGCATTGGCTCGTATTACCTCCTTCTCTACTGACCAAGTCAGCGCTCCTACCACCCGGTTTAATTGGATGATGGGTTCCGGCTCCTTGACTGCAGGCACAGGGTCAAACAGACGGGACAGAGCGTCAGGCTTGACATTCTGAGACCCCGGCCTGAAGGAAAGAACAAAGTCAAAACGGTTGAAAAACAAGGTCCACCTAGCCTGGCGGGAGTTCAGTCTTTTGGCCTTTCTTATATACTCCAAGTTTTTGTGATCGGTCCAAACCACGAAAGGATGCTCGGCTCCCTCCAACCAATGCCTCCACTCTTCCAGTGCCAGCTTCACGGCCAGCAACTCACGGTTTCCCACGTCGTAATTTCTCTCTGCTGGGGAGAGCTTCCTGGACAGGAAAGCACAGGGGTGAAGTTTGTTGTCCTTCTGTAGTCGCTGGGAGAGGACCGCTCCCACCCCTTCGTTGGAGGCATCCACTTCTACCACAAACTGACGAGTGGTGTCCGGCAAGGTGAGTATGGGAGCAGAGGTGAACATTCCTTTAAGCCGAGAAAAAGCCTCCTCAGCCTGAGGAGACCACAAAAAAGGCACTTGAGGGGACGTGAGGACATGAAGAGGGGCCGCAATAGCACTGAACCTCCGCACAAAACGTCTGTAAAAATTAGCAAAGCCTAAAAACTGCTGCACTTTCTTACGAGAGTCAGGGGTAGGCCAACAAGCTACTGCGCTAACCTTCTCTGGGTCCATCCTAACCTGACCTGGCGAAATGATGAAGCCCAAGAAAGTGACTGTCTCTGCATGGAATTCGCATTTCTCTGCTTTGACAAACAACCCATTCTTGAGCAGCTCTTGTAGAACCTGGCGGACATGTTGTTTATGGGTGTCAAGGTCAGGGGAGTAGATCAGAATGTCGTCAAGATATACAAAAACGAAACGGTTCAGAAACTCCCTCAACACGTCGTTGATCATAGCCTGGAACACAGCAGGAGCATTTGATAATCCAAATGGCATTACACGGTATTCATAGTGGCCTGAAGGGGTGTTGAAACCCGTCTTCCATTCATCGCCCTCCCTGATCCTGACTAAATGATAAGCGTTACGCAGGTCTAACTTGGTGAAAACCTTGGCTCCCTGAAGCTGCTCGAAGGCTGACGAGATGAGAGGAAGGGGGTACCGGTTTTTAACCGTAATGTCATTGAGAGGTGAGTAGTCAATACAGGGCCTAAGAGACCCATCCTTTTTCCCAACAAAAAAAAACCCCGCTCCTGCTGGTGATGAGGAAGGGCGAATAAGGCCTGTTTTGAGGGAGGCATCAATATAGTCCTTCATGGCCTCTTTCTCAGGTCCTGAAATAGCATATAGTCGACCCTTAGGAATTGTAGACCCAGCAATCAGGTCGATAGCACAGTCATAGGGGCGGTGAGGCGGAAGAGTCAGAGCCTTGGATTTACTGAATACTTCACTTAAATCGTGGTAGCAGGAAGGGACTGAAAGAACATCAGGAAAATATATTTCTGGGATAGTTCCCTGCCTAACCCTCCCAGTGTTACCTCTTCTGTCAATCTCCGCTACCTGCTTAACACAGTGATCTCTGCAATTCTTTCCCCACCCCTCCACCCTCCCAGATTGCCAATCAATGTGAGGGTTATGAAGTTTCAACCAGGGAAACCCCAAAATGAGTGGATGTTGGGCTGAATTAAACAAGTGAAATGACATTGTCTCGTGATGGTTATCATCACATCTTATTTCTAAAGGCTCTGTTTGGTGAGTCACTTTAAACAACAGCCGCCCATCGAGAGCACTCGCTTCAAGAGGCTGGGGTAGAGGTTTAGTTTGTATGTCCAATCTTTTAACTAAACCCCAATCCATCAGACTTTCGTCTGCCCCTGAGTCAATGAGTGCACCATGAGTAACCACATTGTCTCTGATTTTTACCTGGATGCGGGTCAGGGTGCGAGGAGGAAAGTCAGAGGAAGAGATCCGGCTCACCAACGTACTCCTCTTTATTGGTGAGCCTCCTCTTTTACCGGACAAGCCGCTTGTGGATGTCCGCGCTGCCCGCAGTAGAAGCACAGGCCCTCCTTTAATCGACGCTGACGTTCTGCCATCGAAAGCTTGGCGCGGCCCAACTGCATTGGCTCCTCCACGGAGCCAGGGGGCGCTGTTGTCCGGAACGCAGGTGAGGGGTGACGGGGCCTCCAAGAAGAAGTAGTATCCAGCGGCGAGCGTCTCCTCTGGGGAGGCGGATCAACCGCATCCTTGGATTTATTCCTTCTCCTCTCCGTCAAACGATTGTCTATCCGTATTGCCATGGATATGACAGAGTCCAAGTCAGCGGGCAGATCGAGAGGCGCCAGCTGGTCTTGTAGGGAATCCGAGAGACCGCTGACAAAAGCGTCAAACAATGCAGCGGAGTTCCAGCCGCTATCGGCTGCCATAGTCCGGAACTCGATGGCGTAGTCAGCCACACTCCGCTGATGTTGTTTCAGCTTAATCAGAGCCCGAGCTGCTTCCCTGCCCGGCGTGGTTTGATTGAAGATCTTTCTCATAGTGTCTATGAAGTTTTCCAGAGACCCGCAGATGGGGGAGCCTCGGGACCACTCTGCCGTAGCCCACGCTGCTGCTCGGCCGGAAAGATGGGAGATCATGAAAGCCACTTTGGAATTCTCCGTGGGAAAATCAGCCGGTTGGTGGTGATAGTGTAACTCACACTGCACAATGAACGTCCGGCAGCCCTCCGAGTCTCCGGAGTATTTTTCGGGTGGAGCCAGACGCATGGAAGTACTGTGCGGCTCAGTGGACCGGTTGGGATCGGAACCGGTCGCCGCCGGAACCGGGGGAGTCGTGGGAGGAGAAGCAGCCTGCAGGTGAGTGAGCACACGCTGGACCTCAGCTGCCAGCAGATTCACCTGGGTTGTCACCGATGATTGTAGTTCCCCGTGGCTGTTGGATAGGTGCTGCACTCCGTGCTGTATGGCGGCCATCTGCTCTTCTTGTTGCCCAAGACGTTGGTCCTGAGAGCGGATGGCGTTCTTTAGCTGGTCTGAGTCGGCTGAGTTCATTTTAATGGTCAGTTCGTACTGTCAAGGAGAGACTCTGAGGCATGAACTCAATTGCACGACTCAGATAGTGTTTTCAAAAATAAAGACTTTACTGGAATTTAGCACAGTAATCAAAACAAGGAAAACAAATATACTCTTTCGAGGAAAACTAGCAAGTGATCACTGAGGTAGATCCGTGGGAAGTCCGTGAGGTAATCAGGAACGTGGGTCATAGTAAGACAACGAACTGACAATGAACAGGAGGAAGCTACCACAATATATACACAGGTAAAGGGGACACAGGTGGAAACAATCAGGGCGGGGAAACAATCAAGGACGCAGGAGACAGAAAGGGGCGGGGAGCGTGGAGGCCTGAAATGAGAGGGATGATTAATTAAGGGAATAAACATAAAGCACAGGGCAAAGGGACATGACAAAACTAACATAAAGAATAAACTTTCACTATTAGTTTCCTAGACATGACACATGGAAGATAAAGGACAAGGTAAACAGCGTTAGTTTTAGCAATGATTATTCGGGGTTCCTTGACTCCCCAAACAGAAATGTCAGACATTGAATCTTTCAAAAAAGTGTGTATATTTGATCTCCGAAGTTAATTCAGTAAGGGAGAGATTATGCTGAGGATTAAAAGGTGAGAGGTCTGTGTATATTCGCCACCTGAGAAACCAATAGAAAGCTGTAACAACTGCATCTGACGTTTATCAATGTATAGTGAAACCCCTTTGCCTGAACTTATACATTAACCTTTGCACGGGTGCAAAGTTAAGAGGCAGTCTGTATCATTGCGTGGAGGACGTGCCTTCTTAAGGCCCTTGAGGAGCAAATTAATGAACTCTAGCGTGGCTTAATACTTAGCACTTGAAGATTGCAGGATTTTAATGAAAATACAATTAATGTATGAACAACTATTATATCTATTGCATAAGTACACAGAGGAGGTTGGGACAGAAGAAGATAAAGTACCAAGCTGAATTGTATGCTTTGAATCATGCTCTTGGTTGGAGGCAGAATATGGGAAATCCTTGAGGGCTTGACGTGTATATCCAGAGTCATTTGGTTGAACGAATAGCATGGCAAGCTGGTGGGGCAAAATCGCTCATTGTGAAATCCCCCGAACCAGCAGAAGGCGCAGCATCTGTAAGTAACTAGAGAGGATCTGAGGACACCGCAAGGTCATTATAAAAGAATGAACATAACCTTCCACTCGTCGCCGAGGGGCTAAGGACCAAAGATCTAAGCAATAGCCATCTCTAAGATTGCATTCATGCCGAATAGTCCGCGTCTTTACACCAGACGCAAGTGTACTGTATTACATCGTTTCATTTGCAGAAGGTTGGGTTTGCGTTCACCCAGCAACCTCAAACAGACTATGAACTGTAAACTAAAGTCATTGTACGGAGATGCTTTTTCAACAATTGGCGGGACATTAAGTGGATAAAATGCAGATCCCAGCAATTTCTACAGTAGCCTGCATCATGGAGCATTGGCAGGTTATTTTCATACTGCTGTTAATCTGGAGAGTACATCAACAGACTGCGGCCGGCGCATAGGATTATAAATCGGACAACGTGCATTAAAAACATTATAACACATAATGAGACGTTATGCAGTGAGGAGGTTTCATCGATGACAGGTGGCTCTGATGAGATTGTACCACTGCCTTTTCTCTGTACACAGGGGACCAGTGAGGTAAGCAGTCACCAGAATGAATGCATGACCCTATAGGTTACTGGATGTTGCACACAGCATAGATAGCAAAACAAGCGATGACGTGCAAATAGTTGTTTCCCATGTTTTGATGCGGACTACGTCACACCAGCAATGAACCTCTCCAGAGTTTACTAGCGAGCGACCCGAGACCACCTCTTTTAGGTGGAGCAGAGATATCGGACTGCTTCCACACCGATCCAACGAACCGCATCAAGGGGTTAACGCTACAGGGACCGATTCAATACTAACCAAGCAGGTGTGAACGTGACCTAAGACTATGGTGCCTTAAGGTTTGAACAGAAAGGCTAGCGCTTGTTCCTTATAAATATAAAACATCTCTTTTAGAGAGACTACCAGTGGGAGACCATAATTGAAGGCAGTAATCAGTATTGAATGTATTACAAGTCTAATATGTAGTATAACGTAGAGCACTTTGAACATTTGAAAAGGCGCTAAATAAATAACATGAATTGTAATTATGGCTGTTCTGATGCGGGACAGCTTGTCTGGTGGCAGTAAAGCTTGCATCAGAACACTATCGAAAATGATACCGATAATTCTAGACGTGTGGAAGGGCTTCCAGTTCCTGTTCTGAAAGAGGTAGGCCTAGCTGTTGAAAAGTTTTATCTGGGAAAGTTAACAACTAGGAAATGGTTAAAAGATGGACACCAAGAGGTGCTTACAGGTGTTGCAGAGAATCCAGCAAAATGCTTCTGATGAGGTGTCAAAGAAACGTGGGCTACTATGGCAACCAAATGCACATTTGATTGTAAAACCTTAAAATATATATGCCACAGAAGGCATATGGGATGTCTGCTTTCCCTGCCATGTCATCTACAGAGCAAAGAAACGGGAACAATCTTTAGTAGTTAATAATACACTTAACAGAATAATCGTGAGGAACTAACGGCTCAATAAAGAAACGTTGCTAGAATAATTCTTCCTAGCACTAGGCTAGGGGCCT
Organism: Pseudochaenichthys georgianus; assembly: GCF_902827115.2. NCBI lineage: Eukaryota > Metazoa > Chordata > Actinopteri > Perciformes > Channichthyidae > Pseudochaenichthys > Pseudochaenichthys georgianus. The sequence continues at coordinate 17,751,854 of NC_047519.1, forward strand.
GTCGTGTTTTTAAACGTTTAAATAGCAGCACATGTAATACTCCTGGCTCCTTCAGTGCAAACTTCGGTCTTGAGTGCAGGTTTCAACAGACATGGGTCCCTGGGAGCCAGCATAACCTGCTAAGAAACCTTGATTTAAGCCTGTGATAAGGTCATTTGACGAACATCGGTGATTAGAAAGAGCTTGGAAACAATTTGCAGCATGAAGCCTCCTAAGGCACACCCAGCGTGGGGCAGATATTGCAGGTAGAGCTTAATTCCTGTAAGGAAAAACTCTTCTTTGGTAGGTGATTAAATGTATGGCCACTTGGCAGAGAATAATTCATGGTATTCATAGAAAAGACACTGTAGGAGATTGAAGTCTAAAATGATGGTCAAAAATGTATCATATTCACGTGATGGAAATGATTAATTTATTTCCGTTTTTAATTTCATTGATTTATAGTATAAATACTTATACACATACAACTTCTGTATAAGTGCCTCAAATATGACTTACTGCAGGCCAAATATTTCCATAATAAAACATTGCTTATGCAGAATAGTATTATACCTGCCAAGATGCGATTCCTAAGGAACTGCTGCTGCATGGTGCAGGAAGCTAGAACTTGTGGATGGATCTGAGACTCCAATTCCCAGAATCCTCTGGAGTGTGACGTCAGCGGCACAACGTGATTGAACGCAGAAGTAGAAACATTTGTTTACATTGCAGGTAGAGGAAATCGAGTTTGTTCACGGGAATATATCGTGCAATTAAAGGCTTCAAGCGCTGATTTTACTTCGAGAAGGTAGGACAGGATGGCAGGTACTTTGGGAATGGGTGTTTAAATACCCACCGACCGAGAGACAGTGCGACTCTTAGCTGACACACAAGAGAGGGGTTGTTACCGGAGCTGGCGTAGAACTCGGGACTTCCTCTGGCCCAAAGGATATTAAAAGTTACTCCAGATGAGGACGGAAGGGACACCTGAATGTGTGTCGTGCGGGAGCTGTGGCTCGTTCCAGCGGCGTCCGAACCATGCTCTGAGCTAGCCTGTGTTTCGGGAATGAGGCATTTCTTACGGCTTCTTGCGTATGATGATTCGGTTCCAGAGTCGGAGATTGCAATAGACATTTGCAAGGACAGCACCGGCAGGCAAGCAACAGCAACATGAAACACAGCAGCAGGAACATGAACTCAGCAATAGCAAATGAACGCAGCAATAGCAAGTGAACGCAGCAGGCAAGCAGCAGCGACGTAGAGGTAGCTGCATCAATAGCAGCAGCACGCAATGCATGGAGAGAGATGTGGCAGGTTAAATAGAGAACCGCAGTGACACGTCCTAAAACCCGGATGTAAACTCCTTCCGGTTCCTTCGTCAAAAAAGCAATGCAATTTCTCCATAGGATTTTGGAAAATAGCTCGAAATAAGGTCTGTGGTTAACACACATTTAAGAGAGGGATCACGTTTTGTTCAGCCGGATAATCTCCACATGTCTACCCTACTTTTATAATTTTTGAATCATAAATCTAGTCGCCAAAAGCGAAATGCTAACGTTATGCTATAAACGAACTACAAGCCAGTACAGCAGCAGGGTCGCACGACTTTAACGTCACGCCAACTTAAGATCGTTTCAACTGACTTGCACTGAAACTGCACTTTGAACACTTTAAATATAGTAACCGTTTATCTAGGCCCTTTTTGTTTTGTTTTATGTATACATGTCACACTGTGGGAAACGATATTTCGATATTTCTGGATGTATAACACATGTAGAATTGTTTACAATAAAGCTGACTTTGACTTCCGCGTACTTGCATATTTTAACAAAGCTTTTCATTTTAGCCACACTGAATTTAACTAGAAGTCATGGCAATTACCAGTCTGATATCGTTTTACAAAGATGACAAGAAGAGTGTAGATAGAGGAGAGAACCACTACAAGTCAGGACACGTAAAACAGTGCAGCCTAGATGAAGGTGTGCTTACCGGTGTTGTCAGGGCTAGCATGAGGGACAAGGTTTATAGAGTGTCGGTGAGTGGTGATAGCATGTTTGAGTAGATATCTCTGCTCCGCGCCGATCCTATATGAGTTTGCTTTAAAAGAAGGAAAACTCAAAACAACCAGGACGAGGGTTAAACAATAATCTGTTTTAATAATAAACGGTAATAATACAATACACTTCTCAAAGGGGTCAGGCCTCCCCCTGCTCTGGTCCTAATGCAGGGAGAACTTATCATCTTGACGGCAGCAGGAAAGAGAGCGAACCCAAGGCCGAACAAGCTTACATACAAGAATAAAACAGGATGGGTTGGGTCAGCCGGTCATCTTTTCAGGTCATCTCATTAGGAGATGCAAAAGATGCTGTGTCGCAGCGAATCAGCGCGTGCCAGCAGAGGACCCGCAAAAACAAGAGTCTTTTACCATTTAAGGTAAAACAGACGCATTGGGTGTACTTTCAAACACCCACACATTTTGCAGAGACTTCCCTCTCTGTGGCCCCCCTCTCCCCTTAGTTCAATGTACACACAGTTCCACATACTTTTGTTATAGTTGACTAATACAAACACTATATGTACTACTTTAATATCAATAATAACGAGGAAAACATTACCTCTGCTCTCAAGCAGTAAAATAGTAGAATATCAGCTTCTATAGAGAACGCACACTCATTCTTCCTTAGGAGGTGTCACGCACCCTCATTTTCCCTTAGGTTGTGTCACGCACACTCATTTTCCTTCTTTTACCATTTAAGGTAACACAGACACATTGGGTGTCCTGCACGGACCCTACATAACATATACAGAGAACGCACACTCCATCCATCCATCTTCTCCCGCTTATCCGTGGTTGGGTCGCGGGGGTAGCAGTTCCAGCAGAGAGCCCCACATTTTCTTTTCCCTGGTGACATCAACCTGCTCTGACTGGGGGATCCCAAGGCGCTCTCAGGCCAGCGAAGAGATATAATCCCTCCACCTGGTCCTAGGTCTACCCCTTGGTCTCTTCCCAGCTGGAAGTGCCTGGAACACCTCCCTAGGGAGGCGCCCAGGTGGCATCCTAACTAGGTGCCCGAACCACCTCAACTGGCTCCTTTCAACGCGAAGGAGGAGCGGCTCAACTCCGAGTCCCTCCCTGATGACCGAACTTCTCACCTTATCCCTAAGGGAGACACCAGCCACCCTGCGGAGAAAACCCATCTCGGCCGCTTGTATCCGCGATCTCGTTATTTCGGTCATGACCCATCCTTCATGACCATAGGTGAGGGTAGGAACAAAAATGGCCCCGTAGACAGAGAGCTTTGCCTTCTGGCTCAGCTCCCTTTTCGCCACAACGGTGCGGTAAAGCGACTGCAGTACCGCTCCTGCTGCTCCGATTCTCCGGCCCATCTCACGCTCCATTGTTCCCTCACTCGAGAACAAGACCCCGAGATACTTGAACTCCTTCACTTGGAGTGGACAGTCCATCGGTTTCCTGCTGAGAACCATGGCCTCAGATTTGGAGGTGCTGATCCTCATCCCAGCCGCTTCACACTCAGTTGCGAACCGATCCAGTGAGTGCTGAAGGTCGCAGACCGATGAAGCCATTAGAACCACATCATCTGCAAAAAGCAGTGGTGCAATCCTTCGTCCACCGAACTGCAGACCCCCTCCCCCATGACTACGCCTCGAAATCCGATCCATGTATATTACAAACAGGATTGGTGACAAAGCGCAGCCCTGGCGGAGGCCAACCCTCACCGGAAATGGGTCCGACTTACTGCCGAGGACCCGGACACAGCTCTCGCTTTGGGAGTACAGAGATTGGATGGCCCTGAGTAGAGACCCCCTCACCCCATACTCCCGCAGCACCTCCCTCAGTAACTCCCTGGGAACTCGGTCTTACACCTTCTACAAGTCTACAAAACACATGTAGACTGGATAAGCGTACTCCCAGGCCGTCTCCAGGATCCTTGCGAGAGTAAAAAGCTGATCCGTCGTTCCACGACCAGGACGGAATCCGCATTGTTCCTCCTCAATCTGAGGTTTGACAATCGGCCTGACCCTCCTTTCGAGTACCTTAGAGTAAACTTTCCCGGGGAGGCTGAGTAGTGTGATGCCTCTGTAATTGGCACACACCCTCTGATCCCCCTTTTTAAAAAGGGGAACCACCACTCCGGTCTGCCACTCCTTTGGTACTGTTTCCGACTTCCACGCAACGTTGATGAGACGTGTCAACCATGACAGTCCCTCAACACCCAGAGCCTTCAGCATTTCCGGGCGGATCTCATCCACCCCCAGGGCATTGCCACTGTGGAGTTGTTTGACGACCTCAGTGACCTCCCCCGGGAGTTTGGTGTTGATCCCCCGTCATACTCCAGCTCTGCCTCTAACATAGAGGGCGGAGTTGTCGGGTTCAGGAGTTCCTCAAAGTGTTCCTTCCAACGCCCTAACACTCCATCAGTTGAGGTCAACAACGTCCCATCCTTACTGTACACAGCTTGGATGGTTCCCTGCTTCGTTCTCCTGAGGTGTCGGACAGTTTTCCAGAACAACATTGGTGCCGCAAGTCCTTCTCCATGTCTTCTCCGCACTTCTCCCACACCCGCTGCTTTGCCTCGGCCACGGGTGAGGCTGCTGCCCTTTGGGCCTGTTGGTACCTTGCAACTGCCTCGGGAGTCCCCTGGGATAACAAATCCCTGAAGGCCTCCTTCTTCAGTTGGATGGCTTCCCTGACCACCGGTGTCCACCAGGAGGTTCGAGGGTTACCGCCCCCTTGAGGCACCTATGACCTTGAGACCACAGCTCCCCGCCGCGGCTTCGGCAATATAGGCTTTGAACACCGACCACTCTGGTTCAATGTCCCCCATCTCCACAGGAATGCCCTAAAAGCTCCGCTGGAGGTGTGAGTTGAAGGCCTCCTGAACTTGGGCCACCTCCAGACGTTCCCAGTTCACCCGAACTACACGTTTGGGTTTACCAGGTCTATCCAGAGGCTTCCCCCGCCACTCGACCCAACTCACCACCAAATGGTGATCAGTTGACAACTCCGCCCCTCTCTTTACCCGAGTGTCCAAAACATACGGCCTCAGGTCCGATGATACGATAACGGAACTTGAACGGAGACTTGAGAGGAGACTTGAGAAGGGACTCGAGAGGAGACTCGAGAGAGGGCTTGAGAGGGACCTCAAGAGGTGACTTGATTGTTGACTTGAGAGGTGACTTGAGAGGGATCTCGAAAGGGGATTCACGATGGGACTCGAGAGGTAGCTCGAGAGGAGACTTGAGAGGGAACTGGAGAGGGGACTCAAGAGGGAACTTGAGATGGGACTAGAGGTGGGACTAGAGGTGGGACTAGAGAAGGGACTTGGGAAGGGACCAGAGGAGGGACTAGAGAGGGGAATAGAGAGGTGACTAAAGGGGGGACTGGAGAAGGGACTAGGGAAGTGACTAGAGGAGGGACTTGAGAAAGGACTTGAGTAGGGACTAGAGAAGGGACTAGAGGGGGGACTGGAGAAGGGACGAGAGAAGGGACTAGGAAAATGACATGAGGAGGGACTAGGGAAGGGACTAGAGAAGGGACTAGAGGAGGGACTAGAGGGGGGACCAGAGAAGGGACTATGGCAGCTGGGGCCAGAGCTGAGTCTGGAACCATGGCTGCTGGGGGCTGAACTGGTTCTGGAACCATGGCCTTTTGGACTCGTGCTGCTAACCTGGCCTTGCGACTCCTCTTAGGAGCCGTTTGGATGCTCTGTGGACCTCCAAAAGCCAGATGAGTAGCAGTGAATGGCTCCTGGACTGTAGCAAACACTGGGTGAGAAGCAGGGGCTGACGCCAGACGGACCACACCGATGTATGTGGTATCAAAAAGGGAATCTGGAGACCTGGGTCTATCAGGATCGGAAAAACAAACCGTGAGGTAATCCAAAAGCCAGGCCGGTAAGAATTTAACCAAATCTTGATTCCTCAGCGTAAGGTGGACTGCATCTGCCAGAGCAGCATCTCGCTGCTGAACCCTGACCGCTCCTATCCATCGATGAGCGTAGTCAGACAAAGAAACGGTATAATCCACTAGTTCCTGCTCAAACGGATCTGATGGGCCCATATCGTTGGTCGGTTCGTAATGTTACGGTGTGCGCAGGAAGCAGGACCCAAATGCAGATTAAAGTGACAAAAAATAGCTCCTTTATTACAAGGCTAACTATTAACAAACACAGAACAGAACACTCACCGCAGACCACGTCAATACTTTTTAAATTTTTTTTATTTTGTATTAGAAACATATAAACATAGTTACATTTTAACACATAATCACCCACCTTACTGATCCCCAAAAAGAAAGGACCCCAAGGCTTCCTACCAATTTAATTACATCTCAATCTCATTTTTCATAGATGTTTTTCCTGCATACACATCACCATCTCTCTATTACACACATTAATTAGTGCTCTCCACCTCCACTCATATCAATACCACATCAAAACAGACCAGAATTACGACCCGACCCATCTTCCACATACATTTCCCCCCCATTTCCCTTATCTCCCTCTTCCCTGTTCCTCCTGCTCAACCTCCCCACCCGTACCTTGCATCACATCTTTATTCCCACATATCCCCAGCCCCAATACCCTTTATTCACGTCCATCCGAGTGATAGCTATCACCTTTGCTCTTCTCTTTTCCCACATGTCCCTCCATATCGCCACTGTTTCCCCCTCCCTCCCCCCAAACGGCCTTTGCCTAACCCTGAGGTGATGTACATTCTCCTCGCACTCCACCCAGTCACCTTCCTCATTTTCCTCCCCTATGTTAACTGATATTCGCTTCCAACCCTTGAGCTCCTCCCTCCTCGCTCTTATGGCTTATTTTCCTTTTCCCTCTTTTATCCCCTTCAACCCCCTCTCAAATCTAAGGTCCTTTCTCTTCTGTCTCTGCACCTCCTGCTCCTCAGTCCCACTCTCCTCCCTCTCACTATCCCCACTATTCCAAACATCACTCATATTCCCATCATCGTTCGATTGTCCTTCACTATCTCCCACCTCCTCTTCCACCTCCCTCACCACGCGTCGTTATTCCCCTTACTCTCCTCTAACTCAATTTCGTTCTTTTTATGCCTTAATATCTTCACTCTCATAACTTCCTCCTCTCTCTGTCTCTGCTCCTCCTCTTCCTCATCTTCGTCCATCCTATCCCCCCCGGCTCTGCATCCTTTCTCCCTTCCTCCCTTACTTCTTCACCTCCTCCCCCCCTCACCCTCCTCCATCTCAACCTCCACCTCATTGTCTCCCTCAATTCCCACCTCCTCAGCTTCTCCTCCCTCCTTCTCACTCCCCTTCATCCTCTTTTTATCCTTCCTCCCCTCATCATGCTCCAAACTCTCCACACTTTTCCCCCCCACATTGGCCGCATCATCATTCAACATCACATCATCATCACTCCCACCCTCTTGTGGTCTTTTTTCCCCTCCCTTCCCCCCCCACCCACAGTCACCTCCCCATCCATCCCCTCCTCATTCCCACTCTCCGCTCCTCCCCCGCCCTGTTCGCCACAGTTAGCTGCGCAATGCCCCATTTTCTTGCATTCATAACACATTACTTCTGGGCATTCCTTCATCATATGTCCCGCTTTATTGCATTTCCTGCATACTCTCTCCTGGTTGTCGTGTATGACTCTGAAGTATTCCGATCCCCCCACTGTGTTAAACTTGGTGGAATATGGGAGGGATCGGACCTTGTTATTAAATCCAACCCTCAGAAAGTGGGTTCCATCTGCTATTCTATCACTTCCTGTTCCCGGCAGAAAGCGCCTCATAATGTTTGATGCTGGTTTCACCCCCCACTCCCGCAATCTCGACAGAATGACCCCATCACTGATATACACCGGCAGGTGCAAAAAGGAGACCGTCACTACATTGTCTCTTAGCTCTTGTGCTCTCACCCTTACTCCATTTATTGTGCACCCCGCCAACAGCCTCCGCTTCCCTACTAGCGTTTTCATTGTCACTTCGTATCTCCCCTCCCCTCTCACCCTGCACCCTAGTATTATCTAGTTCCTTATTGCCTTAAGCAAGTCCATCATCGATACCTCTCCTCTTCGCCCCTCTACATACACACCCAACGTCAGTTCTGCGGAGTAGCTCACCCGCTCCTCCGCATTTTCTTCCTCTTCCTCGTCGCTCACTCCCTCTTTTTCTCTTCTCTTTTCGCTCCTACTTCCATCTTCACTTGTTCTTCTGCTGTTTCCCCCAGTCACTCCGTCGTTTGGACCATTCTCCTCCGCTCCCTCAACTCCACCTCCGCCTCGCGGGACCTCCGCCATTTTCGCGGCCGTCACTCCCGTCTTCACTCCCGTCTTCACTCCAGCCTGCCCTCTTTCCAGAGATGCAGCCCCGACATCCTCTCCAGCCTCTGTGTACTTCGCTGCTTTCTCTCCTTCGCCCTTCGTCCTTCCTGCATTCCTGAATGCACGTCAATTCCCTTCGTAATTCCTCCTCTTTCAGCCATCACGAACACTCAGATAGCCCCCCCCCCCCCCCCCACAGAAATGCTGTTAGGGGAGAGGATCGTACAAACAGCAACTTATTTGTATTCCAAATATCATTGTTTTCCCACTTTCCCGTACCAAGTCATAACACAAGACGAACCGACAAAGACAGACAGAAAAACCAGAACTTAAATACACACAAGACTAATCACACAAACAAGACACAGGTGAGGAGGGAGGAGAAAACACAGGGGCCACAGGTGAACACAAGGGTAATCAGACACACCAGGGAAACTAACGACAGGGAACCACAGACAGATCTAAACAAGACAAAACACAACGCAGACAGAAAACCACAGACAGATCTAGACAAGACAAAACACCAACACAGACAGATCTTAACACTGGGTTTCTCCTAACCACTTTCATTCTATATTTGAGGGATCTAACCATTTCCGCCGATCGGTAAGGTGGCATGTATCCCCAGTCATCAGGACCCGAATTTACTATGACAACGGGCCAGGACTCGCAGGAGCAACCGTAGGTGTATTTGACGAACACATGAGGATCGCCTTTGATTCTAACTGTACTGCCTTGGTAAACGTAAGGACTGCCTTTGACCTTATCTTGGATGCTTCTGTTACATACCGCTGGGGCTTAGCAGACATATTTGGCTAGGTTGGAATAGGTCCTGGCGAGGTTTCCGCAGGGGGCAATTCTGCACAGGTCGATTTGTATTATTCCATCACTACCTTCTTGTAAAGAGAAGATTTGTTTAGGAGACATGGTGGTAACTACTACCTCATATTTGGCCTGTTTGACCCTAGTTACGGATTCATCTGGCGGGGGAGTGGAGTCTGGGTGGTCAATGGAATCACATAAGATTAAAATAATGGCAACAGTCACAGTAGAAAACAGGACTAAGCCTGTGAAACATTTCCAGTTCTCATACATGATTATGCTGTTAGCTCCAACTCTTCGAGTGTCAGTAAAAAACGTCTATGCTAACGTATGGTATTAAAACCCAAGTTATCAAGAGTGCTGTGGACCAAGGGGTCATTCAACCTTGACTTTTTTAAGGGTTACAATGTACATACAGTAGGGCGAACAAATAGACTATTATTCCCAATAGTAGTAGCGACCAACAGGTTATCAGGAAATGCAGGGCTCCTTCAGACATTTTCTATTCTTCTCTGAAATGTTCTGGTCTCTGTGTCAGCCCTACATGAGGTCATTAAAACGTAAAAAATCCCTTAAATATGGGTTAATAAAAAGTCCCTCAAAAAATGGGTTAATAAAAAGTCCCTCAAAAAATGGGTTAATAAAAAGTCCCTCAAAAAATGGGTTAAAACAAAGTTCCTCAAAAAATGGGATATTGAAACAAAGTTCCTCAAAAAAATGGGATATTAAAACAAACTCCACACCGGCTATATCAACCTGTTTCAGCGGAGAGTGGAGTCCCCTGTGCCGGCCTGGCTTGCCGTGTCTTTGTCCCCCCGATCCGCTGACGGTGGCTTCTGTGCTGCCTGCTAGAGAGATGTCTTCCGGATCCTCCTCCTCCGGTCCGCTGATGGCGGATTCCGGGTCGATGCTGGAGAGATGTCTTCCCGATCCTCCGGCCCGCTGATGATGCTTCCCGGGTCGATTTCCTTGACGAGGGCCAGGTCTGTTCTGATGTCGTCTAGGGTCCTCGCAGGTGTTTTCCCGACCGCACACTGGCTCCAGTGGTACCAGTTGTCCCCCTTTCCTTCTAGGCGGACGGCATGGGATGTCCTCTGGGTCACTCGGTAGGGGCCGGAAAACCTTGGGTTGAGCCACTTAGGCCTGATGACTTTCAGCCAGACGAACTCTGCTGTGTCGGCCTCCTGGGTCCTCCTTTTGGTGCCAGCAACCTGTGTGGAGAAATCTGATACAAATCCCTCAAGCCTACGCTCAGGGCTCCTGGGCCCTCAGCTTTTTGATCCCCCACTGCGTATGAATACAGAATTCCAACAAACTGTCATCAAATGTCTTTCTATTATGAATTTAGATGAAATGTATATCCCCATAATGACCTAAACAATAAAGTCTATGGCTTTTACTTCTTTACCAGGCTAATTACATGATGTTGTCTAAATTAAATTCTGTCTCATTACATTACTATGTTTTAGCTTTAACTGTAATATGTTCTTTCGACATTTCAAACCTCAGTTACTTTAATACCTGTTGAAATATTACAAAATTGTTTCATTATCACAGGTCAACTTCTTCAGTATTCCATTCTGGACTTACATCTATCACAGTAGCCCCTTGGCCACTGATTCTTTATCTGTGTTACCTGCTATAACTCAATCAATATTAGAGACATGTCAACATTCATCAAACAGTATCTTATCCCCAGATATGGAGCAGGTCAATTATAAAACTGTCAATCAATGGTCAGATTGAACAATCGAGTTGGGGCAGCAGGTTCCTTTCAGTCCCTAAATTAAAAATGTACATTGTGAAGTTTACACTCCCCCTTTTTACACATGAACTCATGTGTAACCAAAATCCTGTATGGGAAGAAAACCTTCAGGTAATAATGGATTATAAGAAAATACCAAACATTTTTCCCAAATGTACATCCATCATTTCCACAGTAAACACTTCAGTGAAATGAAGTGTTTCTCTCCATCATTCAGTCCTAAAAGAAACAGAATCTTCACGTTTTAGTTTGAGTTTCACATTCTGCAAACTGCCACCTCCTGTGGGAGTGAAATATCAAGTAGATTAGAAACGGGTCACCTGTCCAATTTTTGTGGAATTGTAAAAAAACTCTCGTTGCCCACAGAGCCCCAGAATAATGTGTTAGTCCAAAAGCATGCTTGATTAGTCATTGTTTTAAATCATGCAGTTGCACTGATCACATGCAGACATACACTCACACTCACACTGTCAGGTTGTAAAGTCTTGGGCTGAAGTCGAATAGTCCATTTAGCTTAGGAACCTTCCTAAAGGAGTGAAATGACCCGGAAGTCCCTCAGTGGCAGCCATGATAAGTGCCGTTCGAATTCTCTAGAATGATGAGAATGATAGGAAAGGAGGTTTCAAACTTCCTTTATAACCTCCTTTAGCTTAGGAACCACTGGACCTCCCTAACCGACAGGAGAAGCGAAAATGCTGCCCCACAATGCCTTGCAGCCGCAGCATTTGCCGTCACTCAACAGTCGGCCGTTCACGGGAAACAACCGATTATGACCGAGAAATGATATCATGAAAGTTACGGTGCTTATTAAGCATTTTAAAACGTAGGTGGTAAGTTGCCAAAGTGCTTTGTTTTGAACGTTCATCAGTATTATAATCAAAAAGAGAAATATGAACGTTAGTTTTTACTGAAATGATCAAATAAAGTCAACATTTCACAGTCTTTACTGAGCTGTGTGGGGTTTGTTCAACTTTTAAAAGATGTTTGAATGGTGATGTACACAGTGATAGATGTTAAGGACTAACGTTTATAATAAATACATTTGTTTTGATTTTAAGATCTTTTCATACAATCTTTGGGATCATTAGTATTAATGTGGACCGAAGGGAGAGGGTGACGAGCATAAGTTTCACTTTCCTTTTTTATTTCAATTCCAACTTTGGTCATGAAGAATATGTTTCTCTGTTGTCCAAGTTCATAAAGCAAAACAGCAGCATTAGAGCACGGTGCAGAGTCTCTAGATGAGTTTACAGTAGTCCCTCGTTCTTATTGAACATCCATGTTGTCGTCCGCTGTATAGAAAACTGTGGTTTCCATAGTTTCCCCACAGCAGCAGACGCACACAATGACATCCGCTGGCGCATCATAAACACGTCGGATAGTGAAAGTGCATTCGGATTCTCTAAAGTACCGCAGTCTCTTCTCCTAAGTCCTTTTGAATTATCCTATCCACTATCCCTTAACCCCGTGACGTTTCACTCAGAGGTCAAGGAATAGACGATAGGGTTAGAACTTAGGAGCTCATTTTTAAACTATCCGACTGCAGCCTGGGTAAGGTTCACCCCAGGGTCAGTCATTGACAGTGCCTTCTCAAGTTACACTGTCGGTCAGGGTCAAAGGTCAGTTGGTCTCAGTCTTTTTGGCCATGTGTTGTGCTCTGCAGAGACTTTGATATTTCAGCATAGGCCAGTATCCTTTCTCTACAAAGATCTGTCATATATGGAGTGCCATCATTTATTAATTCACAATTACAACTATAATGTTCAAGATATCTATAACTTTTCATTGGAACAGCTGTTTCCCACATTCTCTGAAAAGTGTTAGCCAACAAAATGTCACTTCCTTATTGTACTACTACTGCAGTTCATTAACACCTAATCTATATTAACACGTACTACAACATTTATAGATAAATTGATTTATCAAAATTAAATCTTATGTAATTCAAAATGTGACAAAATAACAATGAATTGTCTTACACACGATTGTGGTCTAACAGAATGACTCTTGACCTCATGGGATCAAATATGCCATATTTGGATGCTGATCATCCTGAACATGTGGCCTGAAGAACAAAAGGACCTCTTACTCATTAACACAATGGACTCTCAGAGATGAGATCTAGCCATGAGGTGGCTGACTTTTAAAATGAACTGTGACAAATAAACCACATGCGTGTGGGTACATTATAGTTTTAGAAATATAACACAAATTATTTATTTATTTATTTTTAAATCAGAAACATAATTTATGTGATAAGACACTAACAAATGAATCTACTGTCATTGTTCGTGTACATCTTTACTCCAACTATTTCACCAACTGGCTGGCCAACTAGCTTAGCATTATAGCACTGGCCCCATGTGACTGGGGGAAGGGGGAGGGGAACACTCAACACATGCGATAAAAACCACACTGCTTGGAGACTGAGTTCAATAAAAATTAAACCATACAACTTGTAGTCTGGCTTCAATACAAAATGTAACCAGCCAAGGCCAGTTGATAACACTTAGAGCTGAACTTCACTGTTGTATGATCAATAAAACTCCTAAATAACATTACAATATATATTTGTTACAGTGAGTTTGTTATCTAATGTTTAACAAATTCTCCTCTTGCTATGCCTAATCTAGGTGGAATAATCCATTATATTTAATTTGAATCGAACCTTAACCTGCATGTACTTCATATACTCAGCAAACCTCTTTTTACTTTCCCTCAACGTTACTGTATGCAATTAAGTTGCTCTGAAATACAATTAAGTAGAATTCTCAGTTAATGACAAATACCACGAAATTCACAATGCAATGCAATAGTAACAATCAGTTCTCAAAAGTTCTCAGAAAAACCACAATGTGACGTAACTGTATCCCACAAAAACTATGCTAAAAACAACAAATTAGAGTTTCTTATTTATTTAAATATCTACCACCTCAAATCACACATCGATCTATTAATTTTCAATGTTATTCACTCCAACTTCAGATCAGTCGTTGATTATTCACTCCTTGTTTTAAATTCAACGCTCAGCAGCCATTTTTCAGCCATTAGAGAAAAAGAACAAACAGGAGAGAGGAAAAAGAAGGGGGGGGGGATACTCTCACAGACACCCCGGCTGGAGCAAGCATTCCAGGGGAAGGGGGGGTTTCTTGACACAAGAATGACTTCGTATTTTTTTTATCTGACTAAGGCTATCCTATGTTCAATAATATATTGTCTTCATTCACAAGCACATAAATCTATCCTCCACGCTGTCTGTTCAGCTTTTAAGATGCGATATTTCTTTCAACAGAATGGGCGTTAAACTCAACAGAACAAGACAGTGAGAAATCCGTTAATTTCAATGGCTTTTGAAGTTTGCGTTTCTCGTCTTGGATTTTGTACAGATAATTAACCTCCAACTCCTATGAGTCTTGGATTTATTATTCAGATTGGTCACGGATGGAGACTCGATACAACCATTTGACCCCCCCAGGAAGTACAGCCTGTGAGAACTCAATATCTCCACTAAGCTAGGGACTGTTATACTCTTCCAGCCGCCAGAGACTCAATACCTGACGCTGAAACTACTTCGCTGCTTCACTTGTAGCTAACGAGTTTAGCCGTATGATTCTGAAAAATATACAAAGCTTTTAACCGTTGCTTTATTTGTTTATAACTTACCTACCTATGCTAATATATGTATTGCATTATCTTAACGTGAAGACTATGACACTGGGAAATATTCCTTGACAACTCTAACATTTAGCTTGAGCCAATTACAGACCTTCGATAGAAACAGGCGTCCGTTTTACCTTTCAGTTGTAGGATCCTTAGTTGTCAGAGATTATTCCAGGCATCTCCCTCCGTCCGCTGGTAGTGTTTCCTCTAAAAAAACCTACTCATGACGTCACCACGTCGGCACGTCCTCATGTCACCACGTCATGACGTCATCACATGGGGGATTCACCAAATTGTTGGAGTACATATCTCTGCTCCGCGCCGATCCTATATGAGTTTGCTTTAAAAGAAGGAAAACTCAAAACAACCAGGACGAGGGTTAAACAATAATCTGTTTTAATAATAAACGGTAATAATACAATACACTTCTCAAAGGGGTCAGGCCTCCCCTGCTCTGGTCCTAATGCCGGGAGAACTTATCATCTTGATGGCAGCAGGAAAGAGAGCGAACCCAAGGACGAACAGGCTTACATACAAGAATAAAACAGGAGGGGTTGGGTCAGCTGGTCATCTTTTCAGGTCATCTCATTGGGAGATGCAAAATATGCTGTGTCACAGCGAATCAGCGCGTGCCAGCAGAGGACCCGCAAAAACAAGAGTTTTTTACCATTTAAGGTAAAACAGACGCATTGGGTGTACTTTCACACACCCACACATTTTGCAGAGACTTCCCTCTCTGTGGCCCCCCTCTCCCCTTAGTTCAATGTACACACAGTTTCACATACTTTTGTTATAGTTGACTAATACAAACAATATATGTACTACTTTAATATCAATAATAACGAGGAAAACATTACCTCTGCTCTCAAGCAGAAAAATAGTAGAATATCAGCTTCTATAGAGAATGCACACTCATTCTTCCTTAGGAGGTGTCACGCACCCTCATGTTCCCTTAGGTTGTGTCACGCACACTCATTTCCCTTCTTTTACCATTTAAGGTAACACAGACACATTGGGTGTCCTGCACGGACCCTACATAACATATACAGAGAACGCACACTCATTTCAGAGATCTGAGCTATCTTCAAATAAGGGCATTCTCCTGCTCACTTTTTACTCTAAATAATGGTTTTACTCTTCATATTTCCAACTCCCTATTATTATTGATACAAAGTAATTAAACACACACATATATTTTTAGAAATGTATGTTCTAGCTACTAGGCATTCTGTGTTTAGATAAGAATGTGTCCTCTCCCCACGTCCATAACATCTCAGCCATTGATGCATCAATGTACCTAGAGCCAGTTAGAATAAGTGCAACCCGCAAAGCCAATTCTTTTAACTTTGAGCACATTTTCGCAACTAGTGACACTCTTAAATACTCCTTCTTTCCGAGAACAATCAGAGAGTGGAATTTGCTACCAGAAGAAGCTGTCATCGCAGAAACCGTGGAGTGCTTCCGGCAAATTTTAAGAGACATTTAGCGGGGATCATCCATCCCCCACTGAGCGTGATACCTCTGGGTTCTGCTCAGTATTAATCCAGATCCAGATCCAGATCCCCAGTCTCCTGTCATGCCAACCTGCTCCTTATTTCACATAAGTAATTTAAACACATTTAAGCCAACTACTGCACAAAGTTGTGGCAATTTAGTACTCACAACATGAAAGAATGAAACAGAAAGAGATCAATAAAAACACAAGCACCAGTATAATTGAGCAATTATGATACAGCCAGATGGCTACTGCAACACACACACACACATTCTGCTGTCTTCCAGCTGTTTGCCCAGCTGTACCCATATAAGGGTATTTTCTTTCTGCACTTCTCATGACAGGGAAGTTGTCACTTCTCATCTTTCCAGCTTCTTGTTCATATAAACTGCTACTATTAAATACAAAGTAATTAAGTACACACATGAATATATAAAAACACACTTCTTATATATCAGGAGACATTAAAATGAATATACCAAAAATTACACTGTATTAAACTTCCTGCTATAATATGTTAATATAATTCTCTTCAAGCAAGAGTACCGTTAACCTAGAGTTAATTTATTCACATTAATTCCCATCAACAAATCCATTTTATGTGTCACATGAAATCTTTATTAGGCAAGGAAAGTTTATTTATATAGCACTTTTCAACACAAGGCAATTCAAAGTGCTTTACAAAAAATGAAAGACATTAAGAAAATGGCATTTAAAAATAGTCATTAAAAAGAAAAGCTAATAAAATAAACATGAAAAGAAAAAATACATGGATAAACGTTACAGTGCAGTCTAATATATGAATAGTTCAATTAAAAGCAGCGACAAAAAGAAAAGTCTTCAGCCTGGATTTAAAAGTAGTCAGAGTTGCAGCGGACCTGCAGGTTTCTGGGAGTTTGTTCCAGATATTTGGAGCATAATAACTGAACGCTGCTTCTCCATGTTTAGTTCTGACTCTGGGGACAGAAAGCTGACCAGTCCCTGAAGACCTGAGAGATCTGGATGGTTCATAATTTAGCAGGAGGTCAGAAATGTATTTTGGGCCTAAACCATTCAGTGCTTTATAAACCAGCAGCAGTATTTTTGAAATCTATTCTTTGACACACAGGAAGCCAGTGTAAAGACTTCAGAACAGGAGTGATGTGATCCACTTTCTTAGTGTTAGTGAGGACTCGAGCAGCGGCGTTTTGAATCAGCTGCAGCTTTCTAATATACTTTTTAGTAAGACCTGCAAAGACACCATTACAGTAGTCCAGTCTACTGAAGATAAAAGCATGGACACGTTTTTCCAAATCCTGCTGTGACATTAGTCTTTTAATCCTAGATATGTTCTTTAGGTGATAGTAGGCTGATTTAGTAACTGTTTTAATGTGACTGTTGAAACTCAGGTCAGAGTCCATGACTACACCTAGATTTCTGGCTCTGTTGTTTTGAACATTGCAGGCTGAAGCTCAGCGCTAACTTTTATACGTTCTGCCTTGGCTCCAAAAACCATTACCTCAGCCCTTTGTTTAATTGGAGAAAGTTCTGACACATCCAGTCATTGATTTGTTCAATGCACTTACTCAGTGTTTGAATTGGAGCATAGTCTCCTGGTGAAATGGTTACGTAAATGTGTGTGTCATCTGCATAGCTATGGTAACTTATTTTGTTGTTCTTCATTATCTGAGCCAGTAGTATCATGTAGACGTTAAAGAGAAGAGGCCCCAAGATTACAAATATTACACACCAGAAAACACAGAAATATCCATGAAATAAACATACAGTAGGCTATAAACAATTAAAGGGATACTTGGGAAGGCATTACAAATGTAAATATATTTTAAATAATAAAACAATCCCACCACCACAGGTATCTACAGGAGAAGAGGGAATTCTCTCCACAAAATGTGAATGCCCATGTGGAGAATGGAAATGCAGTCATGCGGCTGCATTAGCCATCTTTGCCATCCACAATTTCAGCTGCACTGACACCCCCTGTCCGTGGAAGAAGCCAAAGGCAGCTAAACTTACACATTCAGTGGAGGAGCTATTTCCTCCAACCAATAACTCATTCAACCCGCTGACAAGAGAGCCCACCTCCGAAGATCGCGACTGGCTGAGGGACAGACTCGGGGGCAGGTTCTCAGGAATGTCTTGGCTTCTCTCCCCCGAGCCAGAAGAGGAACACTACAGCTTGGAAACACTTACTGTTCCTGAGGCAATTGTGGCAAGCATGGCATTGTCTGAGGAGCAACAGAGGGCAATTCAGGTGGCTACCACTGGTCAGCGAACCAACCCAAACTGGCATTTGTTCAGGAAAGGAAGGTTGACTGCCAGCAACTTTGGAGCTGTCCTGAGGTCAAAGTGTGTGACTGCTTCCCTTATTGCCAGGGTGCTAGGGCAACAACAGGCCCTTGATGGTGTTTTGTCTGTACAGTGGGGGACTATGAATGAATGTGAGGGTGTCAGGGCATTCACCGCTGCAACCCAGATGCAGGTCCATGAGTCAGGTTTGTGGCTCTCCCAATCAGGAGTGTTGGGGGCATCTCCAGATGGTCTGGTAGGGTCTTCCGCTGTGCTGGAGGTAAAGTGTCCCTACGGAGCCAGGGAAATGAAAATTAGTGAAGCATTGCAAATCAAGGGCTTCTGTGTCAGTAAGGAGGGAGAAACATTCAGCCTGCGTGAGGAACATCCTTACTGGCACCAAGTGCAAGGTCAGCTTCACCTCACTGCAAGAAAGAAGAAGAAATAAAAAAATTGTGAATCGTTTTTAATTTACATTTACTCGCCTTTGCAATGTTGTGGTTGTTAGAGTGTTAGGTTTCCTGTCAGCTCGTCTGTTGGGAAGATATAAAATATTAGTTTCATGGAAGTCACACCATCACATATAAGAGCATTAAGACATACAGTACATAGGCTAAAACAAAACATCTAAAGATATAACATTTCACTTTGTCTCGTGAATATTTTCACTATTTTGACATTTTTATAGATGAAAATTGAACTAAAGAAATAAATGGTAGATTAATCCATATTGAAAATAGGTGTCAGCTGCTACACTAATTATAATAGTTATATTTCTTAATGAATTAAGATAAGATATTACTGTATTGATCCCAATTTGGGAAATGTTTGTGTTGCAGCAGCATAACAAGAAAAACTAAATATAAGTTATTATACAAAAGTATCTGAGGGATGGAATATTAAATTGAATATAAATGTAAAATGTTCATGTGATTTTACGTCCAAGAGAAGCTATGGAGCAGAGAGTTCTCTGCCAGCCAGAGGTGATTTGTTATTAGTTAAATATGTCAAACTGATTTCCCTGACTACAATCTTTAGTTACATGGTGAAAAGTTATGCTGCGTGTACTAATTAGACGTATCATATAAGCCACACAGGTTTTAATAGGATGTATTCATTATCTTTACTTATGTTGCAGTCTTTTCAGTAGTGCAATCTCTAAAACGGTGATACAGTCACTACCCATCATTTATATTTCACCGTGACATGGACAAAAATGTAACGTCAGCTTACCTCATGGCACAAATCAAGACTCTCCTTTGGAAAACATTGGCCGGGAAACGATAGAACGAGCACGTTTCATGCGAAGACCTGTGGCTGCAACCCGGAGCAAAGCAACAAACCATTGCGTAGCTAACTAGTAGCGCTAGCTTTAGCTAACATTAGCTAACGAAACGAACTGCCGAGTAAAATTGGAAAACACTGGTAATTAATTATTCTATAATTTGTAAAACTACGGTGTTAAAAACGACAATTTCAAAAATACAGATTATAATGGTCAGATATAGATATACAGATAGGCCTACTAAAGATAGGCAGGTACTTGCTTTCAAGCAGAACACAGGGGAAAACAAACTTAGCGGGAGTGTTTACGTGTTAGGCGTAATGACGTACAACGGCCTCGACAATTTCTGTAGTCCTATTCAGCCACTCGGTAACAACCATCGTTTTTCAGACACGTAAACTCTTCAAAAATCACCAGTGGGGTCACTGCTGATGTATTTAATGTCGTAGAACAAAACGTGATTTATCTCTTAAATTTGTGTCAACCACAGTCCTTATTTCGAGCTATTTTCCAAAACCCTATGGAGAAAATGCATTGCTTTTTGACGAAGGAACCGGAAGTGCTAAAAATGCTAACTTACTTCCGGGTTTTACGACGCGTCACTGCGGTTCTCTATAGAGCGGCATATTAAGGAGACTCTGTTTGGTTGGTTGTAGAGTGGCAAGGGGACGTTATGTATGAATGCAGCATAAGTGCTCGAGTTGACTGCCTGAACTAGCTCGCAGACTTCGCCCCATTCATTACTATGTTAATTGGATCTACAGGTTGCAAACATAAATTGGTTTTAACCTTGGAAACTGAACATAGTACAATATTCTGTCAGGATAAACCCCTACAAAGCACTGAATTGACCTACCTTTTCATTTTGCAAGCTAAAGAACTCGGTTCTATTTCTCATAAAACTGGCACAAACTATAAAACACATTGCTGCGATAAAGTGGTCTCTCAAGTTGAGAGACCACTTTATCGCAGCAATGTGTTTTATATAGTCTCAACTATACACGTGGCCCGACTGGTAAAACCGGAAATCGATCCAGCTCGAGTTGGTTGAACCCAAGGGGCAAACTCTGGGGAATAGCCGGGACGACAATACGGAAGTGCCACACACTGCAGTTCATATATTGGCCAATAGGCGATGGCTGCAGAAAGGAGCAATTTCCATAGACCCCATGTTAAAATGCCCAATTTTACAGCAGAACAAAACATGTTTCTACCCCTGGCTCCATACATTTTATTATCGATATAGTTAGATTCCACCTTCATGATTATGGATCTGTGAGTGAATTGTTTTCTAACACGACTCTTTTATTTATATTAGGTCTTAATGTGTTTGCATAAATTAGGGCGTGGTCACATTGAGTGACGGCTCTGTCAAGTGACTGCTGCTGCTAGCTTCTCGTCTCTCTGCTAACAGCTCCGTGAAGCTACAGGGACTCTGCCTGGTCAGTTCATCCAGGAAACACAACTTGAAGCCGGCCGTGGTTGTTTGTTCTTCATGCTTATATATCGGACTATTGTGACTCGCTCTGCGGTTAAAACAGACGGTGCATGAATGCGGTTTTGCGGTAAGTGAAATTCGAGTGCTTTATTTATGTGTTAATGATTTTAATCAGCTACGTAATGAATGTTAAGGCTTGGGTTAGCGTGTAGCGAGTGGTAGCTACATCGGTGCTAACGATGCTAATCGTAGCCTCCAAGTTAAAATAATAGACTATATATAAAGGTTAAAACGAAATAGACGTTAAGTGGGATAATACTGTTGAACAAACGGTTCTGTTTGAGGTTGATGAAATAATGTCATCCTTGTAACGTAGAGAGATATTTTATTATGTAGGTAGGAACTGTATGCATCGCTAAGGTTAATTTAAATTGGCTATGCTCAAGTATGTAGACAAGTTAACGTCAAAGTAGTGTATGTGAAATCAACCTCACAATAAGATGTGTATATTACAATTATTAATGTCATTTTTCAAGATGATTACTTAGATATTACAATATGGTTGTTTGAGCTGGAGCATTATTGAGCTTACACGTTAACGTCACAGTCATCTGAAGAACGAACCTTGTTGTTTTTATTAATTGCATTACCAAATTGGTATCAAATAAACAGTAAGCATTGGTAACACAACTTCGAAAGTTACAGTAAAATAAAAAGGACCCTGACTCGGACAATACACAATCCAACATGTTCAACAGAAGAGAATCAGTTATATTGTTTGTACACATGGTACTTTACATATATATCTGTTTGTTTAAGATGTCCAGGTGATGCAGACAGGCTGGACCAGAGAGTGAGAGACAGAACTGGACTCCTCACAGCAGTGAACTTCAGCACAGGTACAAAGACTCTTTTTTCATACTGTACAAAGAATCAAGAAAGATATTGGTTTAAATAAATGAATTATTGACTTGAATACACTGATATATACATTCCATTAAACAATACTTAATACTAGATCACCTACACATCAGTTAAGTTGAGGGGTTTTTTGATGCAAAAAGTTACATTTAGATGTTAACAAGCACTATGATTTTGTCAGCTTTCTAATTTAATGTATTGAAGGCAAAGATATTTAACACATAGTGAGAACTGCTACTATTTATCTCTCAATATTGTCTGTAAAAAACATGGTAAAGTTATTCTTTCAGTGAGACAACAGAGCCAGCTTCTACAGTTGCACTACGTTTTGATAACAGTTAAATATTATTTTGATAATAACATATATTTCAATGTTGATGAACTTCATACTGTTCATTCATAATCTGATTGTCTTTATAGCTCACTGTTGAAATAAAAAAAAAACATTCCAATTACAAAATAATTATATCAACAGCCTCTAAACACACAAACACACCGCTTTCATAAATAACACACTTGTTCTGCAATAATATGTTTTATGTTTCCTGTAATTTTTGTTAGCAAAGGACATGCCTGAAAGACACAACATTTTCTCCTTCTCTGAGGGTCAAGAAGAACATCCAAGAGGAACAATAAAAGCTGATGTTATGAGATTTTAAGACCAGTACACTAAGAAACTACTTTTATTGTAAAAACAGTCAGCTGATCGAATGCACCTATTTCCACTTCTACACTCCATCAGCTGATTATTTATATTTGCCTCACTTTATGAGCTTCACATCACTTGTTCCTTGTACCGCAGAGTTTGCAATGTCACAAATAAATGGGCCAATCTTCAGTCAGATGTGAATGTGTAATCTAACATTTTCAGTAAGAATAATGGACAAAAGGAATGCAAATACTAATACAATTTATTGAAATGTGAACCAAAAGTTAATCAAATGTTTTAAATAAAAAGCACATATGGACAGAAGGTGTAAACCTATTAAATGTATAAGTGAACACATTTAGTCAAATACAGTGACAGACTAGGGTTGCGTTCCGATTATCCAAAAATCAGCTCCTAAGTTCTAACCCTATCTCCTATTCCTTGACCTCTGAGTGAAACGTCACAGGGTTAAGGGATAGTGGATAGGAGAATTCAAAAGGACTTAGGAGAAGAGACTGCGGTACTTTAGAGAATCCGAATGCACTTTCACTATCCGACGTGTTTATGATGCGCCAGCGGACGTCATGAATGTGCGTCTGCTGCTGTGTGGAACTATGGAAACTACAGTTTTCTATACAGCGGACTACAACATGGATGTTTAATAAGAACGAGGGACTACTGTAAACTATAGGTTACTTACGTAACCCCAAATCTCAGAGTAACATGAAGTGAGATGTCTCACTATGGGATGCGCCTCATCGCGGAGCAAACAGAAGCATCAATCTCATTACGCCAATCCTGATTGGCTGGTGATCTTGACGTCAGCGTCAGGGGAAATCACCCCCTATAAGTAGTTTGCGCCACAACGCATGCGTCATTCAAAATAAGCACCTCTTCTCGCTTCACCATAGCAAGGAGGGCCGCCTGGTGAGACATCTCACTTCATGTTACTTTGAGTACTGGGGTTACGTAAGTAACCTATAGTTCTCATTCATAACACTCCGTTCGATGTCTCACTATGGGATATTGTAGCTCCCGTATTGCCAGACGAGCTTATCTCGAAAATCACCAAACCGACCAGAACTTTAACAGGTAGGGCTCCGACTCAACCAGGTGCCCAGCACTGCTTGCGTCAAAACTGGGAGTAGAACCTCCAGACTGTTAAAAGGCGGACAAAAGTGAGCGGCGAGGACCAGCTCGCCGCTTGCACCAATGTCTTGGATGGGAGACATCCTGGACAGAGCCCAGGATGCAGCCAGACCCTGAGTCCAAAGAACTCGCGAACCCGAGGGTGCCTGCGAGCTCTGACTTGTACGGGCCCCAAAGCAATTGCCTCCACAATCCAGTGGGAGAGCCGTTGCTTAGTAACAGGCTTGCCCTTGTGAGGGTTAGCCCAGGACACGAAGAGTTGGTCATTAAGACGAAGCTCCTTTGATCTGTCCATATATGTGTGTAAAGCCCGGACTGGACACAACAGATCCTGCTGCTGCTCCCCGGAGGAAACCAGCGGCGGAGGAAATGCCTCAATGTCAATTGGGGTACACGAACCAACCACCTTTGGTGTAAAGGCAGGGTTGGGCTTCAACAACACTCTCGTTTGCCCTGGGGCGAATTGAGTGCATGAGGGATGTACAGACAGTGCATGAATATCACTGACCTGCTTGGCGGATGCCAGGGCCAGTAACATCACTGTCTTGAGTGACAGATGTTTCATGTCAGCTCCTTCCAGGGGTTCAAATGGGGTCATTCTGAGCCCATTTAAAACCACTGCCAAGTCCCATAAGGGCACCAGTGACCTGGAGACAGGGAGGAGCCTGTGAGCTCCCTTCATAAAACGGCAGACCAAAGGATGTTAGCTAGCCGTCTTAGCCTCAAAGCCCACATGGCATGCAGCAATAGCAGCCAGGTACACCTTGATCGTGGAGAAAGCTCTGTGTTTATCGATCAAGTCCTGTAGAAATGATAAAATCACCCCGACAGGACATTGAAAAGAGATGTGTCCTTCTTGAAGGCACCACTCCTCAAACACCCTCCACTTACGGAGCGTACACACTACAGCTTCAAAAAAAGCTTGGAGCTGGGCGTGTCTGTAGCTTGGGGATTTTATTCAAGCAACATGACCAACAACCAATCACATGAATCTCCCGCCCCCAACATACAAAGCAAAAAACCCCGGGGATTTTATGGGAGCAATATATATATAAACTCCCCAAATAGGCGAAAACCTACCAGTTTCACCCACTGTCTTTGCCACCTCCCTCCATGCCTGGTTGCTCCGGTTTGTATCCCGGTAGGTGAAGAGGGTCTGGTCATACAAAACCGGGTGATTTGCTACAGCGATAATTAGTTTCTCCTCCAACTTCTTTTGAAATATAGAAATGAACGGCGGGATATCTCTCTCAGCTTAGACGCGGTTTGATTGGCTACGGCTTGAGCTGTCAGATTTTCCGAAACGGGATTTGATTGGCTGGCGCTGGCTACTCCGGCGTCTCCGGCCGGAGACGACGGAGACGACGGAGACGGACCGCTATGCTACCCACAATTCAGTTCGGCGGAAAAGCGAGGCAACGTGACGTCACCCCATTCAAAGTGAATGGGCAGATTGGAGTTGTCGAAGCTGCAGTGTGGACGGGCCGTTACAGTCGTAAAGAGACCTGGTGGAAGAAGCTCTCACACTCTGAATAGTGTTTATCACCTTCTGAGGGAGTCCCTCTGTATTCAGATTGTACCACTCACGGGTCAGGCTCATAGTGCCCCGCGCCCTGGGCGTGGGTGAAGGATCGCCCCCCCCGCCTGAGACAATCTGTCCCTGCGTGGTGGGGGCTGCCATGGCTGCCCGCACAACAGCTGATATATCTCCGCCAGCCTGTACGTTGCGAGCTAGGGCGGAACCATCAGGATAAGTGTGTGGCGTTGCTCATTCACTCTGGCCAGAGTTGGGGGTAACAGAGTCAGGGTTGGGAACGCGTACAGAGGACCCGGAGGTCAATCGTGTACGAGTGCATCCCCGCCTAACAGTGCGTTTAAATCATGCATTAAAGAGAACAGCTGTCATTGAGCATTTTTCTTTATGCGAACAGATTTAACGCGGCTCTGCTGTAACGCACCCACAGCGGACTCACGATCCTTAGATGTGGTGTCCAGTCTGCATAGAGTGGTGCACCTCTGGACAGTAGTTCTGTCCCGAGGTGCATCACTCCCGGTCCCTGTGTCGCTCTCAGAGAGAAGAGACGTCTGCTGCTCCAAGGGATCAGTTTGTGTGCCAGTGTGTGTGACTGGAGACAACGCAACCTCCCTTGGCGGTTCATACACAATATCGTGTTGTCTGTCCTCACGAGGACATGGTGTCCTCTGAGAGAAGGCAGGAAGCGTTTTAGGGTGGGGACCACCGCTAAAAGCTCCGGGTGATTTACGTGCGCCCGCTAGAGGTCTCTGCTCTAGAGACCTCTCACCGGGCGACCTTCGTAAATACCCTATCAGCCTGTCTGACATGCGTCCGTGGTGACCACCTTCCGTGAAAGGACAGCACCCGTAGGCGCGTCCCGTACTAGAAAAGTCGGGTGTAGTGCCACTACGCATTACATAATAACCAATACTCTCCGCACGCCGTGGCGCGCTGGGTTTAGTTTTATTATGAGACCCATGTTGAGCGGGTGCTTTACGAGGACATTTGTCTGCGTAATCTGACTCTGCTCGGCGGGCATTATAGATAAAACCCTTCTTTCTAGGAGAGAAAAAACCTCTCTCCCCAGAATATGGGTTGACTCTCTCTGGGCTTGTGAAAACAGATATTGTGTAACTGTTTTGAGAAGCCCAGGCAGATGTCGTGAGTATCTCCTGCTGTATGCTCCTTAGAGCCAGCTGAGATGTCACGCTTACGGCTCCAGCCGGCACTGCGCATGCAAGTGACGGTGGTGCCTTTACAGCTCCAGCCGGCACTGCGCATTCGTGTGACGGTGGTGCCTTCACAGCCCCAGCCGGCACTGCGCATGCGCGTGACGGTGGTGCCTTTACAGCTCCAGACGTCACAGCGCATGCGCGTGACGGTGGTGCCTTCACGACCCCAGCCGGCACTGCGCGTGCACGTGGCGGTGGTGCCTTCACAGACCCGTCAGTATTCCGCCTTTTGAGAGATGCCGTAGCTGCTCTCAGATGGGAAATAATTGACGGGCTGTTTATTGGCTTCATTGATTTTCTTTTCATTTTTTTTGAGCTGCGCCCTCGGCCTGAAGCCTGGATGCGTCAGCGGAAAATGTTTTATGACAGAGGAATCAATCAATGTGTGACATGTGTTTGTGCAGACTTGAGGATGGTGTTTAGGCATCTCTCGAGGCGGCGGGAACACATTCACGGAGGGGAGAAGGAGGGGCTGTCACGCCGCTCGCTTCTTCTTCCTCGACTGCTGGCCGAAATTCTGGGTTGGCTGAGCCTGAGCTGCAGCCGGAACCGGAGATTTTCTCGGCCAACTTGCCCTTGTCTCCAGCCTGGGCTGGGGACTCGGGGTGGGCTGCGACCTCTGCTTGTCCGGTGCTTTAAACTGAGCACAGTTGGAGACAGCTTGGGTGAAGGACTGCTGCTGCGAAGGCAGCAGCTGGACCCTTCTAGGCAAATGTCCGTGACCGCTGCCATCTCGTCCAGAGTGGCTGCTCCCGGGCTACCCGACGGGTCCTCGCAGAGCTCCGCTTGGTAGGCGGTTAGCAGCGAGGACACGTTCAGGGACCTGGCGGACAGCGCTGCCGCTTTTTAGGACTTTTCAGTCATTGTAGACTGAAAGCGGTCCGACTGAAAGCGGTCCGACTTTGCTGGCGGCGTGGGGTTCCTGCTTGAAGGGGGGCCGCTACCAGCGGTTCCATGGGCGGTATGCGGAGCAGGCCGAGCCTCTCCATCCCGTCACAGTCTAGGGAGGAGGCACCCTGGATTGGGACCTTGTTGCTGAAGGGCCGGTCTCTCCACGAGACCGACACTTCATCCAACATTTCGGGGAAGACCGGGAGGAGTTGCCTCTTTTTGCCCGCTGCTTGGGGAAGGTGTTTCCCCTCGTAGCAGGACCTGGAGGTCTCCTTGGCCATTTCAGGCCACGGAACGTTGAGTCTGACTGCAGCGCGTTTGCACACAATGTTCTGCGCGAGTGCCTTAACTTACAGCAGTTGAAAACATTTGTGGAAGGATACATTCTTCATGGGCTTCAATGGCTCTCTAGATAAAGGGTGTTTAAATAACTAGTGACATTTGAATAAATATTACAAAAAAGGGCTCCAAAAAAGGCATATATATATATAACCTGGCCGGCTTAACCCGTCTGTAATTCTTCAAGCACCACAAGATTCAGAGTTTATAAAGTACAATTCTGGGCCATTGATTGTGTCATTTCTCCCAACACATACAGTAAAAATGCCTGTTTTGAAACCTTAAAATGGTGCAGGAAAAGGACTTTACATTGTATTATACTTAAAGACAGGACTATTCAGTTAAGAGAAGAGAAAAAGGAAAGCAAATTGTTATAATGGGTGATGTAACATTAATCAAATCAAATCAAGTTTTATTTATATAGCACATTTATAAATGATTTTTGGTCGAGCCAAAGTGCAGTACATATAATAAAAATAGCCTAAAGTAGAGACACTTTACAGCAAATACAACAGCACAGATTGTTCAGAATATCAGTAGGAGAAAAACGACACCCTCTATCCTTAGACCCTCTGTCCTTAGACCCTCTGTCCTTAGACCCTCTGTCCTCAGACCCTCTGTCCTCAGACCCTCTGTCCTCAGACCCTCTGTCCTTAGACCCTCTGTCCTTAGACCCTCTATCCTCAGACCCTCTGTCCTTAGACCCTCTATCCTTAGACCCTCTGTCCTTAGACCCGCTGTCCTTAGACCCTCACATCGTACAAGGAAAAACTTCCAGAGAAAACCCACAGTTTAAGGGGAAAAATGGGAGAAACCTCAGGGAGAGCAACAGAGGAGGGATCCCTCTCCCAGGACGGACAGACGTGCAATAGATGCCGTGTGTAAATCGAAGAGATAATACATTTTACAGCATATAGACCGAATGTTAGGAAATGCATATGTCTGTAATAAGAAGATGAATCCACGAGGAAGTCAGCTACAACAAGATTAATGACATACATAATATGAGGTCCTTGGCACTGTGTGATCATGGGGCTTCACCCTTACAGCATCAGGACAATATCATATGGAGTCAGACACTGGAAGTGTGCTGGAGGCGTTGACTGATGGAAGGATGAGGCTGATGAGACTGAAGAATCTGCGAGGAATGAATTAGCGGCTGAGAAATAGTTATATATTAAAAGACAGCAGCATCACAAGAGGCCAACAAGAGTGACAGAGTGTGTCATTGTGTAGTCTACCATCCGCTTAAAATACTCTATCCAACTATATCATTCTCATGAAGAAAGGTTTTTTAACGCTTATTCAAAATAGCAGAGAAACATGCATTCTTGTACTCAGGAGGGGACATTGACAGAGGATTACTGGAAAAGTACACAGTAAGTACTTCATAGTACTTGTGGGGGTAGTTTCAAGAGTCCAACAGGATCAATCTCACAAAGAACTAATGGCAACAACAAATAATTCCATCATCAAACTTAGCAGAAGTGGCTTGATTTTGTTCTCAGCAGGGGACTTTGACAGAGTATTTCTCAAAAAATACACAGTAAAAGTACTTCAATGTATTGTAAGTAGGCTAATACAAAGTCAAACAGTATCAATTTCATGAAGAACTAATGGTAAAATTTGATTTTTATCACTCATCAAAGATAGCAGAAAAACATGCATTATGGACTATGGAGGGGACTCTGACAGAGGATTACTCACAAAGTACACAGTAAAGTACTTCATTTGATTTCTGGTAGAAGTCAAACTAGTACCGAGTCCAATAGAGTCAGTTTTCTTAAGAACTTGTGGTAACAAATATTTGTATCACTCGTCAAATATAGCAGGAATGAAGAGCAGCTGATTTGAAAAAACAAACTCGAGAGACGGCTGAGTGACCGCAGTGCAGAATCGCAGTATAGTTTAAATCTCCTAACAATGTTGTCCATTTTAGACATAGGCTTATTATATTTACAGCCCTTAGTAACATTCATTTTCTGGGCTCAATATGTGTCTTGGCCGTTTTCGTTGTGATCGCTAAATTCCCCTTGTTTATAATAATCACCGGTCCTTTAGCAGGATACTGTAGTGATTACAAGTGTGATTTTAGCAAACGAGTGCTTTTGTTTTGAAATCACTTCAGTGAGTTTGACCCTGCCCCTCGCTCCAAGGACCATTTGACCTACTGTATAGCCGCATTCACACCGCAGGCCTTTCCCTGGTACTTTGGTTCTTTAGTCCCGTTAGTACCAATAATGGCGCGTTCACACCGCCGGGACTACTCAGTGCCGGGAACACTTTTTGGCCATTTGCAGTCCCTGCTAGAGAGTTGGTACGAACCTGGTGATAAAAGAGTGGCAATTTCTATTCTATGTCTATTGGCTGGGCGAATTGCAAACCACGCCCCGTTAGACTCTGAATTTTTTTTGTTAGGCAGCCATTTTTTTCCTTGCAACAAAACCACATCCACACCTGAGCGAGTAGTTTTTGTGTACTTTAAAGCAGTTATGACCACACGTACTACAACACCGGAGCGGTGGAATGACGTGGAATGACGAGGAAGTGTCGGCGCTTCTGGCAATTTACTCTGAGGACGGGATGCAGCAGCTTCTACAGAAAGCAGTTCCCAACTCCAAATGTTTTGAGCGATGTTCGCAAAAGCTACTTGAGCTGGGAATCGTGCACAGTGCACACGGAAGTTTGAAACCTCCTTTCCTTTTATTTGGAGAATTGGAACGGCACTTATCATGGCTGCCAGTGACGTACTTCCGGGTCATTTCACTCCGTTAGGAAGGTTCCTAAGCTAAATGGACTATTGGAACGCAACCTAGGCCTGTGCAGTTGGTATCAGCTGTGCCCAGCATGGGCTCCTCCATCAGGCCTGGTCCTCCTTGCTGAGGAAAGACCCTCAGTTCTCTCCAAACCAACAGACAGGACGTCCATCACACGGAGGTTTCTCCCTGAAGTCTCTGAAGCTCTCTGGACACCATGCTGTCTCAATCCGTCCACACTGAATATGAGAGGGGGAAAATGAAAATAATAAATGCTTTAGACAATAAGAAACATAAAGTTGACTGTTGAGTTGCTCAGTTTTTTTAGATTGTCAATACTATTACTGTATAACTAATATATCAGGTTAAGAGGCACATTCAAATAAAGATTGGTCTTTAAATACATGTTGTCTTTTGAATTGTTTATCTAAAGTCAAGGATCTAGAACTGGTACTTAGTTTTAATGATACAGTCTGGTTATTATGCTGTTTGGAGGAGGCCTCACAGGTAAGAGCACTAACTAGCTACCATCACATGTACCTTAGCTTGACTTAAATGTATTAAGCGTATAGTTAAGTGATATCAAAATACAAATAACTAATGTCATGCAAACATATTAATATTTGCTTGATTCCAGTGTTGAATTTAGCACAATTGCATACAAACATTAAGGGGTTTTAAGATTCTGAAGTATTATGCTAAAAACTCAATAACTTAGATTATTATTTATAGTTTTGCTGAATAGTTTCATGTCTGCTTACCTTAGAAACGTAAAATGCGACGGCAGGGTGCAGATGGGGAGCATGTTAGCTTAGCTTGGTAGCTTCAGCTAGCTCTGGAACTTCCAGCTCGGTGGCAGCAGGTCCCGCCTCGGCTCCGCCTCTTTGCCCTTATTTGGAGCAGGCTGGAACAGGCGGGAGTTGAACTCTGACGTCACTGTCGAGCCGTTAGTGGCCGACTCCGCCTACTAAGGGCTTCTCGGCAACTCTGCAGAATCCTATGGGTGACGTCACGGACCCTACGTCCATTTATATTATACAGTCTATGGTTGGACCACGACCTTAAGCAAGATTGAATCATCTTAAAAACAAATAAAAGGACTTCTAATTTATATATCAATATTCATGGTCCCCAGAGTATGTTCCCAAACAATGTATCTCAATGAGTTTGCTTGTCAAACTACTTACTTTGGCATCATCAGCATGTTGAAAGATTTAGTTTCAGTAAAATGTGCTAATAACTACTGATTTGCAATTTATAAGTGTCTATGTGTACATGTAAATGATACATCTGTCTTACAGCACCATGTTAGTATGGTAAGTGTTATCTTTTTGCATTGCTGTTGATCTCTATTTTAGCTCAATTGAGAATGGCTATTTGTGATGCACTGCAGGCCTTATGCTGCTAACTCTTATTTATGCTCAGAAAAATATGTGGACAGACATGTGCCTCTGTGACATATGGTGTCACCAGCTGCCCTTTTGAACCCAGACATCTGTTGTGGTGGGTAAGTGCCATTTCCCATGCCGCGGTACGAGCACGCAGTTTGGCACAGTTTGGCACACTGTAAGCACTCTTCTGTATGTCAGTAACAGCTCTTTAAATAGCTCCTAAAACCTTTGTTATTCTGAGAAATTGTTTATTAATCCACTGGAATCCACTGGTGGTAAAATATGCTGAAATTATGTTGATATAAATGTGGCTCAAGAACAGATGTGTTTGTGTATGCAATCGTGTATTGTATGTGAATCTGTGTGTGTTTCTTTGTTTGCTATAAACCATATGTTACTTGTACAACTGCAACTGCATTGTGTGTAATCTTATGTTGGTGCAGCGGTTTACCCAGATGTTTCTTTCTTTAAATGGGAAGAAACAAATCGGCCCCCATCGGCATTTGATGTTTACAGCTTACAGAAAGCGTCCTACAGAAAGCTACATATTGTGAGGGGGGATACTTTCATTTTCGATAATATAGCAGCAACTAGTTCCTCCTGGGGACCACTTGGTAGGTTCTGTATGTCTAAAACAACATGTTTTAAAAATATTGATATAATTGCACTTTATTATAAAGTTATTATTAAAATGTCCATTCTGACCAATCTCTTTATATATCTGTTAACAATTCTGCCATTTATCTCTTGATAAAACCACAGAAAAAGCTTGCCACCTAAACAGAAATAGCAACTTCTTATGACTTATTAGGAAACAGAATATGCTTTTTGCAAAAGTTTTCACAGTCTTACAACACACAATTGCTGTTTTGTTTGATTTGAATTCTTCCTACTTCTTTGATAGATGGTTCCAATAAAAAAGTAAATGAAAAAATAGAGATCAAGGTTTTTGGCCATTTCAGTGAGAAGGTACCTGTCCGACAGCAGTGTGAGCCTCATCTTTTCTAAAGAATTTCTCAAATTCAGCAGGAGGTTGAAATATGCTGATTCGTGGAATTCTTGCTGTTTTTTTGTGGATATATACACTTTTAAGATCCCAGTTCCATCTCATGTCAAAATAAAACTCTAGGCTCCTGACCGAAAGTGTTTCTTTGGTAGTAGAGAGTATAGAATAGTAATTCAGAAAAGTCATCCATGTTTGAGAAAGTTTTACTGGGAGTAAAATAAGGTGAAACCCTTATTTATTATACTGGATAGCACTTACATACATTTTATGTATCTGGTTTTACTCCCTGAAGTTGGATCTAACACAGTAGCTTGGCACCAAATATATGTTTACTGAGAGAGTTTTCGGTCAACCCAAGGTCTCACTGAAACATCAAACTTTAGCTAGCTGGAGGGCACAACACAGGAGAAAGTGATAACAAAAGTCAGGCATGTGTTTGTAAGACCACGTGTTGGTCTCTTTTCACTCATTCT
Source organism: Pseudochaenichthys georgianus (assembly GCF_902827115.2). NCBI lineage: Eukaryota > Metazoa > Chordata > Actinopteri > Perciformes > Channichthyidae > Pseudochaenichthys > Pseudochaenichthys georgianus. The sequence continues at coordinate 17,785,225 of NC_047519.1, forward strand.
GTCTTTTTGTCTTTACATTCGTTCTTCCTATCCTCCTTCACGGCTGCTCAGCCTAACGCTGTGGCAGCACAGCTTGAATCTTCCTCTCCTTTTCTCTTTCGTCCTCAAAGCCTGGGAAAGATCGATAAGCCAACACACACAGCTTGATGAGCCACCCTAAGAAGTGTCTTTCAAGAAACTGGGTAGCTGGCTCACTGCCGTGTACCTGCCATCCTATAATTCCTGGAGCCAGTGGGGAATTAAGGAGACATGGTAGGGATAAGGTACGATCATATTTAAAATCATTCAACCAAGGAGTTTCTTTGAAATTCAAATCTATTTTAGCTTGAGGAGCTAGTAAAGCCAGTTAAGAAGTAAATGAGCCTGATTAATCATTACCAGAGGTATTAGAGCAGTTACATCCAACAAACCATGTGCTGCCAACCTGACACCCTGCCAACCACACCAAACCCCCACTAATCAATAATCAATAATGAAAATGCTTTTTTTAACAGCTGGTCCACAGGCAATTTGTATTTATGTTTTGCTTTATCATTCCTGTGATGAAATGTATGTTTTGTACTCTTACACCTATTGGATATTGTAACATTTCTAAATCTTTAATTACCTTTGGCGAGGTTAGGTACAATTAGACTGATGTTGAATAAACAACATTGCTTTACCTAAAGAAAATACTTGATGTTTGGTGTAACCTTTCTGTATACAAATCTATATGTCAAAGTAAAAAACAATGTTGCTATAGGTGACACAATCATACATTAAATAAAATCAAAAATAAGTTGTTGGGCTACGATGACCTACAGTGTGTGTGTGTGTGTGTGTGTGTGTGTGTGTGTGTGTGTGTGTGTGTGTGTGTGTGTGTGTGTGTGTGTGTGTGTGTGTGTGTGTGTGTGTGTGTGTGTGTGTGTGTGTGTGTGTGTGTGTGTGTGTGTGTGTGTGTGTGTGCTCCTGCCAACAGGGGGTCTAGCTTGAGTAACAGAAAATTGCCTGTTCTTTCAGTTTCAATATGATGAATCTCATGCGTTTTCCAGAACTTTTCGAAAGGAACAACAACGGAAGAAATGCACCCTGACTTTTTACCATCTCTAAAGAAATCGTCCCTACATGTGATGGCTGAACTTGTTGGAAACATCCAGCCTGTAAATTAAATGTGCTTTCTGGATAAATATCCACATTTAGGGTTGGGGTTGTATTTACTTGTCTCTCCATGCAAAGTGATCTCTTTTGGACACACAAAAAGTTTGGACTTAGCAAACCAGTTGCAGTGTGGTTTTAAAAATGACTTTGGTGTGTTGGGGTTCGTGAGTGCTGGTGAACAGCGGGGGGGGGGGGGGGGGGGATACAAAATATCTCTCTGGTTACTGTAGTTCCCCAAGACTGTGTTAAAGGGCACAAGTTGTTGGCAAGAAATTCTTATAGTGCCATTGTAACATAATCTGTTACAGCAGCAATATGTACAACTGCATACAGTGCCAGTTTTACTTTGACATGCTATGAATATACTGTAAACTGTTTACTATATTTACAAGGGGTACAGATGTTACCGGAATCTGAAAATGACACACTAACTGTTTACCTACAGTACACCATGCACCGGGAGACTCGGGACTAATGGCAACTCTGTCCGTTTTGAAATCATCAGGAGAGCTAGTGATGTAAGCATTTTGCTGTAAGGAGCTGGTGGGCAGAGCAGTCCTTCTCAGCCCACAGAGTCAGAGGCCATACACTGTAGATTGACTAAAATGTTGCTCTTAATTCTGACAACTTACCCAGACAGTAAAGCATTAAACTGGTAAGGCAATGTCTTACCCTTATTGACCACAGGACAATTGAAAACATGTTTATGTTGTTTGTAGAACCCCTATATGTTCACTCATAACTGAACTATGAGTTAAACTGAGAGTCCACATCAGAAGTAACTCATCAGTCTACATGTATGGATTATTTAGATGTAGTTGTTATATAAATGTTTTTTTCAAATGCTGTGGGTGTGGCTTAATGTACTGTAGCCCAGTGGCTGGATGGTGACCAAAGGATCATAACACTAAAACCTTAAACAACCAAGTTTAGATGGAACGTGCCCCCCTTCTTTGAGCTAAGAAAATGGAATGGAGCATTTATTACCATTCATAAAGCGTAAGTATACATTTAAATCTGAATCATTTAAGTCTGGAAAAGCATTAGCTCCTTTTTGCTATGAAATTGTCAGAGTCTTATTCAGTACAGCTGCATGTGTTTGTCTACACAAGTAACCAACATGATAAACACAGATTTCTGCCAATATATTTTTTGCATTGCTTCACAGCACATAAACAAGACACTCTCTACTGGACTGGAGTAGCCTAATTCAGCAGAACTCTCAGAAAAGCTAAGTGGCTGTTTATTTGCCACTTGTCTTGCAGAGAAAGAGAAAACAGAGGCATTCTCTACACTAAAAAATGATTTGCGATATAAAGCATTTAAAATAAATAGCTGAACATACTCTAGTGATGAGAATAACAACTAGGAACATTTATTTTATGTTTTAGAAAATGTGCTTAGTGAATAAAGTTGAATGATAACCTTGGGATTTTTCTACATGGACACTTTTTTCCATGTTTTTTGCTATATTTTGAATTTGGTCCAGTAATAAGGTACAGTGTTGCACCCACAGAACGACTAATGTATGTGTTCTATTGATGCACAGATGGTGGGCATTTGGGAAGTATGGATAAATGACAACTTGAGTGTTTCCCGAATCTTTTTTCCAGAAGGACAAGTTGCTTACATTTTCATGTAAGGAGTTTCTCTTCCCTGCTTTGTCTCAGCTGTTCGATCCACTCGGAGCCCTTCAGGGATTTACTGCTTCAAGCACCAACACTCAGGGGATGCAGCACTTGTGGGCTTTTCTCTGTTTGGTCCAGTCACAGCTGAGATATATATATTGTTATTTTGTTCGGGGGCCTAAGACTTTTGTATCTGTCTGCAGTCATGGAAAGTCCAAGGATGTTATAGGATATTGCTGTTTGTTATATTATATCAGTGGTAAACTCAATTTACACAATATGTTTGTATAGCTGTGCTGTGTTATATAATATACAGTGCAATTAAGAAGTATTTACACATACAAGCCCCTCTCTTTTTAATTGTCTTCTGTGTCACATTGATTAATCTAATCTGTGTCTGTTGAGGAATTGGTCATTGGAAAGTCTTTGATTTTGATTCTTAAGAAAGTGTGGGAACCCTGACAAACTAAAGGGAGCCCAGAGGATAACTAAACATCAGCCATTAGCAAATATCACCAAAATGTAAACAATACCTGGAAGGAAAAAACGATTATTGTGGCAATAACAGTCTTTTCAAACCATTTACTTTTGCCATGCATAACTGATGGGTTGGAAACATGTGATGAAAGCTGCCAAAGGGATGCATTGGAAAATTCACTCCGGGGGTGTCAGTATTTTGTTGTTTGGAAATAAAGAGCCATGGTCTGAACCTCTGAAAGTACACAGTGATATAGATTATTTTTATGAAAACATAGTGTTTTTTGCTACATAGCAACTTACAATAACATTGGTTCAACAATATATTGACGTAAACAATAAATTGTACAATCTATGTTCATTTGCATGATTATTTAATGATTCATTTTTGGAATGTATGCGTTATTGAGACATTCCCTATAAACAAACTGTGAATGAACACCAGTTTCGCTGACATACAAGGTTGTCTACCGGTTTTTAATTTTAAAAACATAACCTATAGACGCTGATAAAAACAGTGTGAGGACATGTGCTAAAAATGAGTGATGACAGTACCTGAGCAGCAGAGGTACAGCTTGAAGCCAGAGCGAATGATTGCGCTGTGAACAGTGGACTGTCGGGGGGGCATTCATTCAGCTCTGTAATCCAGGTCCCTTCTCTCATTACCGAATCAAAAATGAAACCACATTCTGAAATTATTCTCCCGGGTGACCTTGAGCCGCCCGTCATTTCCCACCACAATTTGTTTTTAGCGGCAATTGCGCCTAAGCCGTCAAGCAGTTACTTCACACTACATCAAAATGGCATTTAGGGGCCCAACACCTCACTTTACCAATGTGGAGTACAGAGGATAAGAAGGTGAGACAGAAAGGATGAAATAGATTGAATGAAAGTGAGCAAGTTGGAAGGTGAACTGGCGTAGTATGAATATTGAATGTGTAATGTAATTTCCTTCATCTGTGCATGTATGTCTTCACAGTGAAAGGGATATCTGTGCCAGAAAAGATATATAAGAGGCCCACTACTCCAGCGTTACAACTGCACCACATCCTGTTGTGAATAATTACGACTGATTGTACACACTTAACATTTATTTTCCATTTGAGATTGCATCTTTAAGTCATGCTCCGTTCACTTATAAGAAAATGGCTTTATATTTTGTTGAAAATCACATGTATTGCATCACACAGGTCATAAATGTAATTGGCCCCCCTGCATGAAAAAGGTTACATATTAGCAACTTTTTGTGAGTTTGTTGTATGTGTCACGATTCTCATGTTATGTCACGTTTGTAGTTTTGTCTGTGTTGGTGTTTTTCTTGTCTTTGGGTTTCCTGTTTTATTGTGTAAGGTGTTGACCCCCGTTTCCTGCCTGTCTGCTTTCTGTCTGTTTCCCTCCCTGATTACCCGATTGTGTTCACCTGTTGTCCTTGTGTTTCTCCTCCCCTGCCTGGCTGTTTCTCATTGTCGTGATTACCCCTCCCTGTATTTAGTCTCGTCTCTTTCTGTGTTCAGTGTTGGGTCGTTGTTTGTTGGTGACTGAGTTCACCGGTGAGTGTTCCGTGTTTTTCAGTATCCTTGAAATAAAGGGTTTCTCAAAGTTATCTGCATTTGGGTCCTGCCCCAGTGAGATGATAGTGAACTGTTCATGAACTTGTCATGAGAAGTTCATGGAATATCAGTGAACCATATTCATGAACAGCTCATAAACAGCTCATAACAAAGTTGATGAACTGTTCATGAAAGTGTCATGAACATTAAATGGCACTAGGGCAGTTCATGAACTACTCATGAAACTCCTGTGCTGGAATGGTTCATGAACAATTCATGGAATATGGTTTTAGGCAGGTTCATGAACAATTCATGAAATGGAGTTTTCAGTGAGTGTGTAGGGATATTCAGTATTCAACCAAGAACATTTCAAGAATTGTTCATGAACATATCAAGAACTGTTCATACCCAGTCACTGAATATAATTCAATGGCTGGCTATGAACTGTTCATGTACATGAACTGTTCATGAACCATTGACTGTGGGTCAATTGGCAACCATAGAAAACAACAATTATGTCAATCACAATGGAACTTTACTCAAATTAACAAACAAACAAACATACATGTATACAGGTGGAGCACTACAATTAATCCTATCACTATTTGAAGCAGTTCTTGACACTCAGCTGCACACAAAATGTTGTTACGGGTCCCAAAAGCTTGGGTACCACAGCAACAATAAATGATTTCTGTAGAAAACAGAAAAGTGCAGCAGCAATAATTATACACAGGATCCGGTTGATCGTCTGGAATGCTTCTTATTCAAAACTCAAAGTACACAGTTACATTCAAATAGCTGAACTTTACAAACATCACATTTCTCCATTTAAGTTATCTGTCTGTCACAGTCAATTACTGTATCTCAAGGAGAAATTCAACATAGTCAATATAAATTATTACATTACATTGCATTTAGCTGACGCTTTTATCCAAAGAGACTTACAATAAGTGCGTTCGACCAACAAAATACAAACTTGAAGAAAACAGAATCATATAAGTACATCAGGTTTCATAGAGCAAAAACATTTCAAGTGCTACTCAACTGGCTTTAGGTAAGCCAGTCCATAAGTGCTTTGTTAATAGTTCTATTGCTCGAAGTGGAGTCGAAAGAGATGAGTTTTCAGTCTGCGCCGGAAGGTGTGTAAGCTATCTGCTGTCCTGATGTCAATGGGGAGCTCATTCCACCATTTTGGAGCCAGGATAGCAAACCCACGTGTTTTTGCTGATGGGAAATTGGGTCCCCTTCGCAGCGAGGGTGCAGCGAGCCGTTTGGTTGATGCAGAGCGGAGTGCACGTGCTGGGGTGTACGGTTTAACCATGTCCTGGATGTAGGAAGGGCCAGATCCATTCGCAGCATGGTACGCAAGTACCATTGTCTTGAAGTGGATTGTAGCAGTTATCGGAAGCCAGTGGAGGGAGCGGAGGAGCGGCGTGGTGTGGGAACATTTAGGAAGGTTGAAGACCAGACGAGCCGCTGCATTCTGGATGAGCTGCAGAGGTCGGATGGCACATGCAGGTAGACCAGCCAGCAGGGAGTTGCAGTAGTTTAGGCGTGAGATGATGAGAGCCTGGACCAGAACCTGCGTCGCTTTCTGGGTTAGCTGGGGACGCATCCTCCTGATGTTGTAAAGCGTGTATCTGCAGCAGCGGGTTGTAGCAACTATGTTTGCAGTGAAGGACAGGTTGTTATCTATAAACACATAACGCTATCAAATAATACTTTCTATCAATATATCTATCTTTACCAAATATAACATATTATGGAGATCACAAAAATACACTGTCAATGTTAATAAACAAAAAACAAGGCAATGTGCCTGCAAGACTGCACTCAGGTAAACAAAACATATTACCCGTGCGCAGCAGCTAACCTGCCTGCGAGCCTTCGCTCAGGTCACATTTACCCAGGCGCGGCTGAAGCCCGCGAAAATGACATCTTTTGTTGCCGACAGTTTCATGGGAGCCTGCCTGCAGACCTCCACTCTCAGGACAGTTCCGGTGCAGACCTCCACTCTCAGGACACCTCCACTGTCAGTACAGTAAGTGACGATTCTGACGCGTTTTTTCCCCGCCCACCGAAGGACTCGTTTGATGGAAGTTTTCAAATCACAATGGAGACTCATCACGGAGGTGATGAGTCCAACCACCGTGCACTTTGGGTCGGCCTTGGTCAAGCCCTTTTGACCCCCCCAGCCTGGTTCTCATAAAAGTTTTTCGCTCAAATGACACCATGGAGGAATGTAACGGGAGTTGACAGGGGACTCTGCCCTCCTCACGAGTGCCTATTTTCGGACACTTTTTTTCACTTTTCCCCGGTTTTATTATTTTTTCCGCTATTTCACCCGGTTTCTACCGGGGACATTGCCCGGTCTCGGGTGTCCCCCCACAGCCTGTATATATATATATATATATATATATAGATAATAAGTGTCAGTCCTATTTTATGTTTATGCGTGCATTTCCTGTTCGGAAAGTGGTGCTGTACTGAGAGTAAACAATACAAGGTGTCCCTATTTTTATATATATCTATATACTTTATGTATATAATAAGTGTCAGTACGATTTTATTTTGTATTTGCGTGCATTTCCTGTTCGGAAAGTGGCGCTGCGGCTTTACTGATAGTAACTACAATACAAGTGTTACAACCTGGCTCCTGGGCTGCAACATAAAGCGGGGAGGCGAGACGAGGGGTATGATAAATAATGTTCATTTATTCCAAAACAAACAAGTAAACAAACAACAAGAACCGGCAACAGGTCCCTGACGCTGCACAGGACCAGAGAAGACAGAGCGACGTAACGGCTGGGCTCCTCCTATATCCTCTTCCTTTCCAGGTGTAACTCATCCGGCAGGTGCGCCTCATCAGACAGCTGCAGCTGGAACCTGCAATCACACACAAAACCACACACACAACCAGACGGCACCCCACGTGGTGTGGAGGGGTCGTCACACTCCCCCCCATAAGAAAGGAGTTCCCCTAAGAACACCGTTAAGTACCCGAATAGCTAGGAGCTCTTCTCCGATATTCCGGCGTGGACAGAAAACGACTCTGACCAGTCCCCTGACCCTGCACCGGGAAGAACCCGGAATGTCCCTCCAGAACCCGCAACCTAGACCCTGGCAACAAACCCAAGACCTGACCCCCAGGACGCTGCCGAACTGCCCCACCCGTCCGACATGCGTGACATGACCCAACATGCAGAGACACATCTCTCCTCAACCCAGGCCAAAAGACATACCGCAACAGGTAACCACATGTTTTACGGACACCCAGATGTCCCGACTGCCCATGCGCTTTTCTGAGGACCTCCTCACGAAATCTGACAGGAACCACAATCTGATATACTGGCCCATCAATGAAGCCTTGCCCACGTGACCACCACTTTCTGACCAGCAATCCCCCTTGCAGCTGACAAGCCCTGGTGACACCATTTCCATCCCCGGTGGAGAGAACCGCCTCAAAAAACGGACTGAGGGAGACATCCGCTTTCTGATCCCTCACCAACTCACTGCGGGATACCGACAACAGTAAGTCAGGAATAACCACTGAATCTGTCGCACTGACCTCTTCACCCTGCTCAGATCCCTCCTGTGCACGGCTCAAAGCCCGGGTCACAGAACAAGCCACCAACACTGCAGGAGAGCACTTGACATTCTCCCTTGCCTTAACAGTCACAGTGGGTGAAGATGACTGCATGGTAGGCGGTGGACCCTCAGCCCACACACGGCTGCCAGCCAGGCCGTTACCCAGGATAACATCCACACCACCAATTGGCATTACGGGACGGACCCCCATGGCGACCTCACCCTGCACCAGACCTGAGTTAAGCACAACAGAATGCAGAGGAACAGGCACAACAGTCATTCCCATACCTCGCATCCGGACAAAATCCCCATTTCCAGATTCTTCCGAAAACGGTAACACAGAGCTCAGAATGTATGAGTCATACGATGCCGTGTCTCTCAAAATCTTTACCGGCACGCTGATATCACTTCCCACCAATGACACGTATCCGGTTGACACAAATGCCGAAAACACTGGGTCCTTCCACCCGCATGGCTCATTAATCTGCTCACAGGGAGAGATGACAGGTAACGGCACCACAGACACAGCACAAGCAGCAGCGTTAAACTGGCCTACACAGTTCCCCCTGCTAGCCTTAGCTTTTGGACAGTCAGCCTTCCAGTGCCCTCTCTCCCTGCAGAAATGACAGATCTCCGAATCTCCCAGTGGCGGACCTCGCATCTCACGCTCACCCCCGTGCGGATTAGCTTTCTCTTCCCATCTCCCTGCACGATACATACCCCCTCCATCATGGACTCTGAAGTTGTGACCGCCCCTGTGCGTTAGCACATAGTCATCTGCCAGAGCAGCAGCCTCTGCAGCAGTCTTCACTTTGCGCTCGCTGATGTAAACCGCAATGTGGCTGGGCACAGAATTTTTAAATTGCTCCAACACCATCAACTCACACAATGCGACATACGTATCCACTTTCAAGGAGTTACACCACCTACCGAAAGAGGTAACCAGATCCCTGGCAAACTCAACATGTGTCTGCCTGTCAGACATCTCCCAGGACCTGAACCTCTGTCGATAGGCCTCAGGGACCAACTCGTAAGCCCTCAACACCGCAGTTTTAACCCTCAGATACACTTTGCTGTCCTCCATCGTTAAAGCAGAATAAGCTTCCTGGGCCCTACCTGTTAGCACACACTGCAGCAGTAAGGTGCTATTAGCCTCTGACCACTCTCTGCTCTCAGCAACACGCTCAAACAAGGAGAAAAACGTATCTGGATCTCGTTCATTAAACTGAGGCACAACCCGCAGATTACCGGAAACGTCAAATGGAGTAGCTCTATCAGGGAAATTAGATGCCTGACTTGCAGCTCCAGCAGGTAAACCCAACCTCCGCTCCTCTAACTCAAGCCTTTTAATTTCTAGCTGCAACATTAACAGTCTCTCTCTTTGTTCAAAAGTCAGGTCTGTATCACGGGAGCCAGACGTACTGACACCGTCTCTGCCAGGATCAACCGTATATTTTTCCCCTTTGAAAACACCTAACTCGAACAGATTTGCTCTAACAATCCCTCTTATGTTTTCCTTCATCCTCTTATCCCCAACATCCAAGCGGAAATGTTCAGCAACACTGATCAGCTGCTCACGTGAGAAACCCTCCAGTAGCTCCTCTGTAGGCGCTCTCACAAAGTCCTCCACACTCTCCATCATGCAAACACGGAGTGCACGTTCACGCTACCACACAACCTACACGCTACCGCGGTCTGTCCCTCTAAATGCCTTCAGAAACTAGCTAAACTCCCCGCTAGTCTTCAGGTGCTAATTATGGCGGGTACTTATGCACTTTTCTACCGTAAGCTCGGCGAGGCGACCAGCAAACTGGCAACTCCACCTGCAGCCTCGGCGTGCTCCCGAGCTAATAGCTCTAACCACTTTCACACCGCACTAACAGCCCCCCCTACGACCTTCAAGGAAGACCGTACTACCTAACAGGGACAGATACCACGGTAACTAATGATCTGTCTCTACTTGCTTCCATACACTCTCCGTGTACTTGAACTGCCAAACACTCACCCCCGCGACGCTACTCCCAGCCAATCAGCTGCACAAAATGACAACAGCAGCTGTGCGAAATCCGTCCCCACAACGGACATCCAGTTCGCACACGTTTCCCCGGTCCAAAGCAACGAGCCCCCATATGTTACAACCTGGCTCCTGGGCTGCAACATAAAGCGGGGAGGCGAGACGAGGGGTATGATAAATAATGTTAATTTATTCCAAAACAAACAAGTAAACAAACAACAAGAACCAGCAACAGGTCCCTGACACTGCACAGGACAAGTGCCCAGAGAAGACAGAGCGACGTAACGGCTGGGCTCCTCCTATATCCTCTTCCTTTCCAGGTGTAACTCATCCGGCAGGTGCGCCTCATCAGACAGCTGCAGCTGGAACCTGCAATCACACACAAAACCACACACACAACCAGACGGCACCCCACGTGGTGTGGAGGGGTCGTCACACAAGGTGTCTATATATATATATATATATAGATAGATATATACATATGTATATAATAAGTGTCACGATCCGATTTTATGTTGTATTTGCGTGCATTCCTGTTTGGAAAGTGGCACTGTACTGATAGTGGTGATTTTATTTTGGAATTCTTAACGTGCACTTCCTGTACTGACAGTGGAGGTGTCCTGAGAGTGGAGGTCTGCACCGGAACTGTCCTGAGAGTGGAGGTCTGCAGGCAGACCCCTCCCGACAGTTTAGTATTTTTAAAATACCGTTACTATGTCAAACATGCTCACAACCTTCTGACACACTCTCCTAAACACCTCCAACATGATATCTAATTCACACAAGTTAACATCGATCATTTTCATTATGTACTGACCTGTAGAAAACAGAAAAGTGGAGCAGCAATAATTATACACAGGATCCGGGTGATCGTCTGGATTGCTTCTGAGGAGGGGGCGGAAGTGTCCCCCCTAAGATAACCCAGATGTCACCGCTCACCTGCCAAAGGTTCCACCTTGGCGCTACTTACTCATACTGCTTCTCAAACAGTACAGATAAACCATAAAATGATATGAATTTCACCAAAATAAATACAGATAATGTTCAGTTTCAAATTCACTATTGTTTTGTTTTAAGATTAAAAGTTTTAAAAAAGAAAGAAATGTTCAAATAGTAGATGAATATTCAAGAGGTCTTTAAAAACATCACACTGATCATCAAAAGTTCATAAAATGTTCATGAATATTCCAAAATATTCTGAACTTGCCACAATCATCCAAAATTCATGAAATGCTCATGAAATACTCATGCAAACTTTTCGGGGTTTTAATTATAATGTTGTGATTGGCTGGATCATGAAAAGTTCATTAATTGCTCATAAAAGTCTGTCATGAGCAAAACAGGAACTTTATATGAATGAACAATGTTCATAAAAATTTCATGAACTGCTCTTTAAAATGGTTCATGAGCATTTTAAGAATTGTGGTTCATGAACATGACAAGTGAACATATAAGGAGTTGTTCATGAATGTTTCATGAGTGCTCATGAACAGCTCATAAAGTCATGAACTCCATCTCGCAGGGGTGCTTCCTTCACTCGACCGTGACAGAACGACCCAACCAGAAATTGACCCAGCAGACGATCCTTTTGAGGTGGAGCTGCAACATTTTTCTTTTCCTCTGGCATGTTGCTACGATTGGTGGAAGGAAGCGTCCAGTGTTCGGCTGAAGGAGGCCGCTCTGGTAGAGGCGCACCGGTTGGCGATGGAGAAGACCGACTTGGTGAAATTCTTACCTGACTAGATGTTGGACTTCCTCTGGAGGTGTGATTTCCAGCCTGCTGACTACAGACGTCTCGGAGTGGTCCGTCTGGGGTCAACCCATGCTTCTGTCCCAGTTCCTGCTCCTGTTCAGGAGTCATATGCTGGAACTCGTCAGGCTTATGGAGGCCCACGGAGTATTCAGGCGGCTGCTAAGAGGAGTCGTCGCAAGGCCAGACTAGGAGCCCGGGCCCCAGCAGCCATGGTTCCAGCCCCAATACAGGCCCCAGCAGCCATGGTTCCAGCCCCAGTACAGGCCCCCGCAGCCATGTTTCCGGCTCCAAGACCGCCCCACACAGTCATGATCCAGGCTCCAGAACTGGATCATAGAGCCATGTTTCCAGCTCCAGGGCCGGCCCCAGCGGCCATGGTCCCGGCTCCAAGAGCGCCCTATACAGCCATGTTTCCGGCTTCAAGACTGGATTATACAGCCATGTTTCCGGCTTCAGAGCTGGATCTTACAGCCAGGATTCTGGCTTCAGCAGCCATGATTCTGGCTTCAATTCCGGTCCCCGTAGCCATGGTTTCAGCCCCAGTTCTGGCCCCAGCAGCCATGGTCCCAACCCCAGCTGTCTTGTTTCCAGACCCAGATCTGGCCCCAGCTGCCACAGTCCCATCTCGAGTTCCCTCTTTTAGTCCCTCCTCTAGTCCCGCCTCGAGTCCCCTCTCTAGTTTCCCTCTCGAGTCCCCTCTCGAGTTCCCTTCTCTAGTTACTCCTCTAGTCCCTCCTCTAGTCTCTCCTCTAGTCCCCTCTGTAGTCCCTGCTCGAGTCCCCTCTCTGTTTCCATCTCAAGTCCCCTCTCCAGTTCCCTCTCCAGTTCCCTCCTCTAGTCCCTCCTCTAGTCCCTCCTCGAGTCCCCTCTCTAGTTCCCCTCTCAAGTCCCCTCTCGTGTTCCCTTCTCTAGTCCCTCCTCTAGTCCCTCCTCTAGTCTCTCCTCTAGTCCCCTCTGGAGTCCCCTCTCCAGTCTCCGCTCGAGTTCCCTCTCCAGTCTCCGCTCGAGTTCCCTCTCCAGTCCCAATTCAAGCCCCTACGCAAGTGTTGTTGGAGGTTCCGCTGGGGGTCCTGCCAACCCTGTGTCCTGTGCCGTTGGAGGTCCCGCAGAATACTCTCCTGCCGGGGGTCCTGCCAACCCAAGGTCCGGTCTCGTTGGAGGTCCCGCCGTCTGCTCCCCTGCCGGGGGTCCTGCCAACCCTGTGTCCTGTGCCGCTGGGGGCCCCGCCGACTACTCTCCTGCCGGGGGTCCTGCCAACCCTATGTCCTGTCCCGTTGGAGGTCCCGCAGAATACTCTTCTGCCGGGGGTCCTGCCATCCCTATATCCCGTGCCGTTGGAGGTCCCGCAGAATACTCTCCTGCCGGGGGTCCTGCCAACCCTAGGTCCGGTCTCGTTGGACGTCCCGCCGTCTGCTCCCCTGCCGGGGGTTCTGCCAGCCCTGTGTCCTGTGCCGTTGGAGGTCCCGCAGAATACTCTCCTGCCGGGGGTCTTGCCAACCCTTTCTCCTGTCCCGCTGTGTTCCTGGGCTGTCAGCCCAGGACCCGTCCTCCAGAACCCCTCCACCCACCCTGGTGGCCCTAGTTGTGTGTCCCTCCTCCAGAACTCCTCCACCCACCCTGCTTGAGGTTTTGTACTTTTGTGGGGTTTTGTTTTTTTTAGGGACGTCTGGAATCCGTCCCTTGAGGGGGGGGGGGTTCTGTCACGATTCTCATGTTATGTCACGTTTGTAGTTTTGTCTGTGTTGGTGTTTTTCTTGTCTTTGGGTTTCCTGTTTTATTGTGTAAGTTTCCTGCCTGTCTGCTTTCTGTCTGTTTCCCTCCCTGATTACCCAATTGTGTTCACCTGTTGTCCTTGTGTTTCTCCTCCCCTGCCCGGCTGTTTCTCGTTGTCGTGATTACCCCTCCCTGTATTTAGTCTTGTCTCTTTCTGTGTTCAGTGTTGGGTCGTTGTTTGTTGGTGACTGAGTTCACCGGTGAGTGTTTCGTGTTTTTCAGTATCCTTGAAATAAAGGGTTTCTCAAAGTTATCTGCATTTGGGTCCTGCTTCCTTCACTCGACCGTGACAGTATGTGCTACACCTAAACGGTGAACATTATGAAAATGATATGAGCTTATATCATTTATTGCAGGTTAAGTGTGTACACAGGGCTGCTAGTATTGCTGCAGATTCTTTACTATTCCTGTCTCCGATTTTCTTTTCTTTAGGTACCCTTGCTGTGAGTGTTATCTAATCCACAAACATGCATCCATTTAAATTATAGCAAGGGAATATCATTTGGATTTATTGATATACAATTAAGCATCTCCCTCGTCATTTATTTGAAATTGTATTGAGCTTACCACTGACTCAACCCAACAACATTCATAAAATATACTCACTTTTTCCTCCACCCGATATAAAACAATTGTAACCTTTTCAACATTTGTCTATGCATTCATTGATCCGTCTTAAAGAATATTTATTTTATTTAAAATAAATGTTGGACAAAGTAGGCATAGTAACTCATAAAAACATGATCCAAGATGCATTATTTCTAGAATGCACACTGTGGAAAGACGTATTTTTGGTCCTCTCAGCAAGCTTTCAAAAGTATTAACACACCCACACACACACACACACACACACACACACACACACACACACACACGCACGCACAAACTCATACACACACACAGACAGACTTGTGTGAACACCCCTCTGAAGCCTCAGATGTTGTACGCCATAGGGTTTGTGTGGGTATTTCTGGACCGAGAGGTGATAATTACAATGTACACTCTACATGCTGCTGCAGAGATGCAAAGACCAGTAGGAGGCGTGATAGCATACAAAAAAGAAGCTGAGATAACCACAGGAATTCCTGGGAGAGACACAAGTGCATAAAAAAGTTGTTCAACAAAAACATAAGCCATCGTTAATTGTAAAACACAGAATAAAATAACAATGTGATGGGGAAAAAATATGCCACCCTTTATTTCCCATTTGAGCATCCTGAGGTGTGGTGAGATGTATGTCTCAGGTGAAAGGAGCAAGGTGGTATATTGTACTCGTGTTGTGTTGGAATTGATTTGTTAAAAATCATTATCTGCTGCCCAATAATAAACCAGGAGAGGTTTCAATATTAATTTGATCCTTTTACATTATATTAGCTACATGTTAACCTGTTAACCATGTTAAGGACTTTCTTGATGATTTGTGCGGTTAGGGCTAAGCTAGCTATGCTATCTGTTAAATGTTAGTAAATACCTCCAAACTCTAACAATGGGTTACTTGATAAGCCACTGTCTCCTTGTGTTGAATACAGATGATTTGACTTGTAGGTTTAAACGTTTTGGATTTGTTTAAAGGGGCCCTTTTATGCTAACTTTCAGGTTTCATATTTGTATTTGTTGCCTCTACTGTGACATGTTAACATGCTTCAATCTCAGAAAGAGCTCATAACGTCAATGCACTAGCCAACAGAGGCGTGAGTGTTACGAATTGATGATACTCTGTCATGGAAGGGGACAAAGGAGTCCAAGAATAGAGGCATGTCCGGCAGGGGGGGAGAGAAAGTCCCTTGTAGAGGTACCTTTGGGATGTTATCCTTTGCAGACCAATTACATGAACAAAAAACCTATATAAGACACCAAAGGAAAAGGAAATCCAAAAAAAGAACAATTTGTCCCTTTTAAAAGCATCTATCTATCCATCTGACTATGTTGTGTCTCGTCAAATGTGTTAGTTATGTTTATATATTTTGTCTGTTATTTCCTGTTTTATTTTGTACTTACCTCTTGTCTTTCATTTCAGAACCTGTTTCTTCCTCTCCTTGTGTGTTTTTCCCGCCATCATCTGTGTATGCCCCGCCCCTGATTGTTTCCAACTGTTCCCAATCACCTCATGTTTAAATAGTCCTGTCTCTCCCCTGTCCTGTGTCAGTTTGTCTTGTTTGTTTCCCCGAATGGTCGTGCCAGGCCTCAGCTAAGAAAGGATCGTTTTTACTCTTGTCAGGTTTTGTTGTTTTCTTTATTTTGGAGGCTTAAGTTTCTTTCTTAAGTTCTCTTTTGTTATGCATAGTTTTTTCCTCCTTGTGAGTGCTTTTTGTTAATTCCAGTACCTACTTTGTTAAAAGGAATTACCTGATACATTTTTGTTACATTCAAGACTTTGTCTCTGGGTCGTGCATTTGGGTCCATCAGCTTGTATCGAGGTCCTGACAGACTGAGCTGTGTAACAAATATTAAGCCTACGTAAATGATGTCCCTTAAGGCCAACTCACAAATACAGACATTTCTGCACAGAGTCCAGTGAAAAGCTTTTGCTGCAGTTTATAAACTTATAAGCAGAAAAGAAAATTACTCAGAGAATGAACTTTGCTGCTTTTGCCAGTTGAACCTTCACAAAAAGATTTTAAATCTGTCACTTGCACAGTCAAACGCTCAAATGCACAAACACACACACTCACAGACTATAGGTCAGCACATGTAGACAAAACTATAGTTACTTACGTAACCCCAGTCCTCAGAATAACATGAAGTGAGATGTCTCACTATGGGATGCGCCTCATCGCGGAGCAAACAGAAGCATCAATCTCATTACGCCAATCCTGATTGGCTGGTGATCTTGACGTCAGCGTCAGGGGAAATCACCCCCAATAAGTAGCTTGCGCCACAAAGCATGCGTCATTCAAAATAAGCACCTCTTCTCGCTTCACCATAGCAAGGAGGGCCGTCTGGTGAGAGATCTCACTTCATGTTACTCTGAGTACTGGGGTTACGTAAGTAACCTATAGTTCTCATTCATAACACTCCGTCCGATGTCTCACTATGGGATATTGTAGCTCCCGTATTGCCAGACGAGCTTATCTCGAAAATCACCGATCAACCAGGATTTAACAGGTAGAGTCCCGACTCAACAAGGTGCCCAGCACTGCTCGGGCCACGCTTGGAGCGGAGACGTCTAGCCTGTAAAAGCGGACAAAAGTGAGCGGCGAGGACCAGCTCGCCGCTGCACAGATGTCTTGGATGGAAACACCCTTGAACAAAGCCCAGCATGTAGCCAGGCCCCGAGTCGAGTGAGCCCGCAGACCCGAAGGTGCTTGCAAATTCTGACTTGTATAGGCCAAAGCAATTGCCTCCACAATCCAGTGGGAGAGCCGTTGCTTAGTAACAGGCTTGCCCTTGTGAGGGTTAGCCCAGGACACAAAGAGTTGGTCATTAAGACAAAGCTCCTTTGATCCGTCCATATATGTGTGTAAAGCCCAGACTGGACACAACAGATCCTGCTGCTGATCCCCGGAGGAAACCAGCGGCGGAGGAAATGCCTCAATGTCAATTGGGGTACACGAACCAACCACCTTTGGTGTAAAGGCAGGGTTGGGCTTCAACAACACTCTCGTTTGCCCTGGGGCGAACTGAGTGCATGAGGGATGTACAGACAGTGCATGAATATCGCTGACCCGCTTGGCGGATGCCAGGGCCAGTAACAGCACTGTCTTGAGTAACAGATGTTTCATGTCAGCTCCTTCCAGGGGTTCAAATGGGGTCATTCTGAGCCCATTTAAAACCACTGCCAGGTCCCATAAGGGCACCAGCGACCTGGAGACAGGGAGGAGCCTGCAAGCTCCCTTCATAAAACGGTAAACCAAAGGATGTTGGCTAGCCGTCTTACCCTCAAAGCCCACGTGGCATGCAGCAATAGCAGCCAGGTACACCTTGATCGTGGAGAAAGCTCTGTGTTTATCGATCAAGTCCTGTAGAAATGATAAAATCACCCCGACAGGACATTGAAAGGAGATGTGTCCTTCTTGAAGGCACCACTCCTCAAACACCCTCTACTTACAGTCATAAAGAGACCTGGTGGAGGAAGCTCTCACACTCTGAATAGTGTTTATCACCTTCTGAGGGAGTCCCACTGAGGGAGTCCCACTGTATTCAGTATACCACTCACGGGTCAGGCCCACGCTCTGGGCGTGGGTGAAGGATCGCCCCCCTCGTCTGAGACAATCTGTCCCTGCGTGGTGGGGGCTGCCATGGCTGCCCGCACAACAGCTGATATATCTCCGCCAGCCAGTACGTTGCGGGCTAGGGCGGAAACATCAGAGTAAGTGTGTGGCGTTGCTCCTTCACTCTGGCCAGAGTTGGGGGTAACAGAGCCTAACAGTGCGTTTAAATCGTGCATTAAAGAGAACAGCTGTTATTGAGCATTTTTTCTTTATGCGAACAGATTTAACGCGGCTCCGCCGTAGCGCACCCACAGCAGACTCATGATCCTTGGATGTGGAGTCCAGTCTGCATAGAGTGGTGCACCTCTGGACAGTAGTTCTGTCCCGAGGTGGATCACTCCCGGTACCTGTGTCGCTCTCAGAGTGAGGAGTCGTCTGCCGCTCTAAGGGATCAGTTTGTGTGCCAGTGTGTGTGACTGGAGACAACGCAACCTCCCTTGGCGGTTCATACACGATATCGTGTTGTCTGTCCTCACGAGGACATGGTGTCCTCTGAGAGAAGGCAGGAAGCGTTTTAGGGTGGGGAACACTGCTAAAAGCTCCGGGTAATTTACGTGCGCCCGCTGGAGGTCTCTGCTCTAGAGACCTCTCACCGGGCGACTTTCGTAAATACCCTATCAGCCTGTCTGACATGTGTCCGTGGTGACCACCTTCCGTGAAAGGACAGCACCCGTAGGCGCGCCCCGTACTAGAAAAGTCGGGTGTAGTGCCACTACGCATTACATAATAACCAATACTCTCCGCACGCCGTGGCGCGCAGGGTTTAGTTGTATTATGAGACCCATGTTGAGCGGGTGCTTTACGAGGACATTTGTCTGCGTAATCTGACTCTGCTCGGCGGGCATTATAGATAAAAAACCCTTCTTTCTAATAATAATAATTCCTTACATTTATTATAGCACTTTTACAATGACTCAAAGCGCTTTACATATACACACATTACACATATATCATACATGCAATGGTCAGAAACTGTGGACAATACCCACAGGAGCAAGTTCAGGTGAAGTGTCTTGCCCAAGGACACACTAGGAGAGAGAGAACCTCTGCGCGTGACGGTGGTGCCTTCACGACCCCAGCTGGCACTGCGCATGCGCGTGACGGTGGTGCCTTCACGACCCCAGCCGGCACTGCGCATGCGCGTGACGGTGGTGCCCTTAAAGCCCCAGCCGGCACTGCGCGTGCGCGTGGCGGTGGTGCCTTCACATACCCACCAATAATCCGCCTTTTGAGAGATGCCGTAGCTGCTCTCAGAAGGGGAACAATTGACAGGCTGTTTATTGGCTTCATTGATTTTCTTTTCATTTTTTTTTTTCTTTTTTGAGCTGCGCCCTCGGCCCTCGGCCTGGATGCGTCAGCGGCAATTTTTTTATGACAGAGGAATCAATCAATGTGTGACATGTGTTTGTGCGGACTTGAGGATTGTGTTTAGGCATCTCTCAAGGCGGCGGGAACACATTCACGGAGGGGAGAAGGAGGGGCTGTCACGCCGCTCGCTTCTTCTTCCTCGACTGCTGGCCGAAATTCTGGGTTGGCTGAGCCTGAGCTGCAGCCGGAACCGGAGATTTTCTCGGCCAACTTGCCCTTGTCTCCCTTGGGACTCGGGGTGGGCTGCGACCTCTGCTTGTCCGGTGCTTTAAACCGAGCAGAGTTCGAGACAGCTTGGGTGAAGGACTGCTGCTGCGAAGGCAGCGGCTGGACCCATCCAAATGTCCGTGACCGCTGCCATCTCGTCCAGAATGGCTGCTCCCGGGCTACCCGACAGGTCCTCGCAGAGCTCCGCTTGGTAGGCGGTTAGCAGCGAGGACACGTTCAGGGCCCTGGCGGACAGCGCTGCCGCTTTGTAGGACTTTTCAGTCATTGTAGACTGAAATTGGTCCGCCTTTGCTGGCAACGTGGGGTTCCTGCACTGCCACCAGCGGTTCCATGGGCGATATGCGGAGCAGGCCGAGCCTCTCCATTCCATCGCAGTCCAGGGAGGAGGCAACCTGGATTGGGACCTTGTTGCTGAAGGGCTGGTCTCTCCACGAGACCGACACTTCATCCAACATTTCTGGAAAAACCGGGAGGAGTTGCCTCCCTTTGCCCGCTGTTTGGGGAAGATGCTTCCCCTCGTAGCGGGACCTGGAGGTCTCCTTGGCCATTTCGGGCCACAGAACATTGAGTCTGACCGCAGTGCGTTTGCACACGGCCTGCAGGTCCATGCTCAGACCGGGTGAAGCTGGTGTGCTGTCGCCCGGGAGGGTAGCCCTCGCTCCAGGCTTTGCAGCCTGGGCCGATGACATGAAGGTGTCCTCTTCTTGTTCATCTGACTCGGACAGGAGGAACGCCAGGGCGTCCTCCTCATCGTCCTCCTCATAATCCAACTCGAGGACATATTCCTCGGGTGAGACCATGGTGAGGTCTAACCGGGAGCCCCAGCTTGGTAAAGCGTGTCTTGTCGTCACCGGGTCCCGGCATGCCAGGGTGCGGGATTCCGGTTCTGAGGCCATCGCTGATAATGAGCCCCAGACCGACACAGAGAGGGGTTCGCTCTCTGTGGCGGACGCCCCCGTGTCTTGACTGCCAGCCGGCGGGTCCATGGACATGGGGGGGTCCTGTTCCGACAGGCTAGCTTGTCTCGCTTGCCGTCGGCGGAGGCTCTTGACTGTGAAGCGGACACAATGTCCGCATGAGCCGGGGTTGTCGATAGCGCCTCGGGCGTGTTCCAGCCCGAGGCAGTCGAGCCACCGAGTCCCTGACTCCTCTGGTGTGAGGGAGAGGGGTGTCCATCCTTGTCGCCTCGTGGCGTGGAGAAGGCCCGCTCTCGACAGGTGGGACGGGAAGAAAGGTATTACCACCTTGTCCTTAATCCGGAGAAAAAGGACGGTGTGGGTCTTGTATTCCCAGAGAATACTGACTGGTGTGGCAGTATGCTCCTTTTTTAATCCTTTTCCCCTCCGTGGGGAAGAGAAAAGAAAACTTCCTCGCTACCGTGGTGTCGGTAGAGAGGGAGCGAGCTAGCAACAGGTGTGCTGCTAGCTTGAAAAAATCGGACCTACCTTACTTTCTTGTAGAGAAGGGTGAGGTCGATTTTCAAGTACTAACGGCGTTAGTACTACCGTCTTCCTGCGAAGCAGAAGGAGTAGCCGGCTAGCGCCCATCGACCGAAATGGTATTTTGGGTTCAGTCTGTGGACAGTGAAGCTTTCCCGGCTACTGTGAGATGTGCTCTGAAGCGAGAAGAGGTGTTTGAATAACGCATGCGTTGTGGCGCAAGCTACTTATAGGGGGTGATTTCCCCTGACGCTGACGTCAAGATCACCAGCCAATCAGGATTGGCGTAATGAGATTGATGCTTCTGTTTGCTCCGCGATGAGGCGCATCCCATAGTGAGACATCGAACGGAGTGTTATGAATGAGAACTGTCACTTTGCCTTCACAAGTCATCTGCTACTGATGGGCAACAGACCCTGATCCTCCATATTGAACTGAATGCATCTACAGCCCTATCACACCACGTTTGCATTTATCACAGTCAGGTTGTTCCAGGTCAAGTTTTACTTGTTAATGGCAGGTGTTAAAATCCACAGCGCAAAGGGAAACTCTCCATTTGCTCTCTGCTATTGATAAATGTAATTAACTTCTCAGCTCCTCACATCTGTGCTGGATGTCAATACCGATAAAGCTAAGACCAGTCCAGTGCAAGCAAAGCAGTAAGTTTGCATTTTAATCCATTAACATCATCAGTTTTACAGTTGACAAGCTGTCACAGTTTCCAAGTTTTTCAGTGGCTATTGGAAATAAGCAGCAGCTTTCTACAGCAAAATGTGTGTCCATCTCTTTATATTTTTCTACAACCATATCCTTCCTGTGGCAGTCAACCTTCCTCTTTGTAACACATAGCAACAAGGGCACATGTCACCCACTGCAATAGTTAACTTATTAAGTCGTACAAATTGTATATTGTACTTCCAACGGTTCACATTGCCCACATGTCGAATAACAATGTTCTTGGTCAGGACTCATTGACATCACTTTAAATGCACCGGGTAGCTATGTGTGTCAAATGATGGTGATTGGACCTTGCTTAAATGCTAATGCTGCTCTATCGAAATCAGTCGCATTGACCCGAAGACACATTTTGAGTTGTATACACTGTTGGAAAGAGGATATTCCTAGCTTTCTAATGATATCAGGATTGTTTTTGTACTCCAAATATTAAGCGAAATGTGTTACATTATATAATGACTGTCACCGAGTCATCATTTTGAGAAAAAGGCCTTCAAAGTTTTTTCTTCTCTGGAATCCATCGATCTGATTGATTATTCGCGGAGCAAATGATCAAAATACTACGGAGGGAAGATATTTTTGTTTGGAGGCGAAGCTCGAGAGAGTGTGTGTATACGTGCGTGTGTGTGTGAGTGTGTGTGTTTGTGTAATTTTGCGTTTGTGTGTATTGTGTTTGTTTCCCGGGGAAAACACTCACGAGCAACACTGGCTGTTGTTATGCCTGCTGTGACGTTAAGTTACTCCGTTCTCTGCTTGTAATTATGCCGTTACAAGCTTCAAAGTTGTATTTATCATCTGAATTTGCCGAAACAAGTTTAATATTCTGAAAGCCAAGACTTTGTTTAATTGAAATCAGATGAAAACAAACTGTAACGGACCCTGCGGTGTTATCTATGATTACTATACTCTTACATTCATAATTTCAGCCGGAGGGAGGGGAAAAGCAATCTGCTCTTCTGCGGAAGAGCAGATTGCGAGTGAGAGGTGCCTGTCTTTGTCCCTTTTACAAGCTTCAAAAATATATTTATCGTGTGATTTTGGAAATAAAAGTTTCATATTCTGAAAGCCAAGACTTTGTTTGTTTAAAATCAAACAAAACACCCGAACCCGGAAAAAATAGTTCTTTACGTAAATCCACGTTTATTTTGAAATGAGCAGTTGCGACTTCCGACTGATTTAGATAGAGCGGGTCACATATACTGTTGGAATCTCAGGTTCAGTTCAAAACAGTGCTAACTGGGCTAACGAAGTTGCTAGTGTTTACATATATCAACTACAATGTCAGCAGATGGCCTTACATGTTTCTCATAGCAGGAGAATGTCTGCATTCACACACAAAATACTCATAGACAGTATACTACGGGTGATTTACCCTACGGTCTGTACATTATAGTTGGCGTTCCTAACCGAGCTACCGTTAATAGCGTTTATGCTACCGAGATAAACAATGACGCAACCGAGAGGTAGACATGCTAGGCGAAAACATTGTTTTCATGCCAGCTAAAATGAATGACCGAACGTAGCAGACTGCCCGTATAAGATTGCAATTGTAAACACGTTCTCCCTAGCCTAATATGAACCACTAGCTTTTGTTCATAGTGGTTTTATTACATAGAACAAGCCATTGACACAGTGCTAACTGGGCTAACGAAGTTGCTAGCGTTTACATATATCGACTACAATGTCAGCAGATGGCCTTAAATGTTTCTCATAGTACGAGAATGTCTGCATTCACACACGAAATACCCATATACAGTATACTCCGGGTGATTTACCATACAGCAGAGTCCTGCATCGGGTCGGGTACCCCCAAGATCCTCAGCTATTGTTGAAGCTCGGTGATTGGATGTGTTAGCCACAATACACATTGGTGTTAATGTGATATGAAATCCAAAAAAACATAAAAATAAATAATAATACTTTAATCCGAGTGTGCTTGCTTTTCTCCTTGAAAGTCATCACATAACGGCATTGTAATACACGGTTCGGCCGCATTAAATATTACACATCTGCCGTAGTTCTCTAATTATAGAGCCCTGATTAGAAGACTTCTAGACAAACAGGAAGAACTGATCATAAATATATCGGCAATTAAACAACATCTTCAATTTCTTTTCACACAATACGTCTCCTTGCAGTATCAATACTAATTCAGCTGACTTTTATATTTGATCCAATTGGTAGATAGGCTATATTTACACCATAACGGTGCACAGCTGATAAAAAGGGACTTTCAGATATTACTGATTGTCTTTGAATATAAGAATGTAAATACTGAGTTGAGAGAATAGCCAGGGGTTTTGGGTGATGGGAGACACATCTATGGAATCAGAATTTCAATAGCTTACCATTAAATGACGGATATACCTTTCTGTCTGTGATGTTTTACAAATCAGATATTAATGTGTAGAAGTAAAACATGTGAAATAATATAGCAATATCCTGTACAATTATTTGAAAACATGAATAAAACTGCACATCTTCAGATGTTTTACACACATAAGTGTCCTACACTAATGATAAAAAGTTATTATGGCATTTTATGCTGTGTGTACCTTATTTGTAACATCTTCAGAAACTACCTTTCCAACTCCTCAATCAATCAATCAATCAATCAATCAATCAATCAATCAATCAATCAATCAATCAATCAATCAATCAATCAATCAATGTTTATTTATATAGCCCAATATCACACATGTTACATTTGTCTCAGTGGTCTGCAGTGTGTACAGAATATCAGTAAGACAATACGACACCCTCTGTCCTTAGACCCTTACATCGTACAAGGAAAAACTTCCGAAGAAAACCCACAGTTTAAAGGGGAAAATGGGAGAAACCTCAGGGAGAGCAACAGAGGAGGGATCCCTCTCCCAGGACAGACATGCAATAGATGCCGTGTGTAAATTGAAAAGATAATACATTTGCAACATAGGTAGTCCAAATGTTTGGAAATGCATGTGTGTATAATAGAAAGATGAATCCACGAGGATATCCATCCAGGACCGATGATCCAGGACCACAGCCACGACTCGCGATCCAGGGCTCGCGATCCAGGACACAGGACCGCAGGATCATCCATGACTCCAGATCCCGGCGTATATAGACACCAAAAAGAAAGACATTTTGGGAAGCTGGGTTAATCGGAACATGAGAGTACACAGGTATAGACAGAGAGAAGGAAGAAGTAAGATGTCCCCCGACAAACTAAGCCTATATCAGCAAAACTAGGGGCTGAATCTAATCAGCCCTAACTATAAGCTTTATCAAAAAGGAAGGTCTTAAGCGCACTCTTAAAAACGGATAGGGTGTCTGCCGCCCGAACACAAACTGGAAGCTGATTCCACAAATGTGGAGCTTGATAAGAAAAGGCTCTGGCTCCCATTGTACTTTTAGAGACTCTAGGAACAACCAACAACCCTGCATTATTGGAACGCAATGCCCTAGTAGGATAGTAGGGTATAATGAGTTATTTAAGGTAAGATGGCGCCTGCCCATTAAGGGCTTTGTAGGCGAGAAGAAGAATTTTAAATGATATCCTGTGTTCTATAGGGAGCCAGTGTAAGGCAGCCAGAACATGAGTAATGTGGTCCCTTTTCCTAACTCTGGTTAGTACACGGGCTGCAGTATTTTGAATTAGCTGAAGCGACTTGACTGACTTCTTGGTACTCCCTGATAATAAAGAGTTACAATAATCCAGCCTAGAAGTAACAAATGCATGGACTAGTTTCTCTGCATCGTTTTGAGGCAAGATATGCCTGATTTTTGCAATGTTACGTAGATGGAAGTAGGTGGTCCTTGAAATTGATTTTATGTGGGCATTAAAGGATAAATCCTGATCAAATATAACACCAAGATTCCTTACAGTCTCACTGGATGCCATCCATAGTTAGTATATCTTTAGATAATTTGTTTCGTAGATTCTTCGGGCCAAGTACAATAACTTCAGTTTTGGTCGTGTTTAACATCAAAAAGTTTAAGGTCATCCACGTTTTTAAGTCTTTAAGGCAGTCTTGAATTGTATGTAGATGATTAATTTCATCAGGCTTGATTGATAAATATAGTTGAGTATCATCCGCATAACAATGAAAGTTTACAGAATGATTCCTTATAATATTGCCTAACGGAAGCATATATAATGTGAACAAAATAGGTCCGAGCACTGAGCCCTGTGGCACTCCATGGCTAACTTTGGTTTGCGTGGAAGATTCATCGTTAACACGTACAAACTGAGAGCGTTCAGATAGATAGGACCTAAACCAGCCTCAAGCAGTTCCCTGTATGCCAACTAAGTGCTCTCGTCTTTGCAATAGGATATCATGGTCGATAGTATCAAATGCAGCGCTGAGATCGAGCAAAACAAGAATAGAGACAAGTCCCTTGTCTGAGGCTATTAGAATGTCATGTGTGACTTTAACCAGAGCTGTCTCTGTGCTATGACGTGTTCTAAAGCCAGACTGAAAATCTTCAAATATATCATTGTTTTTTAAGTAATCACACAGCTGTTTTGCGACCGCTTTCTCAAGAATTTTTGAGAGGAACGGAAGATTAGAAATAGGTCTATAGTTGGCTAAAACCTCTGGATCGAGGTTATGCTTTTTAAGAAGCGGTTTTATCACTGCTACTTTGAATGATTGTGGAACATAGCCTGATAATAAAGACATATTCAGCTTAGTTGGAATTGGGTCTAACATGCACGTTGATGGTTTAGAAGAGAGAATCATTGAATGTAATTGTTCAGGGTTAATGGCTGAAAAGCATTCTAGTTTACTATCTAGTGTAATATTAGAACTTACGTTTCCGGGAGCTATTGATAACACTATACTGGTCAAAGGCAAGAGGTCATTAATTTTGTTTCTAAGAGTAACAATTTTATCGTTAAAAAAGCACATAAAATCATTACTACTGAGTGCTATGGGAATAGAAGGCTCAATCGAACTGTGGCTCTCTGTCAGCCTGGCTACAGTGCTGAAAAGAAATCTTATTCTCATCTATGAATGAAGAGTAGTAAGCTGCTCTCGCTTTACGCAGTGCTTTCTTATATTCATTGAGAGTAATATGCCAAATTAAACGAGATTCTTCAAGTTTAGTGGAACGCCATATCCTTTCAAGTTGTCTAGACTTTTGCTTTATTTTGCAGGTTTCGGCATTATGCCATGGAGCTAATCTATGTTGTTTTATTTTCTTCTTTTTCAAAGGAGCAACAGAGTCTAATTGTATTCGCAGCGCATCTGTAGCACTATCAACAACATGATCAATTTGGGGTGGTGTACATTTTGTATAAGTTTCCTCCCCTACATGCAGACATGCTATCGAGTTAAGTATTGGTGGAATCTCTTCCTTAAATTTGGCTATAGCACCAGCAGATAGGTTTCTGCTGCAAGAGCTTTTGACTAATGCTTTGTAGTCTAGTAACAGTACTTCAAAAGTTACTAAGAAGTGGTCGGATAAAGCAGGATTATGTGGTTCGACTAACCCCCTAAGCGCACCAGGAGCGTCTGCGCCGCGTTACGGCCGCGCCGGTCATAAGGATCGCGGCCACTCGCGCCGCGTTACGGCTCAGACGCGTCCCAGAAGCGGCTCGGCGCAGCGCTTCTCTAAAATTAGGATGAAGTCTATTTTTGCCGCGGCGCAGCCGTAAGGAAAGGTCGGGCAGGCAGCCCCCCCCTCGCAGGAAGTGGAAAGGTGAGCATCCGGGCCAGGCCCATCCCCCACATATAGTAATGTAGCAGACCCCCCTCCTTCATCACAACACCTCCACTACGAAACGCACAATGGACAACGAGGTGTTCATAATGGAAGTGGAGAAACACACAATTGTATACGATGTAACCAATGCTTTTTACAAGGACAACATCAGAAAGGACAAGGCCTGGTTTTAAGTCGCTGCAGTTTGTGGAGTAACAACTACAAATTAATGTTTTAAAGTTAATAATTTACTTGTAGGTACAGTACAGAGCCATTCAGTAGTTTAACATCTTGTGAAAGTCGTTAAAAAACTGTTCAGTAAACTTGCATTTTACAATAAAGTAAGATCTTATTTCCTATATCAAGATTATAATATTATTATATTATTATTATTTTGTATTTATATTTTTATAAATATTGTTTTTTTAACTATACTTTTATACAACACAGTTGTGTTTAACTCTTTATAATGATATTATATTTTTGTATTATAATTTGTTTTTATTCATGTGTTATAACAACTACCCAAATACTCTCAATACTGTTTAAATACAGTATGCTGTGGTGGAAAACCTTGCATTTATAGTCAGATAAATTGTGAGGACAGACCAGAATAATTTGGCAGTCATTTGTCAGACAAAACAATTTATTATAAATTGTATTACATACACAGTAGCGCATCCTAGGCGATAGCTGAATGCTAGGCTGACCAATGAGTCCCTGGAAGCCAAGTATCTGAAGGGGAAAAAAAAAAGCAAAGAAAAATATGTGAAATCATGTTATTAATCTGAATCTATTCTTTGTTTCAGTCGACATTTGCAAGGCACGATGGAAGTCACTCCGGGATGCTTTTGTTAAAAACAGAAATAAATCTCTCCCAAGTGGATCTGCAGGCGGCACGCAAAAGGGCTGGAAGTATACAGACCTAATGTCCTTCCTTTTGCCCTATGTACAGCAAAGGAGGTATGTATGCACATATTTTAATTTATATAATTTTGTAATTAGGGCCTGAGCACGTAGTGCAAAGACCTATTGAAATCGTCAGTATTATTATTCTTCTTTTACCGGTTCTGCACTTTCGACCTGTTTTTGAGGGGGTTACGACACTATTCATGTAGCGACATTTGGCAACGCCCCCCAGAAAGTCGGCCATTTTGAAAAATCGGTGTTATTCATGCATTTTAAGCGCTTTTTCGCAAACACCTCCTCGGGAAAAGATCGGAAAAATTCCAGTCCAGGACAAGATAAGCCCATATCCAATATGATGTTAAATTGCGAATAAAATAGTTGCTAGCTTAATCGGGGAGAACGTAGGCTAACAGAGAATGTACCATTTCTGTACCAGTCTCAAATGACTCCAAATTACTCGCATATTTTTCCAGATATTCACGAAACGCTGTATACACATTACTATTATGATGGCACACAAATTTACCAGCAACAGCTCTGCTTATTAATTTCCCACATTAACCATAAACACCCAATACATATAAAACTCCTAAACAATGTATGGTGAAATGTTTTCCATCTTTGTTTTTCTATCTACGACTACAAACAGTATTTCCACTACAAGCAGAACAGTAACACATCTTTCTATGCAATACAATAGAACAGTATGTGTTCACAGCCAATCCATGATTTAATGAGTATTTCCTTTGTGCCAAGAGCTGATTTAGTATATTGCATCAACGACCTTTTCAATTAAATTGACAATTATTTTGTGTAATTAATAGTGTGTGAAACCAGGCAGAGTGAGTGACATGGTGTTCATTTCCACTATGCCAAAGCAGTTTACAGTTGCTGACGGTGTAAGGTAATATATATTGTCCTAAGTAATTGTATGTAGCTGTGTTCAAAGGAGTACACGTTACAAGGCCGTGCGGGGGGAGCTGCCAGAACCAGATGTCCTCAAAGTCAGCGAGGTATACAAGGACCTCTCAGCAGACATCTCACCACGAAAAAAAAACCAATGGCTCACTACTCAACTCAATCTTGTACGCAGAGCCTATAGAACACATCATTTAAACCAGCAGGATGTAAACAGAGGAGAACAGCCGGTCTGATTTAGTGCCATGTGATTATCCTGTAATGAGTAACAAACACAGTGTTGATCGACTATATAAACAGTTCATTTATTGTCTCGATACATGTGTTGTGTAAGACATTTGAATCAATTTGATACGTCAATATTAAATGTACCTTTTATTTTGAAAAACTTTATTGTGAAGGATAAACCGGATGTCACATTTCCGGTATTGCCGGTTTAGGGAGAGACTTAATTCAGGTAGCTTGCCTTGGCTGTCTGTGTGCGCGGAGGTTTTGTCGTCAACAGACTCATTAAACTACCCACTTCTCGGTACATAGAAACCCTGCTCCACGGTGTCAAACGTGAGTAATATCGCAATTGGTGTGTTATACTGAAATGTGTTGACATTGTATACTTTTCATTGGAACACGCGGTGGGTGTGTGCAGTGCTAATGCTAATACCTAGCGCCACTTGTTTTGATGTACGTTTTTGTTGGTAACCTCGCTAGTTTGTATCTTTTAGTGTTGAGGTGGGCACTGTTAGATTCTGTGTCTCCTTGCGGTCATAAACAATGTGTTGGATGTGGAGCTAGGATAAGTAATAAGGGAGCTAGGAGTGATTTTCGGTGCAGTAATAGGTTAGCATTTCCCGCTCGGGGCTAATTCAGAGGCTCACTGTTAGCATTGTGTGTTTTTTGTGAAAAAATTAATGAAAAAGATCAGTTAAATTAGTTTTTTTCCCATTCTATGGATATAAAATATTCATAGTTTATTAAATATTAAGCTTCCTTAGACGTTGTTTCCTGAAAATGACGCGATTTCGGGTCCGTGGGGCCTAAGAGGATAACAGAGTATGTTTTATTTTTATTTTATTTATTTTTTCACAACAGTTGTATTTGGATGGAATGAATACCTATAGTGATAATTCAAAGTAATAAAATGATTTTTACAGGGAAAACGTTCAAATGGAACTGATGGTTCCCAAATTACCCAGAGGTGAGGTGGACTTTATTTTTCTAAACCTCTCTAAAAAGGTCAAATTTCACTTGTTTTGCATCAATCTTGATACAGGGTACTTATTATATGTTATAGTTTGGATTTCTAAAGCTTTTAGTCTACTAAACTCATCATTCAAGGTTGGTTTTCACTATAAGTAATGTTTTTTTTTTAGGCGGACATTAGAATTTACATGTTTTGTTCCATCTGAATTTACTTTAAAATAAAAACATCTCTATCGTACGGTGGCCCTGAAGTGCAAGAAACCACAGCATTTCACAAAACACAACAGAATTTCACAAAATACAACAGCATTTCACAAAACGCCACAGCATTTCACAAATCGCCACAGCATTTCAGAAAACACAACAGCATTTCACAAAACGTCGCAGCATTTCACAAAACACCACAGCATTTCACAAAACGCCACAGCATTTCACAAAACACCGCAGCATTTAAGAAAACACAGCAGCATTTCACAAAACACCGCAGCATTTCACAAAACACCGCAGCATTTCACATTGGACGGAAAGGGTATTCCTTAGGGAGAACACTTATTGTTTGTGATTGGACAGAGCCAGCCAGAGAAGCACTGCTGTGATTGGTTGTTTTTGCTGCCAATCAAGAAATGACTTTGTGATTGGCCCAACACATCAGCCGTTAGCTGTTAGCACACACTCAGAGCTCACAGCTCCTCATATCTGTTCAGAAACTGGACAAAAGTTAAAGATATGCAAAACACAGACTGTCTATGTCATGGCGAATACAGTCGCTGCTTTATTTATGTCTGTATGATGTTGTTGTGAGTGTGGACGGAGCAGCTACAGGTTAGTTTAGCCTGATCGATCCAATTCCGATAGGATTTACATGGAGATACGGCCCGCCCCCTCTCCAGCGTCTTTTTTGAATCACAGGAGTAAACACAGAATTAATGCTTTATTAATTCATGGTTTTTAAGGGGCTTATCTCCATGTAAATACTATGGTAGACCACCCAATATTCGCATCGCTCTAGTCGCTCGAGTTTCACCCTGGCTGTCAGCTGTGTTTGCTCCTGTCATTCAAACAAGATGCGCTGGAGAGGGGGCGGGAAGTATCTCCATGTAAATCCTATAGGAGATACCAACTACAACAAAATGAACATATTTGACAGTGATTTAATTGTAATACGCGTTTCAAAGTGATGCCGAAGTAACTACATACTGATACCGGTTAGTAAAAACCATGAATTAATGCTTTGACAAGTCTGCAGACAAGACGGCAGGCGAAAAGCTTTTAAAATGCGTGTTTTCAGAATGGAATCGGATTCATCAGGCTAAACTAACCTGTAGCTGCTCCGCTCACAACAACGTCATACAGACATAAATAAAGCAGCGACTGTATTCACCATGACATAGACAGTCTGTGGTTTGTACCAGGGTTTCCGTTAGCCGGTAATTACCGGTTTTTAGCTGGTAAAATTGATTTAAAAACCGGTAAATTCAAAACCTGCCAGTTAAAATGTCTGGTAATAATTAGGGAGGCTCCGATCGATCGGCCGCCGGTCATTATCGGCCGATATTCACTCTTAATAGTTGTATCGGTGCTCTCTATAAAGGCCAATCAGGAGAGCTGGATCTGATCGATATGGACATAAACGCGAGTGAAGTATAACCGGACGCGAGAGAGATCAGATCAGCTGCTGAGTCTGACCGAGACACGCAGCTCTGCATAGTCACCTGAAGCCCCGCCCTCTGTTTAGCGAGCTGCATGAGCTGCATGAGAAACTGACGGGCTGTCAGGAGAGAGAGAGGGGAAAAGAGAGGATCCGTTTCTCCCGTGTTATTATTCAAAGTTAATTTAAACTTTTTAATAATGTACGTTATCTACTACAAGTAGTTTGTTTGAATGTAATAATTATGTTGTTTGTTGTTTGTGGAATAATTTATTCAAAAATGACTCGATTTTTCAATCGATTTTTCGATCTGTTACGATTATAAACTGAAGCAATATAAAAATGAGCCCCGTGAACTGAGTTTTAAACTGAAGCATATCTGCTCATAGTCCGGTAATAACCTGCTAACGGGAACTCTGCTACACAACTCTTATTATTATTATTGAAACATGATAAGGTAAGTTTCAAATTTGTCCGGTAAAATAAATTAACAAGAAGTGTTCTCCCTAAAGGAATACCCTTTCCGTCCAATGTGAAATGCTGTGGTGTTTTCTGAAATGCTGCGGCGTTTTTTGAAATGCTGTAGCGTTTTGTGAAATGCTGTAGCGTTTTGTGAAATGCTGTGGCGTTTTGTGAAATGCTGTTGTGTTTTCATTTTAAGTCATATGCTAATATTAACCAATACACAGCTTCAATTATTACTTTACTTACCTTGACCACATAACAGCTGTATTGAAGGTTTGCTTTTTGATCAATAAACACAACAACAAAAAGCAAACTCTACTGGTATGGAACATACATGGCCTAATATCTAGAGGAGATGCGTTTATTGAGTAAACAAACAGTCAAGGGCAGAACGTCTGCACAATCCCACTGCACCGCACGCCACGGTTAACCTGTTAAGCCCGAAGGTCCCCGCCGGCGGGGACCCTGTTTTTTTTCTCGACACTGTCTCAGGGCATCTTAATATTTAAAAACCTATCAATGTGTTATACCAGATTAACGAGAAGAATCTCAGCTAACTGACGATAAGAACCATTTTTACCGAAACAAAACAAAAGTCTCACAAACTCACTGAGCTATCAGCCAGAACAGAGAAGATAAAAAACAACAGTTTTCAAAACCATAACAATAATTATGTCTTACCGTTGCTGTTTTGTGATCAAAGCTCTTGTTCAAGGGAATAAAAATGCTGTTTAAGGTTAATCCAATGTCTCTTAGTCACTTTAGAATTGTTCCTGATAATCTATCATTACTTTCATGGCAGCAGAGTAGGTATAAAGTTTCGCAGTCCCGAGCTAATGCTGTCTCACGTGCTGTTTACGCAAACCTCTCTCTACTTGACGTAATTGTTTAGTGGGACTTACTAACTGTCACTCGATTCTATTGGCTCTAACGGTTCAGAAAAGGTGTCAATCACCCAAATCGACCAATGGGTTCCAAAGATATGATCCCGCGTAGTATAAACTACGCCCGCTCCGGCTCCATTACGCCCCGTAAAACTCCCAAAAAGTTTTGTGAATCCGCCATTTTATTATCCTCGCATTAGCATTATTAGCATTAGCCCAACGCAGAAACGCAGAGAGACTAACTTATGGCAACACAAAATAAAACATGGGAGCGGTGGAGATGAGGAGGTGTCGGCGTTCTGGCGATTTACTCGGAAGGCTTCAGTAGAAGCTGCTGGGAGTCCCAGCAGCTTCTACTGAAGCCAGTCCCCAACTCCGGGGACTTCCGGCCGGGGACTTTGGGCGGCAGTATACG
This sequence comes from Pseudochaenichthys georgianus, assembly GCF_902827115.2. Taxonomy (NCBI): domain Eukaryota; kingdom Metazoa; phylum Chordata; class Actinopteri; order Perciformes; family Channichthyidae; genus Pseudochaenichthys; species Pseudochaenichthys georgianus. Next base: position 17,819,253 of record NC_047519.1, read on the forward strand.
CCGTGAAGTGGTTTGCGGCCTGCCAGTAAACCCAAAGCAGAAGAAGAAGAAGTGACGTCAGCGGCTTCATTTGCCTAATCCACCCCCAGGAACTTTTTCCGGTGTGAACGCGATCTCTGAACCTTTGTGGGAAAAGTACCGCAGTGTGAATGTGCCTAGTGTTAGCTTAGCCAACAGGAATGCTTAGCCAAAATGCTAAATAGTGTTACTTGTCTTTTTGGAGTTACATTTTCTAAATGAATGGCCAGTGAATGAATATATACATGTGTTTACTTATTTATTTGGTGTCATATTATTCATTTATAGTCCAATATTATCCTATAAGTATAAGCCAGTGAATTAATCGAATCTCTTTGTTTTTCCACATTTGTTAGATGGGGTGTGACCCCAGCAGGACAAAGCCTCACACCCAGAAGACTTTCAGGGAGCAGCTTGCTGCAGAATTGTTGGAGTTTGCTGAAGGCCCTACTGAAGGCCCTGCACCTCCACCACCCCCTCCTCCACCACCCCCTCCACCTCCACCCCCTCCTCCACCACTCACATGCATGCCCGAGTATTATGGGGAAGATGCCACCAAGGTCAGGAAGAACTGCAGGAGGTGCCTATATGCTGGACTCAAAAGGGTGAAGACACCTGTGTACTGCAGGAAGTGCCAGGTCCCTCTGTGCTTCACTGTCAAAAATAACTGTTTCAGGGAGTGGCACGACCTAAATACTGGAACATTCAGATAGGTATAAAGTTTAGGTAGGTATAACGTTTTGCGAGTGTTTATTTAACAAAAATTACTTGTTGTTTTTATATACCTAGTGTGATTTTATTGTATAGTACATTGGTAAAATGTTTGTTTTTACATGCCTATAGTGTGTTGGTAAAATGTTTGAAATAAATCTGCCCCAGTTGGAGTCAAATGTCACTTATGTTTCTGTTTTTTTTATTGTGCAAACTACACTTACACACAATGACCTACAGTGTAGTTTATTGTATAGTGCGTTGGTACAGTTACATATACACACATCCACACACAGCTACACCTACACATACACACCTACACATACACACACCTACACTTACACATACCTAGTACACACACTCACACATACAAAAATATATATAAAAAAAAATGTATTAAAAAAATGTTTATATATTTTTTTAAATATTTGTTGTTGTTGTTTTGGGTGGAATGAATACCTATAGTGATGATTCAATGTAATACAACGATTTTTATAGTCTGGTACCTGAAAAAGGTCAAATGTGCCCAAATGTGCCCAAAGCTTATTCCGCCTGGACTTTATTTTCATAAACGTCTCTAAAAAGGTCAAATGTCACTTGTTTTGCCTAAATCTTGATACAGGGTACTTATTATGTTATACTTTGGATTCCTAAAGCTTTTAGGCTACTAACCCATCATTCAAGGTTGGTCTTCACTATAAGTAATGGGTTTTCTTTAGGCGGAGACAGGAATTTACATTGTTTTGCTATGTTCCATCTGAATGTACTCTGACACAGAACAATCTATATTGATTCTGACACTTCTACATCCAACTCACAGATGTAACCTTGCTTTGATAAAAACAATTAATCATATAAACCTTTTAGAAGTGAAGTTATGGTCATTTGTTCTGGGAATGTCATTTTCGAGCCTGAAACCTGAAAAACAGGCTCCGGGATTAACAGGTTAAGGCTCCTCCAGACAGCCTCCGCGATAATCGATCGTCGACGAGCCTTTACAGAAATGTGTTTTCCTTCGAGGCGGCGAGCCCACATACGTTTCCCGGTCGCTGCCGGAAGACCTGGGAGTCCGGGACGCGCACGTTTCAGAAATTACGAACGGCTCATTTCGGAGGACACGCGCGCATCTGCTTGACGCCGGGACGACCGGCGACCCTCCCCTACAGGCGCTCGGACGCGAAGGCCCGCCCCCAACTGCGTGCACGTCTGTGACCGCAGTTTTAATTTGTGATGATGTATTGCAAAGGGTATGAAAGACTTTATTTTAAATTACATAAATATGTTCCTATTGCATAAATTAATCCCAAGAAAAAAGGTTTTAATTGTTTTCATAATAATTCCTCACATTTATTATAGCGCTTTTTCAATGACTCAAAGCACTTTACATATACACACATTACACATATATCAGATACTGTGGACAATACCCACAGGAGCAAGTTCAGGCGAAGTGTCTTGCCCAAGGACACACCGGCTTTGCAGACGCAGCAGCGGCGGGTTTCACCCCTTGATCTGATGATCATTGCACAGCGCACTGCGCCACACCGTCCATCTTCACGCCTCGAGGTCATCGAGGCGCTTTTACAAGTACACATTGGTATTATACATGTACTGTGGACAATACCCACAGGAGCAAATCCGGGTGAAGTGTCTTGCCCAAGGACACAACGGCCTGACGCAGTGGGGGCTGGAGCGGGTTTCGAACTGGAGTTCCCCAGCACTCCCCTTTGATCTGATGATCGGATGCACAGACCACTGCGTCACCACGTCCCGATGTCATGTTGTTTCTTTTCATATAGTTCAAAAAGCAGCTTGAGCAATCCTTCCCCTGTAGAAGACATGGAGAGAGCATCTACACCCCTGTCATTGGAAACAGAGGAACATGCCAGGACAGCATGTGGATCTCCAGCCCCACCACCTCTGGTACCCACAACCTCTGCAGAGAGGCAAAGGCCCTCTAGGTCCCGTAGCCCTAGGGATCCCATTTCCACACCAGCAGCGGCCCAGCGTTCCACACGGGACACAAGGAGGAGGCCACAGAGCACAGACCTTGGAGAGCAGCTGATATCTCTACTGCAGAAACCTCCAACTGCACCACACATGCCAGACTCAGAAGGAGGAGTCATACTACTTTGCTCTCAGTCTTGTGCCCATGTTGCAAAGACTGGACAAAGACAGAAAACATCAGGCAAAAATCTGTATTTTAAACACCTTCCACAACTTGGAAAGAGACACCCAACACCAGCAACATTGGCAGCCCATTGACCATCCCCCCGCCACTCAACATTCCATTCACACCTCCAGGCCAGTCGCCTTTCGGCCAAGTGTACTCCAACCCCCACGCGCCCAATCAACACCTACAAGGCCATCAGACATGCTGTCCTCCAGCAGTAGCTCAGCATGGCAGGAGTCTTTTTTACAAACAATTGTAATTGAGCAATTGAGTTCATTGTTTTTTTACTGTAAATAGTTACTTTTTTTGTGTTGATTGTTTATATTTGATGTTTCTGTTTAAAATGTTGTTTGGGGTGAAATTGTTAAAAATAAAACGTTTATTAAATGTGTGGTCAGTGATTTATTGTCTGTGAAATGTGCATTTTACCTCAGTGCAACAGCCAGTCTCTGCTTGGGTTCAATGGCAGCTCTGTAATTTGTGGATTGTCTGGTCAGTTCAGGGCCCAGGAGGGACAGCAGTTCATCCATCTGCTCTGCACTCATCCGAAAATATTGGTGATGTCGTTGGCTGTCCAGCCTCAGCTCAGCCACGAGGTGATGAAAATCACCTTGTTGTCTCCTTTGCTGGTTGAGGGGGTGCACCCAAAACCGGCTCCTTCTCCTCCCCCCACCCCCCGTAGTCTTTCAAGTAGGAGAATACATGCCAGCGTTCTCCTCCGGTTTACAGGCACTGTAAATTATATATATATATAGAATAATTATGATGAATGCATATTTCTTTACCACTAAAATACAGCAACACATCTTTGATTCATGTCGTTTATAACTGGAATATTACAATTATTATTAACTGTGTCTGTAGTCTACAACACAACAAAATAGGAAATAACAACAATAAACACGATTTAAACAGACACAAACATAAACCATTTAACTACGTAGCCTACTTACTTGTAGAAGTACAAATGTCCAGGAAATATTCCAAAATCAACAACAACTGCGAGGCTAACATCAAAGGAAGACATTTATACCAGATACAAAAAGAAGTAGGAACAGGAAGCACTTGGGGGAGTAGTAGAAGAGAACAGAGCATTAACAGCAGGATAAAATTGGGACACTCTGGATTAAACTCATCACTGCATCTTATTGGAAAACATCCAAATGGCAATTGTGATGGTTGCCAACAACCAGAGACAATACATCATGTATTTTTTAGCTGCCCGGAATATACAAGGCAAAGACTCATTCTGAAAACTGCACTGGAACAACTCAACGTCAAGGACATGGATTTCAAGTCAATATGTGACCTGCTCCATCGAAATCAGTCGCATTGACCCGAAGACACATTTTGAGTTGTATACACGGTTGGAAAGAGGAGATTCCTAGCTTTCTAATGATATCAGGATTGTTTTTGTACTCCAAATATTAAGCGAAATATGTCACATTATATAATGACTGTCACAGAGTCCTCATTTTGAGAAAAAGGCCTTTAAAGTTTCCTCTTCTCTGGAATCCATCGATCTGATTGATTATTAGTGGAGCAAATGATCAAAATACTACGGAGGGAAGATATTTTCGTTTGGAGGGGAAGCTCGCGAGTGTGTGTGTATACGTGTGTGCGTGTGTGTGTTTGTGTATTTTTGCGTTTGTGTGTATTGTGTTTGTTTCCCGGGGAAAACCCTCACAAGAAACACCGGCTGTTGTTGTGCCTGCTGTGGCGTTAAATGACTCCGTTCCCCGCTTGTAATTATGCCGTTACAAGCTTCAAAGTTATATTTATCATCTGAATTTGCCGAAACAAGTTTAATATTCTGAAAGCCAAGACTCTGTTTAATTTAAATCAGATGAAAACAAACTGTAAAGGATCCTGCCGTGTTATCTATGATTACTTTACTCTTACGTTCATAATGTCAGCCGGAGGGAGGGGGGCGGCGCTGCTGGAAGAGCAGAGTGCGAGTGAGAGGTGCCTGTCTTCGTCCCTTCACAAGCTTCAAAAATGTACTTATCGTGTGATTTTGGAAATAAAAGTTTCATATTCTGAAAGCCAAGACTTGGTTTGTTTAAAATCAAACAAAACACCCGAACCCTGAAAAAATAGTTTTTTACGTAAATCCACGTTTATTCTGAAATGAGCCGTTGCGACTTCCGACTGATTTCGATAGAGCGGGTCACATATATGAAAGTAAATCAAGAAATGAAGCAAACAAGCTGATCTTCAAATTCCTCAAAAGCACTGGTTTGAGGACAAGGATTTAATATGAACATTTAATAACTCAACAGTAGGTGGCGATATATGCTCCAAGTGGAAGCGATTCGCCATTAAAGAGAAGAGGAAGAAGAAGAACTGCGAGGCTGCACCATGGGCTGCACACACGACGCTCCGCTTCCGCAAGGTTTTGAAACGCGCCTGGTGTGTTAGGTCGCAGGAGGAGGTCGCAGCGTGGCGCAGCCGCAGCGTGGCGCAGCCGCAACGTAACGCGGCGCAGACGCTCCTGGTGCGTTTAGGGGGTAATAGTTGCTCAATTTCAATACCATAAGTCAGAATAAGGTCGAGAGTGTGATTATCGCAGTGGGTTGGTTTATTTACACTCTGACAGAAACCAACACAATCTAATATAGAGTTAAATGCAACAGTAAGGCTATTTTTATCATCGTCAACATGCATATTAAAGTCACCTACGATAATTACTTTATCTGTTTTAAGTACCAAAGTTGATAAAAACTCAGAGAATTCAGATAAGAATTCTGAATAAGGACCTGGTGCACGATACACTGTAACAAATAAGATTGGCTGCAAAGTCTTCCAGGTCGGATGCGTAAGAATAAAAACGAGGCTTTCAAAGGAGGTATAATTTAATCTTGGTTTAGTATTGATAAGTAAACTTGAGTCAAAGATTGCTGCAACTCCACCTCCTCGGCCCGTGCCTCGAGCAATATGAGTGTTGATATGGCTGGGTGGAGTGGCCTCATTTATGCTGACATATTCTTCATGTCTCAACCAAGTTTCAGTGAGACAGCATATATCAATATTATAATCTGATATTAAATCATTTACCAATATTGCTTTAGATGCTAGAGATCTTATGTTTAAGATTCCACATTTAATCTTCCTGTTTTGTTGCACTGTAGTAATTGTTACATTTACTTTTATTAGGTTATTATGTATGACACCTCTATTAGGTTTTACCTTAAATTGTCCTTGGGCAGACACACACACCGCTAATATTGGGTATTTTATTGGGTTCGGGATTCCTATGGATGACTGCCTAGGAGAGAGCGCAGAGAAGCGTGTAAGACTGCGACTCCGCCTCCTGGTCTTAACTCCAGTTTGTCATGGATTAAGTCCACAAAGCCCTGAAATGTTTTCCGAAATGAGATCTGCACCTTCCAAAGTAGGATGAATGCCGTCTCTCTTAATCAGACCAGGTTTTCCCCAGAAGGCTGTCCAATTATTTACGAAGCGCACATTGTTTGCTGGGCACCACCAAGACAACCAGCGCGGAAATGATGACATGCGGCTATACATGTCATCATTGGTCAGATTGGGGAGGGGACCAGAGAAGATTACGGTGTCCGAAATAGTTTTAGCATAACTACACACCGACTCCACATTAAGTTTGGTGCATTCTGATTGGCGTAAACCAGGGGTGGGGAACCTTTTTCCTCTCAAGGGCCATTTCAATTTTTACAATATCCTCAGAGGGCCGTACAAGTTATTGACCTCTGCTTAAAAAAAACTAAAATCACAGCCCATTCATTTCATTCTGTGCAAAGAAAAAGCAACCTCTTAATCCAGATATCTCACCATGACTCGCGTATGCATGCACGTGCACGGTGTGGCATGCATGCACGTGCAGGGTGTGGCGTGACCACCAAAACAGAAAGATATGGACACAAGATGTGTGCAAATGTATTTAGTTTCCTATCCATGTGAACATGATTTAAGTGGGGGGGGGACCTAACCTCCTCTACGGGGGTCCGGGGGGCGTTAAAAGCATCAATCTGGTGCACTTTGAGAGCAACATTAGGAGATCTATGGACACATCTCTCAACACCCAAACACAACTGTAAGCAGATTTTCTTTTAATTTATGGATATTTGACAAATCACTCCCCTTTCAAACTGTATTCTTCTTTATTAATAACTGTCATATAGTATTTTATACCTGTTTACTTTATTCTCTTATTTTTTGTATAACTATAATGATCATATAAAGATGTGCCTTTACCTCACTGGTTGTAGACAAAGCTTCTTATATTCGTTAGCATAGCTAGCTAACCAGATGCTAATGATAACAACAAAGTTATTGACTGTATGACAGATGAGCAGATCGCCACCGGGCTTTCAACTAAAGACACAGACACGCAGAAACTGCGGCATGTGTATGGACTTATCGGTACTGCAATTTCTGAAGTGCTGGAGTGGCGTTCTGGTGCTCTCCGTCAGAACTGCACCCCTGTCAGTCGAGACATATACCACGTGATGACACGTTAGGCTCGTGTTGTGTTCAAGGACCCTGACCTTGGCCAGGAAAAACAGGCACTCGCTTGTTTAATTTTTTTGCGGTCTAGATTTCTTTCATTTTTTTATTTTTTGCGTGTGTTTATAAATTACCTCTAGGGCCGTACCAAATTGTCTCGCGGGCCGTATACGGCCCGAAGGCCGGAGGTTCCCCACCCCTGGCGTAAACGAACATCATTACCACCGACGTGAATAACAATCCTACTGTATTTACGTTTATTTTTAGCCAGCAGTTTAAGATGCGCCTCAACGTCGCCCGCTCTCGCCCCCGGAATGCATGTGACTGTGGAGGCTTCGGTCTCTAAATTCACGTGTCTCATAATAGAGCTACCAATAACCAGAGTTGGCTTCTCAGCGGGTGTCTCGCTGAGTGGGGAATATCTGTTAGATACGTGAACGGGTTGGTGGGGACCTGCGGGTTTCGCGTTATGCCCCTTCTGAACAGTCACCCAGTCTCTCCTCTTGACTGTTGCAGGTATAGGTGCAAATATCAAAAATATATATGTGTGGGTAACAAAATACATCCGTCAACTAAACTGGAAACTTATACTGGAAAGTATAATTTGTTGTGTTAACACTTTAAACTTGACAGCTTTTTAACCTGCACCGCCTAGTGGTTAAAGCACGTAATTTCTTTTTTTTTGTTGAATGTTATATTTGATGAAAAAAATATTAAGCGTACATACAAAATAGGGGAAAAGTAGAAGGTCAATGATAGAAATATAGAATATAAAATATGAAGAAGATACTGTAAGTGATCTCTACAATAAAACAGTTTAGTGACAGATGTACAAAGATACTAATAGGAGGATGTGCAAAACAGAAAAACAAATTAACCTTTATTCAAACATTAAATAATATTTTACGTTAAGGTCTTATTTTAAATAATAAAAAAGCTTTGGGGGTATCTACAGATAAATTTTAAGCCTGAAAAAGTACTTAACGTCTAATATATTGCTTTCCAATGTTAAGTTGAAGCACTTATTTTAACTGACATTATACATATTAAGTATACTCTTATAAGATGTATGTAGATAGTATAAGACATATGCAGAATATGACAGTTTAACCTGTTTAGCCCTGAGCCTGTTTTTCAGGGCTCAGGCTCGAAAATGACATTCCCAGAACAAATGACCATATCTTCTCTTCTAAAAAGGTTAAATTAATAATCTTTTTTCTGTGAGTTGGATGTAGAAAAGTCTGAATCAATATAGATGTTTTTTATTTTACAAGGGAGACCTGCATCAATTTAGTTCCACATGAAACATAAAAACAACATAAAAACAAACAATATTTACATATTCACCAACACTTACAAACACCCATAGTGTCAGAAAGCATCTCGTGCAGACGTGCCTTAAAAACATTCAGAGAAATAAAATTGCTCAATTTCAATTTGGACTGTAGGCTGTTCCAAGCAAGTGTAGCTGCGCACATAAAAGCCATCTTACCTAAGACAGTCCTCACTCTTGGCACATCTAACAAGACCACATCCTGCGATCTCAGAGAACAGATGTAATACGGGAGTTTGCCCAACATAGCTTTATAAATAAAAGTGTACCAGTGACTGAGCCTCCGTACAGAGAGTGATGGTAAACCTGCCTTGGTATTTTGTAATTTGTGACAAATCTCAGAGCACTGTGATACGCAGCATCCAATTTGCTCAGGTAATTGGCAGGTGCATTCATATACAACAAATCACCATAGTCCAGCACAGGTAAAAAGGTCACAGTGACTAGCCTTTTCCTGGCCTGAAGCGAGAAACAGGACTTGTGTCTGAAAAAGAACCCTAGCCTAACCCTCAGTTTTTTAAGCAGGTTATTGACATGAAGTTTAAAAGAGAGACAATCATCAAGCCAGATACCAAGGTATTTGTAACGGGCAACAACTTCAAGTTCTCATTCATAACACTCCGTTTGATGTCTCACTATGGGATGCGCCTCATCACGGAGCAAACGGAAGCATCAATCTCATTATGCCAATCCTGATTGGCTGGTGATCTTGACGTCAGAGTCAGAGTCAGGGTCAGGGGACATCACCCCCTATAAGTAGCTTGCGCCACAACGCATGCGTCATTCAAACACCTCTTCTCGCTTCAGAGCACATCTCTACAGTAGCCGGGCAAGCTACACTGTCCACAGACTGAACCCAAATACATTTTCGGTCGACGGGCGCTCGCCGGAAGACGGTAGTACTAACGCTGTTAGTACTTGGAAATAAATCGACCTCGCCCTTCTCTACGAGAAAGTCAGTTTTTTCAAGCTAGCAACACACCTGTTGCTAGCTCGCTCCCTCTCTACTGACACCACGGTAGCGAGGACGTTTTTTCTTTTCTCTTCCCCACGGAGGGGAAAAGGATTAAAAGAGGAGCATACTGCCACACCAGTCAGTATTCTCCGGGATTAACCTGTTAAACCCCGAGCCTGTTTTTCAGGTTTCAGGCTCGAAAATGACATTCCCAGAACAAATGACTATAACTTCACTTCTAAAAGGTTTATATGAATAATTGTTGTTGTCAAAGCAAGGTTATATCTGTGAGTTGGATGTAGAAGTGTCAGAATCAATATAGATTGTTCTGTGTCAGAGTAAATTCAGATGGAACATAGCAAAAAAATTAAAATTTCTGTCTCCGCCTAAAGAAAACCCATTACTTATAGTGATGACCAATGGCGACTGGTCATTAGGGGCAGGTAGGCACAGCCCCACCTAGTGTCAGCAGAAAGTATTAAAAATAATGATTACAAAAAAATGCAAAAAATAAATAAAAAAATATATAAAATACATTTTAAGATCATGTTTAATCATCTGATTCGTCTGTACATTGCTGTTTTACTCTGTGTTCTTCTAGTGTGTGCCTATTGAGCTGTTTAGAGCCATGTGGGACAAAACCCGATCCTGCCCCTTCCTCTCCCTGTTTAAGTCAATGGTGACTGTAAAAACTACACTGCGCATGCTCAGAGTATTGTCCTATTTAATGTGTGTGGCAACAAAATAATGACCAGAGGGGCATAGAGCTGCCATCCCCACCATACAGATGTAGCACTCCAGATCAGACTCAAATGGGTGTGTCCCAGTCAAAAGCCCAGCGGATGCCAGTGGCTGGGGGTGTTGCCAAATTGCTAGAGGGCGTTGCCCAATTTCCCTATTTGTTCAATTACAGGATTTAACCATGAGATGGCGCTTCATTCACAAAATACACAATGGGTGTTGTAGAAACATCAATATTTTAGATCAAATAAAGTATATAGTTTGCTTTATGCAGTATATTTCTTGTAATATTGTACAGTAGATTGAAGTAAATCAACTTATACATTAAGATAAGATAAGATGGACCTTTATTAATCCCGTGGGGAAATTCAGTAGTTCAAACAGCAACAGGGTGAGAGTGAAAAACAGGACAGCACAGATTCACACAGATTAATAAAATCAAAAATAAGATGAGCGATAAAAATAATAATAATGAGAAACTATGAAATAAGAAATTAATAAAACTAAAATGTAATTATCATATCATATATTATAATGTATTGTATTATTAAGTAATATCATACATTAACCCCATTATAGCAGATGCCACATTGAATGGATGAACACATGTATGCATCAATAATTACAACAGAGTATTTCTAAATACAAGTTGTAAAAATACTTATATGTATTTAATATTAACCATTTGGAGTCGACCGTCACGCCGGCGTGATCAGATCACATGACCTGTTCAAGCCGGTGCCGCATAAAAACAACAGTCCGGACAACATTGCTGTGTGTTTCTGTCGAAAGTACTGGCTTGAAACTATATCCCAGTCTTTGTTTCATGCAAAAATACCCAATAAACACGGAGATACGGTGATATAAAGTTAATACAGATATATTTCAGAAGTATGAAATATGGAAGCACATATTTGAATATCTTCGCCATATTTGATCATTTTACGAAACGGAAAATACTGGAAACTGTAGATCCTGCTCAACAGGATGTATATGTGTATTTCTGTCGAAAGTACTGGCTTGAAACTATATGCCAGTCTTTGTTTCATGCAAAAATACCCAATAAACACGGACATATGATGATATAAAGTTAATACAGATATATTTCAGAAGTATGAATAATGGAAGCACATATTTTAATATCTTCGCCGTATTTTATCATTTTACGAAACGGAAAATACTGGAAACTGTAGATTCTGCTCAACAGGATGTATTTACCAGGGAGGGGGTGAGGTAATCAGTTAAACGGAGTGATACGAAACGAGACGAAAAGAGACGAAGAGGGACGGCGGGAACCGAAGAGAGACGGCGGGAAATGGAGAGAGACGAAGATATACGAAGACAGGCGGCGGGAGACGAAGAGAGGCTGCGGGAGACTGCGATTGAAGTAAAGTGACAGACAAACATTGAGAATTTAGATATAGTTAGATAGATTTTGAGTTTTGAAGACTCAACTATGATGAAGAGAACTCTGAACGTGAGTCAAGCTTTAAGCTTGTTTTTTGACATGGAGGAGGAGGAATCTGTGATGTTGCCCTCTGTGTCGGAGTTGACAGAAACCGCTTTGAAGCGTGGCACAGATAAAGACAGAAAAAACTGATTGTTGTACATAATGTGTATATATATATATTTGTATTATATTTATTACATTACATTGCATTTAGCTGACGCTTTTATCCAAAGCGACTTACAATAAGTACATTCGACCAGGAAGACACAACCTTGAAGAAAACAGAATCATATAAGAACATCAGGTTTCAAAGAGCCAATCGTTTCAAGTGCTACTCAACTGGCTTTAGATAAGCCAGTCCTTTATTAGTATATAAGTGCTCTGTTAGCATTTCTTTGTTAGTCATTCTATCGCTCGAAGTGGAGTCGAAAGAGATGAGTTTTCAGTCTGCGCCGGAAGGTGTGTAAGCTTTCTGCGGTCCTGATTTCAATGGGGAGCTCATTCCACCATTTTGGAGCGAGGATAGCAAATCCACGTGTTTTTGCTGATGGGAACTTGGGTCCCCCTCGCAGCGAGGGTGCAGCGAGTCGTTTGGCTGATGCAGAGCGAAGTGCACGTGCTGGGGTATACGGTTTAACCATGTCCTGGATGTAGGAAGGGCCAGATCCATTCGCAGCATGGTACGCAAGTACCAGTGTCTTGAAGTGGATTCTAGCAGTTACCGGAAGCCAGTGAAGGGAGCGGAGGAGCGGCGTGGTGTGGGAGAATTTTGGAAGGTTGAAGACCAGACGAGCCGCTGCATTCTGGATGAGCTGCAGAGGTCGGATGGCACATGCAGGTAGACCAGCCAGGAGGGAGTTGCAGTAGTCTAGGCGTGAGGTGACGAGAGCCTGGACCAGAACCTGCGTCGCTTTCTGGGTCAGCTGGGGACGTATCTTCCTGATGTTGAAAAGCGTGTATCTGCAGCAGCGGGTTGTAGCAGCGATATTTGCAGTGAAGGACAGGTTGTTATCCAGGATCACACCCAGATTCCTTGCAGTCTGAGTCGGGGAAACAACAGAGGTGCCGATGTTGATAGTCAGGTCAAGAGAGGGACAATCTTTTCCCGGAAGGAAAAGCACTTCAGTTTTGTCAAGGTTGAGCTTGAGATGATGAGCGGACATCCACTGAGAGATGTCAGCTAAACAAGCAGAGATGCGTGCGACGACCTGGGTCTCTGAGCGGGGAAAGGACAGAATTAATTGGGTGTCGTCAGCGTAGCAGTGGTATGAAAAACCATGCGGGCTAATGACAGATCCGAGCGAGTTTGTGTACAGGGAGAAGAGGAGGGGACCAAGAACAGAGCCCTGAGGGACCCCTGTAGTTAATTGACAAGGGTCGGATTCGGACCCTCTCCAGGTTACCCTGTAGGTGCGGTCTTTGAGGTATGAGGTGAGGAGGGAAAGTGCAGAGCCTGAGACTCCAAGTTCTTGGAGAGTGCGAAGGAGGATCTGATGATTCACCGTGTCGAATGCAGCAGACAGGTCCAACAGAATGAGGACAGAGGAGAGGGAGGCTGCTTTAGCAGTGTGCAGTTCCTCAGAGACAGCAATGAGGGCAGTTTCTGTGGAGTGACCTGCCTTGAAACCAGACTGGTGCGGATCCAGAAGGTTGTTCTGATGGAGATAACAGGAGAGTTGTTTAAAGACAGCGCGTTCAAGTGTTTTAGACAGGAACGGGAGGAGAGAGACAGGCCTGTAGTTTATAACATCAGACGGGTCGAGAGTGGGTTTCTTCAGGAGAGGGTTTACTCTTGCCTCCTTGAGACTGTTTGGAAAGTGACCAGAAGTTAGAGAAGTGTTGATGAAATGGGTGAGAAACGGTAGAATATCAGGAGCGATAGTCTGAAGGAGGTTTGAAGGGATAGGGTCCAGAGGACAGGTGGTAGGGCGGGCAGAGGTAATGAGGGTAAGAACCTCACTTGGAGAGAGAGGGGAAAAGGAGGTTAGTGTGCCGGTTGAAGGTGGCTCAGGTGATCCGGCGGTGAGTAGAGGTGAGTCAGAAAAAGAAGAGCGAATATCGTCAACCTTTTTTTCAAAGTGATTAACAAAGTCGCTTGACAGAAGGGAGGAGGGGGAAGGGGCTTTGGGGGGGTCCAGGAGGGAGGAGAAGATGGAAAATAGTTTTTTAGGATTGGAATAAGAAGATTGGATCTTATCTTGAAAGAAAGTGCTTTTTGCCTGAGAGATCGAAGCAGAGAAAGAGGAGAGGAGAGCCTGATAGGTTAGGAGGTCGTCACGGTGTTTGGATTTCCACCATTTCCGCTCTGCTGCCCTAAGGACGGTTCTATTAGCACGCAGTGCGTCATTTAGCCAGGGAGCAGGAGGGGACTGACGAGCCGGCCGAGATGTGAGAGGACAGAGAGAGTCCAGAGAGGAGGAGAGAGTAGAGAGGAGAGTTTCTGCAGCAGAGTTTGGAGGCAGGAGTTGGAACGAGTCAGAGGAAGGGAGGGCTGAGAGCACAGAGGAGGCAAAGGTAGAGGGGGAGAGGGAACGGAGGTTACGGCGGACAGGTGCAGGATGAGAAGAGATTAGTTTGTTATGTTTGGAAAGGGGTAAAGAGAATGAAATGAAGAAGTGATCGGAGGTGTGGAGCGGGTTTACAGAGAGGTTAGAAGTAGCGCAGTTCCTTGAGAATATGAGATCAAGGACATTGCCAGCTTTATGAGTCGGTGGGGACGGAGACAGTGAGAAAGCAAAGGTGGATAACAGAGATGTTAGTTCGTCTATCTTCCCCGTCTGGAGGTTGAAGTCTCCGAGAAGTACAGCGGGAGGGCCAGTTTCAGGGATGTGTGTGAGGAGATGATCTAACTCCTCCAAGAAGTCCCCCAAGGCTCCTGGTGGACGGTAGAGAACAACAATGGTCAGTTGTATAGGATGGGTTACTGTGACGGCATGGAATTCAAAGGTGGAAGGAGTGAAGTTAGGTAGCTTGAAGAGGGAAAAGCTCCATTTGGGAGAGAGCAGGAGACCAGTGCCACCTCCTCTGCCAGTGGGTCTGGGTGTATGGGAGAAGGAATATGCTGTGGAGAGAGCTGCTGGGGTGGATGTGTTGGATGGAGTAATCCAGGTCTCAGTGAGAGCAAGGAAATCCCGGGTCTGCAGGGAGGCGTAGCCAGAGATGAAGTCAGCCTTAGGAACAGCTGACTGGCAGTTCCACAGGCCGCCTGAAACTAGATGCTGGATCTCAGTGGAGCACGTGGGATAGACGAGAGCAGGCCGGTTATAGCGATTAAGAGATACACGGGGCCAGTGATAATTGCGAGAAGACACATGAACAGGAATGGAGAAAACACACATGATTATAGCATGAGGGGCTAGAAAGCTAAGGAAAAGAAAAATAGGCCACCAGCGATACTTAGCTCAATCAGAGTAGGATTTGCCTCCCTCGTGACTCCCGCAGGACTCTAATGTCTTTGTCAGTCTTCGGCTGTCTGACGCTGCCGCTGACGCTCAAGAAAGAGCTGCCTAAATGGACACCTGATTGCTGAGTTCTCACAGCTATGGTGCCACGCCCCTCTAATCAGTTATAATAACACTTTTGCCTTATCAGAATAAAATCCCATGCTACCTCAATCAAACTTTCACATTATCATAGTCACATCCCATGTATATATTTCCAGCTTTTAAATGGTTTCGTTGTGTATGTTTGTGTTATGAAAAATAAAATCATTTTCAAAATCTGTTTTTAAGTTTTTTTTGTGATTTTGGGTCCATCATGTTCATATAGTAGAAGATCACTGCTCTAAACAAAGTCAAAAATCCTACATCCAAACGAAATAAATATAATTAATTATGATGAATACGTTAAGTCTTGTTCATTGTTTTTCACTTTTATTAAATGTTTGATATTTCCGGTGGAAATGGTGGACTATCGGACATTCAAAATGCAGCATATTTTCACTCTTACACACATATATTCTCATTTTACATACATACATGTTCACTCTTACACACGGATATTCTCCTTTTGCTCTCATGCGATATCTACTAAAACAGGGGGGAGAGCTGGGGAGAGCTGTGGAATGTGACTCCACACATTCCGATGGCCAATTAGTTTTAAACAAAGGGTCCCAACATACATAGGACACATGGGGGGTTGGTTGACTCGGTTTGCATTCATAAAGAATGTGTTTAATCGTTAATGTCAGATATGTACTAAGTAAATAGCCTACATTAGTTCCTGCTCAAGATTAGATTCAACTTTATTGTTATTGCACAGATTACAGGTACTGAGACAACGAAATGCAGTTTAGCTTCTAACCAGGTGCAACAAGCAGTAAAGTGAAAAGTAATGTTCACAATCTACAGAATAAAATATATAATGAATTGAATGATGAATAAACAGTGAGGGGTATGAATACACTAGATATCAGCCTGTGAGCAGTATGAACAGTGTGTTAATCGTTTATGTCAGATATGTACTAAGTAAATAGCCTACATTAATTTCATGATGGATTAAAGCACATTTATTTCGTTAAAAATAAACAAAATTATTAAATGTAGGGTGAATTGCCCTAATGTGGAAAATGTTTGCATTTCAGACTTCGGGAATATATTGCGACATGAAGCCGATACAATAAATCAAAATCCAGTAACATTCTGAAATCCCCAGGATGTGTCCTAATCAAACCAAAAGAGAACATGCAGATATTAAACTCATAAAAGAAATGGTAGACATATTAGTACTCTTAGTGCCAAGTTGTCTCAGACAATCTGTTTTCCTAATGTGGGACTGTTCTGTGCAAAATGTGGGACACTGAAAAGTCTATATTAAAAAGCCTATATTAAAAAGCCTCAGTCACCTTCATTCACTTTGCAGCCAATCTTATTTGTTACAGTGTATCGTGCACCAGGTCCTTATTCAGAATTCTTATCAGAATTCTCTGAGTTTTTATCAACTTTGGTTCTTAAAACAGACAAAGTAATTATCGTAGGTGACTTTAATATTCATGTTGACGATGATAAAAATAGCCTTAATGTTGCATTTAACTCTATATTAGATTCTGTTGGTTTCTGTCAGAGTGTAAATAAACCAACCCACTGCTATAATCACACTCTCGACCTTGTTCTGACTTATGGTATTGAAATTGAGCAACTATTAGTCGAACCGCATAATCCTGCTTTATCCGACCATTTCTTAGTAACTTTTGAAGTACTGTTACTAGACTACAAAGCATTAGTCAAAAGCTCTTGCAGCAGAAACCTATCTGTTAGTGCTATAGCCACATTTAAGGAAGAGATTCAACCAATACTTAACTCGATAGCATGTCTGCATGTAGGGGAGGAAACTTATACAAAATGTACACCACCCCAAATTGATCATGTTGTTGATAGTGCTATAGATGCGCTGCGAATAAAATTAGACTCTGTTGCTCCTTTGAAAAAGAAGAAAATAAAACAACATAGATTAGCTCCATGGCATAATGCCGAAACCCGCAAAATAAAGCAAAAGTCTAGACAACTTGAAAGGATATGGCGTTCCACTAAACTTGAAGAATCTCGTTTAATTTGGCATATTACTCTCAATGAATATAAGAAAGCACTGCGTAAAGCGAGAGCAGCCTACTACTCTTCATTAATAGATGAGAATAAGAATAATGCAAGATTTCTTTTTAGCACTGTAGCCAGGCTGACAGAGAGCCACAGCTCGATTGAGCCTTCTATTCCCTTAGCACTCAGTAGTAATGATTTTATGTGCTTTTTTAACGATAAAATTGTTACTCTTAGAAACAAAATTAATGACCTCTTGCCTTCGACCAGTATAGTGTTATCAACAGCTCCCGGAATCGTAAGTTCTAATATTACACTAGATAGTAAACTAGAATGCTTTTCAGCCATTAACCTTGAACAATTACATTCAATGATTCTCTCTTCTAAACCATCAACGTGCATGTTAGACCCAATTCCAACTAAGCTGTTGAAGGAAGTTTTTCCATTAATTAGCACTTCTTTATTAAATATTATGAATATGTCTTTATTATCAGGCTATGTTCCACAATCATTCAAAGTAGCAGTGATAAAACCGCTTCTTAAAAAGCACAACCTCGATCCAGAGGTTTTAGCCAACTATAGACCTATTTCTAATCTTCCGTTCCTCTCAAAAATTCTTGAGAAAGCGGTCGCAAAACAGTTGTGTGATTACTTAAAAAACAATGATTTATTTGAAGATTTTCAGTCTGGCTTTAGAACACATCATAGCACAGAGACAGCTCTGGTTAAAGTCACAAATGATATTCTAATAGCCTCAGACAAGGGACTTGTCTCTATTCTTGTTTTGCTCGATCTTAGTGCTGCATTTGATACTATCGACCATGATATCCTATTGCAAAGATTAGAGCACTTAGTTGGCATACAGGGAACTGCTTTAGGCTGGTTTAGGTCCTATCTATCTGAACGCTCTCAGTTTGTACGTGTTAACGATGAATCTTCCACGCAAACCAAAGTTAGCCATGGAGTGCCACAGGGCTCAGTGCTCGGACCTATTTTGTTCACATTATATATGCTTCCGTTAGGCAATATTATAAGGAATCATTCTGTAAACTTTCATTGTTATGCGGATGATACTCAACTATATTTATCAATCAAGCCTGATGAAATTAATCATCTAAATAAAATTCAAGACTGCCTTAAGGACTTAAAAACGTGGATGACCTTAAACTTTTTGATGTTAAACACGACCAAAACTGAAGTTATTGTACTTGGCCCGAAGAATCTACGAAACAAATTATCTAAAGACATACTAACTATGGATGGCATTAATTTGGCCTCCAGTGAGACTGGAAGGAATCTTGGTGTTATATTTGATCAGGATGTATCCTTTAACGCCCACATAAAATCAATTTCAAGGACCGCCTACTTCCATCTACGTAACATTGCAAAAATCAGGCATATCTTGCCTCAAAACGATGCAGAGAAACTAGTCCATGCATTTGTTACTTCTAGGCTGGATTATTGTAACTCTTTATTATCAGGGAGTACCAAGAAGTCAATCAAGTCGCTTCAGCTGATTCAAAATGCTGCGGCTCGTGTACTAACCAGAGTTAGGAAAAGGGACCACATTACTCCTGTTCTGGCTGCCTTACACTGGCTCCCTATAGAACACAGGATAGAATTTAAAATTCTTCTTCTCGCCTACAAAGCCCTTAATGGGCAGGCGCCATCTTACCTTAAAGAACTCATTATACCCTACTGTCCTACTAGGGCATTGCGTTCCAAGAATGCAGGGTTGTTGGTTGTTCCTAGAATCTTTAAAAGTACAATTGGAGCCAGAGCCTTTTCTTATCAAGCTCCACATTTGTGGAATCAGCTTCCAGTTTGTGTTCGGGCGGCAGACACCCTATCCGTTTTTAAGAGTGCGCTTAAGACCTTCCTTTTTGATAAAGCTTATAGTTAGGGCTGATTAGATTCAGCCCCTAGTTTTGCTGATATAGGCTTAGTTTGTCGGGGGACATCTTACTTCTTCCTTCTCTCTGTCTATACCCGTGTACACTCATGTTCCGATTAACCCAGCTTCCCCAAATGTCTTTCTTTTTGGTGTCTATATACGCTGGGATCCGGAGTCATGGATGATCCTGCGGTCCTGTGTCCTGGATCGCGAGCGCTGGATCTTGAGTCGTGGCTGTGGTCCTGGATCATAGGTCCTGGATGGATATCCTCGTGGATTCATCTTCCTATTATACACACATGCATTTCCAAACATTTGGACTACCTATGTTGCAAATGTATTATCTTTTCAATTTACACACGGCATCTATTGCACGTCTGTCCGTCCTGGGAGAGGGATCCCTCCTCTGTTGCTCTCCCTGAGGTTTCTCCCATTTTTCCCTTTAAACTGGGTTTTCTTTGGAAGTTTTTCCTTGTACGATGTGAGGGTCTAAGGACAGAGGGTGTCGTATTGTCATACTGATATTCTGTACACACTGTGAAGACCACTGAGACAAATGTAACATTTGTGATATTGGGCTATATAAATAAACATTGATTGATTGATTGATTCATGTAATAAAAAAATCTCAGGCCAGTAACACTCAAAGCTACAGTAAATGTGCAATACCATGCTATGTTACTATTTATAATGTTATTGTTGTTACAACAGAAGATGTTTTTATTTAAATTGAAGTTAAATGCATCAATCTGGTGCACTGAGAGCAAAATTAGTAGATTTGTGGATACAGCTCTCAACACTCATATGAAACACAACTGTTCTTACAATGTGTGTTGGAAGGTATTAAATTACTATGCATATTTTATTGTGTAAACACACAGCTGATCACCTGAGAGCTGCCGTTTCATTCAGAGCGTTTAAAAAAAACGACGGTCTGATTTCAACAACTCAATGTGTGATTATTATAGCAGTAATATTAGACACTAATAATACAGTAAACACTGTACATATTATTGTTTGCCCGTGAGATTAGGGTGATCGGTAGTGAGAGCCGCTGCATTTTCCTCCGGTCGGATGTGATATAAAAACAAAGCGATTATTGTTGTTGTTGTAAACTCACGTGGATTCAATTTAGTGCATTCATTTCAACTCGCGAACATATGATACATTAAATGAATGCGAGGATGACGATCGAACATCGTTTGTTTGACCCTGGATGCATTTCCTGATCTAAAAACATAGCGATGGTTTTGTACTTACGCGGCGTAAGTTACGCCAACGTGAATTAAACATTATTTTGTTAAATAAAAACATGGTGATGTTTTATCTTAATAAATATCCGCTATATCAGATACCTGTAGATCAGCTGTTTATTTCACATGAGTTCCAGTGTGGCAGCTTTTCACGGCTCCCCCTGGTGGATCCATGATCCATTGCAGCTGGTTTCATTATAATTAAATGTATTTATCAAGGGGGCGTTTCAAGTCCCGCGGGGGGGTTTTCCTTTTGAGCAGGGGCCCACCCCGTGCCGATCACGGACCCGCACGGGTAGGCGTCTGAAACGAAGCGCTACATCTGTACATCATCTCACATAATTCAGAGCTGATTGGCTGTAAGTACGTGTGCCGCGAAAAGTGTGGTGTGTGAAGAGGAGACGAGAGAGCTGCAGTGAGGCGTCCTAAAACCCGGAAGTAAACTGCGCATGGCTTCCCTCGACCTAAAAGCAATGAGATTTCTCCATAGGATTTTAGAAAATAGCTCAAAATAAGATCTGTGGGAAACAAACCTGTTAGATAAATGCACGTTTTGTTCAGCCGGTTAATATCCACATGTTTACCCTACTTTTATAATTTTCGAATCATAAATCTATTGATTAGATTAGATTTATGATAGACTTTTGAAACTACAAGAAGATAAGGAGGACTTTTACAAAAAAGTAATAGAGATTTTTGTCCAGAGAGATAGGCTTAATCTTCATGTCAAGGTAAGACTGCAATGTTATTGAAAATGGGATCTTACTAAGAGAGAACAATTCAATATTTAAATGATACAATTACATGTTTTGGGTATCCTTTTGTTGAACTGTCTGTTTAAAATTAATTGAAGCATCATACAAAAAAAGCTTTGGAAAATAATATTATATTTTGATTTAGGTCAAAATATAATATTTGTAAACCTGAAGAGTCAGTGCCAGAGCCTCACCAGCCATGAACCTCACTGCAGAAGCTTATATATAAACATCTACGTTTTTTGTGCCCCACCACTTTTGTACATATAGAAACGCCACTGGTGAAGACCAACCTTGAATGATGGGTTAGTAGCCTAAAAGCTTTAGGAATCCAAAGTATAACATATAATAAGTACCCTGTATCAAGATTGAGGCAAAACAAGTGACATTTGACCTTTTTAGAGAGGTTTATGAAAATAAAGTCCAGGTGGAATAAACTTTGGGCACATTTGGTTCCATCAGTGCCATTTGACCTTTTTCAGGTACCAGACTATAAAATCAATGTATTACATTGAATCATCACTATAGGTATTCATTCCACCCAAAACAAAAAAAATATTTTAAAAAAATAATAAAAATATTTCTTAAAAAAATAAAAAAGTTAAACATATTTTTGTGAGTGTGTGTAGGTGTGTGTGTGTGTGTGTGTGTGTGTGTGTGTGTGTGTGTGTGTGTGTGTGTGTGTGTGTGTGTGTGTGTGTGTGTGTGTGTGTGTGTTTGTGTGTGTGTGTGTATGTGTAGGTGTGTATGTGTAAGTGTAGTTGTGTGGGTATGTGTAGGTGTGTATGTGTAAGTGTGTATGTAACTGTACCAACGCACTATACAATAAAACTACACTGTTGGTCATTGTGTGTAGGTGTACTTGCACAATAAAAAAAAACGGAAACATAGATAACATTTGACTCCAACTGGGGCAGATTTATTTCAAACATTTTACCAACAAACTATAGGCATGTAAAAACAAACATTTTACCAACGTAATATACAATAAAACCACACTGTAGGTTTGTAAAAACAACACATATTTTACCAACACACTATACAATAAAATCACACTAGGTATATAAAAACAAGTATTTTTTTTTAAATAAACACTCGCAAAATGTTATACCTACCTGAACTTTATACCTACCTGAATGTTCCAGTATTTGCCACTCCCTGAAACAGTTCTTTTTGACAGTGAAGCACAGAGGGACCTGGCACTTCCTGCAGTACACAGGTGTTTTCACCCTTTTGAGTCCAGCATCTTGGCAACTCCTGCAGTTCTTCCTGACCTTGGTGGCATCTTCCCCATAATACTCGGGCATGCATGTGAGTGGTGGAGAAGGTGGAGGTGAAGGGCCTTCAGCAAACTCCAACAATTCTGCAGCAAGCTGCTCCCTGAAAGTCTTCTGGGTGTGTGGCGTTGTCCTGCTGGGGTCACACCTCATCTAACAAATGTGGAAAAACAAAGAGATTAGATTAATTCACTGGCTTATACTTATAGGATAATATTTGACTATAAATTAAAGCTAACACTGTGATGCAGTTCCACCAAACACAAAAGTAATATATAAAAAGGATAATATTGGACAATAAATGAATAATATTACACCAAATAAATAAGTAAACACATGTATATATTCATTCACTGGCCATTCATTTAGAAAATGTAACTCCAAAAAGACAAGTAACACTATTTAGCATTTTGCCTAATCATTCCTGTAGCTTCTTGGCTAAGCTAGCACTGTGACGCAGATTCACCAAACACATAAGTAATATATAAAAACAGAGAGATTACATACCTGTTGTGGAAGTTCAACATCCGAGTCACTACTGTCCGGATCCAGGTCTGGCTGGAGGAGATCTTCATCATCCGACGAAGAGTCATCTGGTATGATCATAGCTATCATCAGCTAGCATCTCTAGCACCTGCTCTGTGGTGAAGCTCTCCCTTCTGGCTGCGTAATGCGTAATGGAGCCGGAGCAGGTGTAGTTTATACTACGCAGGATTATATATTTGGAACCCATTGGTCGATTTGGGTGATTGACACCTTTTCTGAACCGTTAGAGCCAATAGAATCGAGTGACAGTTAGTAAGTCCCACTAAACACTTACGTCAAGTAGAGATAGGTTTGCGTAAACAGCACGTAAAACAGCATTAGCTCGGGACTGTGAAACGTTGTACCTACTCTGCTGCCATGAATGTAATGATAGATTATCAGGAACAATTCTAAAGTGACTAAGAGACATTGGATTAACCTTAAAAAGCGTTTTTATTCCCTTGAACAAGAGCTTTGATCACAAAACAGCAACGGTAAGACATAATTATTGTTATGGTTTTGAAAACTGTTGTTCTTTTTCTTCTCTGTTCTGGCTGCTAGCTCAGTGAGTTTGTGTCCTACAGTGATGATACTTATAACAATAATAATCTGTGGAGTAGCGGCTTTCAGATGATATGTAGTTTGTGCAGAAAATATTAAGGTTTAAAGATCGTTTTTGCTAGTTAGCACCGGAAGTAGCATCTGCCCGTTTTAGCTAAGGGCTAATGCTAACGCTTCTTGTGAGACTTGTGTTTTGTTTCTGTAAAAATGGTTCGTATTGTCAGTTAGCTGAGATTCTTCTCGTTAATCTGGTATAACACATTAATAGGTTTTTAAATATTAAGATGCCCTGAGACACAGTGTTGTGAAAAAAAAAAAAAAAAACAGGGTCCCTTCGGGACCTTCGGGCTTAACAGGTTAAAAGACCCACACCGTCCTCTTTCCCCGGACTAAGGACAAGGTGGTAATACCTTTTTTTCCCGTCCCACCTGTCGAGAGCGGGCCCTCTCCACGCCACGAGGCGACAAAGATGGACGCCCCTCTCCCTCACACCAGAGGAGTCAGGGACTCGGTGGCTCGACTCTGCGGCTGCGGGTTGAAGATCTCGGGCACAGACACACACCAGGTCTGTTTGTCCTGCCTCGGGCTGGAGCACGCCCAAGGCGCTATCGACAACCCCGGCTCATGCGGACATTGTGTCCGCTTCACCGTCAAGAGCCTCCGCCGACGGCTAGCGAGACAAGCTAGCCTGTCGGAACAGGACCCCCCCATGTCCATGGACCCGCCGGCCGGCAGTCAAGACACGGGGGCGTCTGCCACAGAGAGCGAACCCCTCTCCGTGTCAGTCTGGGGCTCATCGTCAGCGATGGCCTCAGAACCGGGATCCCGCGCCCTGACAGGCCGGGACCCGGTGACGACAAGCTGGGGCTCCCGGTTGGACCTCACCATGGTCTCACCCGCGGAGGATGTGTTCGAGTTGGACTATGAGGAGGATGAGGAGGGGGACGCCCTGGCGTTCCTCCTGTCCGAGTCGGAGGACCAAGAAGAGGACACCTTCATGTCATCGGCCCAGGCTGCAAAGCCTGGAGCGAGGGCTGCTCTCCCGGGTGACAGCACACCAGCTTCGCCCGGTCTGAGCATGGACCTGCAGGCCGTGTGCAAACGCGCTGCGGTCAGACTCAACGTTCCGTGGCCTGAAATGGCGAAGGACACCTCCAGGTCCCGCTACGAGGGGAAGCATCTTCCCCAAACAGCGGGTAAAGGGAGGCAACTCCTCCCGGTGTTTCCGGAAATGTTGGATGAAGTGTCGGTCTCGTGGAGAGACTGGCCCTTCAGCAACAAGGTCCCAATCCAGGGTGCCTCCTCCCTGGATTGCGATGGAATGGAGAGGCTCGGCCTGCTCCGCATACCGCCCATGGAACCGCTGGTGGAGAGCAGGAACCCCACGCTGCCAGCAAAAGTGTACCGCTTTCAGTCCACAATGACTGAAAAGTCCTATAAAGCTGCAGCGCTGTCCGCCAGGGCCCTGAACGTGTCCTCGCTGCTAACTGCCTACCAAGCGGAGCTCTGCGAGGACCTGTTGGGTAGCCCGGGAGCTGCCTCCCTCGAAGGGTCCAGCCGCTGCCCTCGCAGCAGCAGTCCTTCACCCAAGCGAACTCTGCCCGGTTCAAAGCACCGGTCAAGCAGAGGTCGCAGCCCACCCCGAGTCCCCAGCCCAGGCTGGAGACAAGGGCAAGTTGGCCGAGAAAATCTCCGGTTCCGGCTGCAGCTCAGGCTCAGCCAACCCAGAATTTCGGCCAGCAGTCGAGGAAGAAGAAGCGAGCAGCGTGACAGCCCCTCCTTCTCCCCTCCGTGACTGTGTTCCCGCCGCCTCGAGAGATGCCTAAACACCATCCTCAAGTCCGCACAAACACATGTAACATGCTGATTGATTCCTCTGTCATAAAACATTTGCCGCTGACGCATCCAGGCTTCAGGCCGAGGGCGCAGCTCAAAAAAATGAAAAGAAAATCCATTTTCACCCATGTATTAATTATGTGTTTTAAATTTGATAACACCAATGTGTTTCCTATCCCCTAAACATCCAGGGGTGTACACAGTTTAATACTGGCAACTTCTAATTGTGGGAAAAAACGAAAACGAAAAAATATTTTTGCAAGAGCCACAATCCAAAAACGCTCCTTTCCTCCCTGAAACCATTATGCATTTGAGAATATGGATAATAGTAATATGTTACTAAGGAATGAAAAGCATAATGTACAGTGCAATAACTGTGATTTATTATTTTCACTGCAACCATAAAACACACATTGCTGATCATCACTGCCCATATAACAGATAACAGACAGCATGTTTACTGATCATCACAGTCCCTATAACAGATAACAGACAGCATGTTTACTGATCATCACAGTCCATATAACAGATAACAGACAGCGTGTTTACTGATCATCACTGCCCATAACAACAGATAACAGACAGCATGTTTACTGATCATCACTGCCCATAACAACAGATAACAGACAGCATGTTTACTGATCATCACTGCCCATAACAACAGATAACAGACAGCATGTTTACTGATAATCACAGTCCATATAACAGCATATTATAGACAGCAAGTGTTGTCAGAAGAGTAATGTTGTACTTACTTCACACTCAATGTGATTTCTGACACTCCTTCTGCCGCACAAGTTATTTGAAGTTGGGCTCTGCGCTGGAAAACGTCTTTTAAAACTAGAATTCCCAGTAGAGACGTGCCATAGAACATGTTGCGAAACACAATAGCCAGAATGTGTAGTTCTGGGGGTGGGGGGCAGTCCACCGTGGTTTAATTAACAAGGATAAACTGAGGTTTTTAGTTGATGAGTACTGCTGATTACTATGAAAACGTTGTGACTAGTGCTGTGTACCTGGACTCACATTCAGGTTCAGGTCCGGACTCAAGTCCAGAGGTTCAGGTTCAGGTCCGGACTTATAAGTCCGGACCTGAACCCATGGCTTGTGTCAAGTTGTGTGAGTAACTAAGTAAGGGATAATGTGCTGCGACGCGGTCATTATGGGGAAAAGAACACCGACAGGCTGATCAGGAGCCCGACGCGAAGCGGAGGGATCTAGATCGGCATGAAGGTGTTCTTTTCCCCATAATGACCAAGTCGCTGCACATTATCCCGCTTATTACATGGCCACATTCTCAACAAAGTAACGTTATGACTCCCAATATTAATTGAAATGCTTTTATGGATTTAGAAAATGATTTTATTGATTTAAAAAATAGTTGTATGTATTGATTTAAATTGACATGCATCCGCGAAGAAAAATAGTCCGTTGTTACTGTTTGAACTAACGTAGCAACGGCAGGCTTCGATAGCGTTTTTGAGGAGCTTTTTGATTACAGATTTGAAAACATCGCTCCTTGCTTTAAAAGTAGCACAATTCATGAAGTCAAACCTTGGAAAGTATCTAGATATCCCTGCCCTAATGACAAAGTAACTGGCAAGTGAATATGTGTCGCCGTTTGATGTCTATGTCTGGACCGCTGCGTAAAAAGGAGGGTTTCTGCCCGTTACTTCTCCGCAGTTTTTCTTGTCCCAGTTCCAAAAGCAAACTGCATGCAGTTTGCTTTTCGGCCCAACTGTATACAGTTCAATCGACCGGACTTCTTTCTGAAGATGTGAGCGTCCTTAACAACGGTCAATAAGTCCTTGACAGCGGTCTGTCTGTTCGGTATTAACAACGTGTCACGTGTTCTGAATTGACCAATCAGAATCGAGTATTCAACTAAGCCATGTAATAAGTAAGGGATAATGTGCTGCGACGCGGTCATTATGGGGAAAAGAACACCGACAGGCTGATCAGGAGCCCGACGCGAAGCGGAGGGATCTAGATCGGCATGAAGGTGTTCTTTTCCCCATAATGACCAAGTCGCTGCACATTATCCCGCTTATTACATGGCCACATTCTCAACAAAGTAACGTTATGACTCCCAATATTAATTGAAATGCTTTTATGGATTTAGAAAATGATTTTATTGATTTAAAAAATAGTTGTATGTATTGATTTAAATTGACATGCATCCGCGAAGAAAAATAGTCCGATGTTACTGTTTGAACTAACGTAGCAACGGCAGGAACTGCTTCGCGTCGGGCTCCTGATCAGCCTGTCGGTGTTCTTTTCCCCATAATGACCGCGTCGCAGCACATTATCCCGCTTATTACATGGCCACATTCTCAACAAAGTAACGTTATGACTCCCAATATTAATTGAAATGCTTTTATGGATTTAGAAAATGATTTTATTGATTTAAAAAATAGTTGTATGTATTGATTTAAATTGACATGCATCCGCGAAGAAAAATAGTCCGATGTTACTGTTTGAACTAACGTAGCAACGGCAGGAACTGCTTCAATAGCGTTTTTGAGGAGCTTTCTGATTACAGATTTGAAAACATCGCTGCTTGCTTTAAAAGTAGCACAATTCATGATGTCAAACCTTGGAAAGTATCTCGATATCCCTGCCCTGATGCCAAAGTAACTGCACACTGTATGTTTTGCCATTTGATGTATATGTCTGGACCGCTGCGTAAAAAGGAGGGTTTCTGCCCGTTACTTCTCCGCTGTTTTCTTGTCCCTCTTGTCTTTTTCTTTTCTTCACTGGGGACTCATCAGCCACTAACTATTACTCCAAATTACTGTGCTCTCCAAATATATTAAAATGAATGTTAAAATCCTCCATGTTGCTATCACACGACAGCGGAAAACTAAAGACAATCAGACAGTTTGCTTGCTTTTCAAACTGTTACATTTGAAAAACAGTGAGAGCGTCTCTTGTCAGTTTGAAAAGCCAACGGTAGGACCTGCTTGCGTTTTTGAGGAGATTTTTGATTACAGATTTGAAAACATCGCTCCTTGCTTTAAAAGTAGCACAATTCATGATGTCAAACATTGGAAAGTATCTAGATATCCCTGCCCTAATGACAAAGTAACTGGCAAGTGAATATGTGTCGCCGTTTGATGTCTATGTCTGGACCGCTGCGTAAAAAGGAGGGTTTCTGCCCCGTTACTTCTCCGCTGTTTTTCTTGTCCCAGTTCGAAAAGCAAACTGCATGCAGTTTGCTTTTCGGCCCAACTGTATACAGTTAAATCGACCGGACTTCTTTCTGAAGATGTGAGCGTCCTTAACAACGGTCAATAAGTCTTTGACAGCGGTCTGTCTGTTCGGTATTAACAACGTGTCACGTGTTCTGAATTGACCAATCAGAATCGAGTATTCAACTAAGCCATGTAATAAAGTGAACTTATTGTGAGCTAATTATCAATTGAAAATAAACTCATAATCAACTCAAATTCAAACTCGTCAGGTTTATTGTGCTCCCTTCCAACTTGTGTCCACATTTCTCTACAAAGTACAAATGTAAAAAAAACACTTTTTGCCACTTAGTCTACAAATGACTTATGACAGCAACTACAGTGAACTACTACAAAGTTCAAAAATGTATTTCATTTACCAAACTAAAGTAACCAAACAGTCCCTGAGCTGACTGAGCCTAAATCCCTAAAACGTTGCTGAAAGGTAGAGTGTAGAGTAGACTATACGCATTACACTGTTACACACCTACTATACAGTATAGGCTACACTGTAGTGACTGTACAATCAGAGTGTACTGTACTGTCTGTACACCATGTCTTTTCTACAACTCTACATGTGTACATTATACAGTATACTACATACATAGTGATGTACATACATACTGTTAGAAATTAAAATCAATGTTGATATGGCGTAATTTTGAATTAAATACACTATTTAATTTAAATCAGTTTTATTCTGAAAAAACCGGAAGTTCACATTATTAACTTAATACTTGTATTCTGAAAAGTATTCACTTCCGGTTAGCATTAGCATGTGGCGAAATGCTACGTTTTCAAACCGTGAATCGAAGGTGAAATGACATGTGATGTTGTACACTGAGCACACTGGGATTAGCACTCATTTATTGACGATGAATAACGTTTATCAGGGAATGTTTAAATAACCACAGACACCAGAATATACGTAAGTGCTAGTTTTTTTGCGAGTCCATGTACCGGTTCCCGACGTTCCGGTTTTAACCGGACTTGAACCGAAACTTTTTACAAGTCCAGTACCGGTTCGGCGTACCGGTACACAGCACTAGTTGTGACCGGAAATACTGTTTTCACCCCAAGCTGCCTGGCAACGCAATTATGTTGATAGTTATTTCATATCGCATTAACACCATATCCCAACGTGCATTGCGGCTAAAACATCCAATCACCGAGCTTCAACCTGAGGATCTTGGGTAATCAGTTCAGTGGGTGTGTATCGCCTACGTCTGTTTCCGGTGACTTTATTTTGAAATTCAGTTCCTGACGGACAGCAAAAAAGCCCAACATTATATAATTAAACAAATAAATAAAAACAGGATAATTGTGTTATTTAGATAAGAATAACAAATTAGAAGGAAAAAATACACATTTCAGTATTCTGAGCCCCATTTCTTTTCCTCACGGACGGAAAAAAAAGTCAGACATTATAGAATTTAAAATAAAAACAATAATTGTGGCTTGATATTGAGTAAGAACATGTTTTTATGAACCACACAAATGCTGGTCTTTCAAGACCCGACCGGACAAAAATACTTGGTGCACGAAACTACCAATAGAAATACTACCAATAGAAGTACATTGCTTTTAAAATAGTTCATCGTTAAGACAAAATACCACTGCTAGATCTTTTTTGATGGATTACATATGCATATCTAAACAATCTTTGTAAAAATATGTGTTTCCTGGTGGATTGTTTATCCCATTGATAGCATTAATACAGCAAAAAGCACTTAACACATTGAAGAACTCAGGAATAAGAAATCAACAGCAATGGATGCAAGCTGATGTAAACAACTCAATAAAAAGCATTGAAACAAGGGCTTTGCAGTTGTTTTAAAAGATAAAAATGTGATCAGGAAATTTGAAAAAAAAAAGTCATTCATCTTGTATATATATTTTTCCTGTTTTATTTTGAAAGACCCTTGTGTCATGCGTGCTTTTCACTTCCTGCCTTTGGGTTTTCCCTCCCATTTGTAATTGTCTGCCTTGTTTAATTAGTTTCACCTGGTTTGATTAGACCTGCAGCCACCTGCCGTGCTGTCCACCTGCACTTCATCACTTCATCTGATTATTTTGTATTTTAGCCCTGATGTTGTGTTCAGTCCAGTGTAATCCTTTGTGTGTGTGTCAGGGCCGGACTGGGACAATAAGTCAGGCCGGGAATTATACACCCAGCTAGGCCACTACCAGTTTTCTTTTGTGCCAATTTCCTGGATTTATTTGTCAATATTTACAGCGTTGCTGCCCGTAGTGATAGCCCTAAACTTTAAATGTACTACCCCAGAATACACATAAGGACATGGTTTACTATTAAAAAAAAATTTGCAAATCTATTTAGGAACCTATCAATGTGAACATATTTTAAGTGGAGGTGGACCTCAAATCCTCTAGGGGGGTCCGGGGGCATGCTCCCCCGGTAAGATTTTTTTTTTTTTTTTAAATGTTGGACTTAAATGCATCAATCTGGTGCATTTTGAGGGGGAAATAAAGAGACTACACCCATATGAAACAGAACTGTAAATAATCATAAAATCATGAGTACATGGCCATAACCAATAACATACCATATCCAATATGAAAAAACATTGAAACTTGTTTATTTATTTGTTTTTGGTTCATTTATAGTTGTGAGTGTGTCTGGGCTCCTGAACCAGCCTCTCCTGTCTCCCCCCTGCTCCTCTTTGAGGCAGCAGCAAAGACTAGTTTTAGCTCTCAACAAGTTTTTAAAGTTTATCTTACCTTTTTTCACCTAGTTACATTTTTTTTTTTTATTATTCATGCATATTTTACTAATCACTCCCCCTTCAAATAGAAATATGTGTTTACATAAATGGTGACCAAACCGTTTGAGACCCACAGAGAACTTAGACTAAGTTAACTATCTCAACCAGTGGTACTCAACCTCGTCCTAATCAGGAGCCACATTGACGAAAAAATATTTTTGCAAGAGTCACAATCCAAAAACGCTCCTTTCCTCCCTGAAACCATTATGCATTTGAGAATATGAATAATAGTAATATGTTACTAAGGAATGAAAAGCATAATGTACAGTGCAATAACTGTGATTTATTATTTTCACTGCAACCACAAAACACACATTGTTGATCATCACTGCCCATATAACAGATAACAGACAGCATGTTTGCTGATCATCACAGTCCATATAACAGATAACAGACAGCATGTTTACTGATCATCACAGTCCATATAACAGATAACAGACAGCATGTTTACTGATCATCACTGCCCATAACAACAGATAACAGACGGCATGTTTATTGATCATCACTGCCCATAACAACAGATAACAGACAGCATGTTTACTGATAATCACAGTCCATATAACAGCAGATTATAGACAGCAGGGGTTGTCAGAAGAGTAATGTTGTACTTACTTCACACTCAATGTGATTTCTGACACTCCTTCTGCCGCACAAGTGATTTGAAGTTGGGCTCTGCGCTGGAAACGGCGATCCGAAGGGCCTCTGTTGTGTACTGCAGACTCAATCTGTTTCGGTTGCGACATTTTATTTTTGAAAGCGCAGAGAATGCTGCTTCACACCGGTATGTGGACGGAAACATTGAGATGATGCGTCTTGCCAGTCTGGAGATATTTGGTAGATGCCCCACCAGTTTCCAAAAGTCCACGACATCTGTAATCCGAAACTGACGCTGAAGTTCATCTGAGCTCTTTAACTCCACGAACTCCATTTGAAGCTGCACAAGTCCGAGCTGGTCGCTTATTTGCTTCATTTCATTGACCTCAATCAGGAATGGGTTTTTCACAAGTAGAAAATTATTGCTATGGTCCTTGAAGTCGTGGAATCTTGATGTGTAGTTTTGCTTGAGCTCAGTTAGCACGTCACAGAATTGTGATTGACAGGGCAGGAGAGCGTCTGCATGCATCGCCATCACTTTCTGCACGGTGGGGAAGAAACGGTAATCAGAACCACGGACACTTTGTTCGAATACATCCAATTTGTCAGAAAATAGTCTGACAGCCGTGTAGAGCTCATACACGGTCTTGTTTCTTCCCTGCATCTTGAGATTAAGTTCGTTCAAGTGCTGCGTAATGTCACACAGGAACGCAACAGACAGCACCCACTCTTTATCATCCAAAAAGGAAAATCGGGAAGTCTCCCCTTTGCAGACAATGAAGGATTTCAGGGGTTCAAGCAGGTCCATGAAATGTGCAAGCATACGTCCTTTAGACAGCCATCTGATCTCGGTGTGTAACACCAAATCTCCATAGTGAGTGTCAAACTCCTCACACAGCAGTTTAAAATATAAGTGGTTTCTTGCACGGGCCCTGATATAATTAACCACTTCGATTACATTTGCCATCACTTCATTCAGACATTTGAACTTAGCAAACAAGGCTTGTTGATGCACAATACAATGGTATGAGAAAATACCCTCAGCAGCAACCCCGCCGTTTTTCAACGTTTCTTTCAGCAAAGCCACGGCTCCGTTCCTCTTACCAAGCATCGCCGGTGCGCCATCTGTTGTGAATGCTGTGATTTTTTCTGGTCCAATGTTAAACTTTTCTAATGTTTCCAGCACAGCGTTTTTAATTTCAATGCCCGTTGTTCCATTTTTCAGTGAAACCATGTCAAGCAGTTCTTCTGTAATGTCAAACTTACTGTTGATCGCTCGGATAAAGATGAGTAATTGTGGCGTGTCATTGATATCCAAGCTTTCGTCCATTGCAAGGCTGACAAACTCAGCGGATGACAGTTTGTCCTTAAGAGTATGTGCAATGTTCTCTGAAATGTCTGATGCACTCCTAGCTACAGTAGAATCAGAGAAGACAGTTGCATTTTTTTTGCCTCTCGTTCCAGGTCTTTTTTCTCAGGAAACAATGTTGAACAAGCCAGCAGTATGCAATCCTTCACCATTTCTCCATCAGTATATGGCTTCATCTTTTTCATCAGTTCATGTGTGATTTTGTAGGATGCCTCTGTCGCTCTTTCACTCGTATTAGTGTGGAATAAGTTTTTTTGAGCAGTTCGGTTCTGTTTGAGCCTCGCCAGCTTTTCCGCCCTCAGCTCTCCACCTTTCGAAAAGTCGGTACTGAACTTCGGGTGTTTTGTGTCGTGATGGCGCTGCAAATTGGACCTTTTAAATTGTGAAATGACGTTGTCACAAAGCAGGCAGATGCATTTTCCCGAACCGGTGGAGACGAAGAAAAACTCGAGTTCCCAGTCCTCTTTAAATGTTCGATATTCCTCTTCATATTTTCGTTTCCTATATTCCTTTGTCATTTTTGCATAGTTCTGTAAGCTAGTTTTCCCAGTGTGACGGAGCAATTATCTCGCGCACCTGCAATCAGAGCGCGAAACCTGAAATAATTTGTGATTGGTTGTTCAGAGGGATGGGGGGGGGGGCGGCTTAATAGACTGATGTGTGTGATGACTGATGTGTGACTTGTGAGTGATAATGAAATGTTGATGAATTCTGCTGACAATGTTTTTGTTTTTCGTTTTTTAAAGATTTTTTTAGATTTAATTTTTTTTTTTAAGTGGGACTTAAAAGAGCCACAGGGAACCTGCTTTTCCCTTTGATTCTGTGGTGGTCTAATGGATAGTGAGGTGGGCTGAAGATCAGAAGGTTGTGAGTTCAAATCCCGCCAGGAACACCACCACTAGTGTACCCTTGAGTAAGGCACTTACATTACATTACATGTCATTTGTTAGACGCTTTTATCCAAAGCGACTTACATACATTCAGTACTGTGGACAATCCCCACAGGAGCAATTTGGGGTGAAGTGTCTTGCTCAGGGACACAATGACATGCTGACTGCAGTGGGACTCGAACTTGGTACCCCCTGATTCGAAGTCCATCACACTACCCACTGAGCCACAGCCTCCCTCACTTAGCCCTTAGTTACTCCAGGGAGAATGTCCCTGTAATCGGTATTTGTATGTCGCTTTGGATAAAAGCGTCCGCTAAATGTAATTATATTGGCTCTAACGGTCAAAAAGAGATGTCAATCACCAAAATCGACCAATGGGTTCCAGATAAACCAGAGTTTTGTTTGCTAAACCTCTCTAAAAAGGTCAAATGTCACTTGTTTTGCATCAATATTAATACAGGGTACTTATTATATGTTGTACTTTGGATTCCTAAAGCTTTTGGTCTACCTTACCATCATCCAAGGGTAGTTTTCACTATAAGTAAAAAAGAATGTTTGGACGGACACTATAATTTACAGTTTTTTACTATGTTCAATCTGAATTTTCTTTAAAATAAAAAAACATCTATATTGATTCTGACTTTTCTACATCCAACGCACAGGTTTATCAGTACTTTGAGAAAAAAAGATTATTAATTTCCCCCTTTTAGAAGTGTAGTTATGGTCATTTGTTCTGGAAATGTCATTTTCGAGCCTGAGACCTGAAAAACAGGCTCAGTGCTGAACAGGTTAATACATCTGAAACTTCACCAAAAAAAATCCTAAATTACGTAATGGAATATTTTCCTTGTTTATTTTGGGACAAGATTATATTACAATGTTTTTAGTTTATAGTTTTTATATTGGTAGGAGGAGGGGGGATGCGCTGCTACCCTTTGGCTAGTACATAGTGTGCTGGTAATGGGTAAATAACCACAATACATTATACAGTTGTTTTATCTCATAGTTACAGACTTTTAAATTGTTATAATCCAAATTGAGCCCCTTAATTGGTACATAGTCATTATATTTGATTCAAACCATTGTATTTATTCTAGCTACATTGTTGCTATTTATAGAAGGCATAAACGCCTCTAGTTTCAACAGATCAACATACCTTTTAGAGTAAATATAATTGTTAAAAAAATAGAATCAAATGTTTCTTGAACTATAAAGGAGAAGCTCATCAATAAAATCTTCATAAATTTGTAAAATGCTGAAATATCATGGAAACTGAGATAAGCACATTACAAAGCTATGTTTATTCACTCCTGGCTTCAGGTAATCCTGAGAAAATATCACTACCAAAAAGGGCTGTCATAGAGAAGTGAGGGAATCAATAATTTTGAATCATTATTTATTTATCTGACAAACACTGTTTGAAATAAACGTATAACACAAAAACAAAGTCCAAGGACACGAATGTGTTCAGAAATAGCCACACATTCAAAGGACACCTAGCAGGTTGAGTTATGTTCAAAGTAATTGGTGTTGAATGTTTTTGTGTGGGGGGTGGATGTGGGTGCTTTAGCTTCAGGAAAATGTAATCCAAAAGTATATAAAGTTCAAGAGCAAGTTAAAGCTGTAGTGAAAATGTAAGAGTGAACATGTATGTATGTCCAAGGAGAATGTGTAAGAGTGAAAATAGATGTATGTAAAAGGAGAATGTATGTGTGTGAGAGGACCAGTATGAATTACGGCCTGTATGGCCCCTCATAAGTATTTAAGGAGTCCTCACTGTGTCTACAAGATAAGCAGTGGAATAGTGGCTCTCCCTTAGATGCCTGTATAATTAAATCGGTTAAACCTTCAGAGAGAGTGTGAGTCTGAAACACTGCCTTCTACGGAAATTAGGAGGGGTAATTGCCTTTAGCAACTGTTTGAACTCCCAGACACTGGAGACAAGGCCTTGATCTTGTGGCTCTGGCCACCACAGTGGGATTACCTTCTCTACTCTGCTGTGCTGCTATAGCTGAGGCCTGGTTCCACCTTGCTCCGGGAACAGCGTGGATACTGTTGTGCTGGACTGGGAGAATGGCGGGTGTCGTGTTTCTGCTGTGCCTTTTCTTGGCTGTGCTGGACAAGGAGAAGATCGCTAGTCGTCCTGAACAATCTACTGAATTCGGGTATGTTCTGCCGCCCGCAGTGGACATCCCCTGTACAGTTTCGGAGGTGTTGCACAAACAATTGCTGGTTGCACTGTCGCGGACATTCATTTCGGAAAAAGGTTTGTCTTTCTCACATGCCTGCCACGATGGTCCTTCAGAATTGTTTTTTAAACTCTAATCTCACTTTCGCGAAGTTTGCTGGTGACTCTAGATCAACTGACAATGTATGTGTGTTGATTAAGAGGAAAAGGTGCCTGGTATTTTTATTGTTGTTACTATCAGGAAATGTACAGCCAAATCCAGGTCCACCTAGCAGTATTAGTCAAATAGCTACTCCTGCTGATTTTATATCTAGATCTGGGCTAGGTTTAATTCATTTAAATGTGCGTAGTCTGTTACCTAAATTAGATTTTGTCCGTATTTGGGCGAGTTCGACTGATGCTGATGTCATTGTCTTATCAGAAACGTGGCTAGATAAATCCATGTTGGCCTCTGACATTTACATAAATGGTTACAGTGTATATCGTACTGACCGGCCTAAAAAAGGTGGTGGCGTTGCCATTTATGTGAAAAATAAGTTTTGTGTAACTAATATGGTTTCCAAATCTGTTAGTAAACAGCTAGAATTTTTAGCCGTGAATATTGAGGTAACAAAGGGTCAACAGCTCATGGTGGTGGGCTGCTACAGGGCTCCTTCAGCTGTCAAGGACTCTTTATCGTCTTTGGCAAAACTGTTATCGCAACTTTCCTACAAGGAAATAGTGCTGCTTGGTGATTTTAATTGGGACTGGTTAACTTCTGTGTCAGAGGATTTTAAAAACCTGTGTACCTCATTGAATTTTACCCAGATTATAGACAGTCCTACTCGCCCAAATATTAAGTCCCCAAACAAATCCTCCTTAATTGATCTAATTTTAACAAATGTTCCACATAAATACTCATCTGTGGGAGTATTTGCTAATGATGTGAGTGACCATTGTGTTGTAGCCACAATTAGGGACACTAAGGTCCAAAAGGTTAAACCACGTGTCATCACAAAGAGAGACAAAACACACTTTGTGGAGCAGGGTTTTGTGCATGATCTGTTTGATTTTGATTGGGGTAGAATCAATTTGTGTGCTGATGTAGAAACTGCATGGTCTTATTTTTATCTTGGTTTTATGAAAATTATAGATAGACATGCACCTCTGCGTAAATTTAGAGTGAAGGGACGAAACAATCCCTGGTTTTCTGCTGAGCTGTCCAGTCTCCTTCATGAGAGAAATAATGCTTGGGCTAAGGCTAGGAAATCAGGCTCAGAGGTAGAATGGCTACGTTTTAGGCAGCTAAGAAATAGCTTCACATCTCAAATAAAAAGTGCTAAATCAAAGTACTATTTGTCGGTTACCACAGAAAACCTGAATAACCCTAGGAAATTTTGGAAAGCCATAAAATCGATTTCCACTGGTGATATCCCAAATGAGCTACCTCCGTGCCTCACCACAGCATCTGGCATTATATCAGACAGGGCTACTATGCTAAATAGTTTTAATGAGCATTTTGTGTCTTGTGGCTCTCTGTTTGGCTGTGTGGCTCCTGTGAACGCTCCAATCCTTGACTCTGAACAATGTGGTCTGGAAAACCCTTTCAGTTTTACTCCTTTAACTGTTGGTATTGTTCATGAAGCATTATCCAAGTTATATCCTAGGAAACCGGCTGGCCCGGACAACGTAGAACCTTTCTTTTTAAAGATAGCTGCAGATTTTATTGCTCCACCTCTTACTTCTCTTTTTAACCTCTCCCTCAGCACGAACACAATTCCAAAAGTATGGAAGTCTGCTTATGTCTTGCCTTTACTGAAAGGAGGGGAGGCAACTATTTTAAATAACTATAGGCCAATCTCTAAATTGTCAGTTCTGGCTAAGGTTCTTGAACGCTTAGTGAGTGAACAAGTAAAGGAGTTTTTATGTATAAATGATATCCTGTCTAAACATCAGTCAGGATTCAGAAAGAAACACAGCACCATCACTGCCACGATGAAAGTGGTAAATGACATTACTACTATTTTAGATAATAAGCAGAGTTGTGCAGCTCTGTTTATTGACCTTTCCAAAGCGTTTGACACCGTTGATCATCGCATTTTAAAGCAGAGGCTACTCAGTATTGGCCTATCCAGCCTTGCAGTGGGGTGGTTTGTGAACTACCTCTCTGAAAGGTCCCAATGTGTTCATTTTGATGGACTGTCTTCTGAGTGGTTAAACATTTCTAATGGTGTACCTCAAGGTTCTGTTTTAGGACCACTTTTATTCTCCATATATATTAACAGCGTAGGTGATAATGTGGATGAAGCTACTTTACATTTTTATGCGGATGATACTGTGATGTACTGTGCAGGTCCCTCCATTCAGGAGGCTGGTGTTAAATTACAGGCTGTTTTAACACTATTCAGACTCAGCTCTCTGAATTAAAGCTTCTTTTAAATGTGGATAAAACCAAGGTAATGCTCTTTTCAAAAGCTAAAAAGACACCAGAGCCTGTTTTAGATATTGTAACTACGCAAGGAACAAAACTTGAAGTTGTTGCCTGTTACAAATACCTGGGTATCTGGCTTGATGATTGTCTCTCTTTTAAACTCCATGTCAATAACCTGCTTAAAAAACTGAGGGTTAGGCTAGGTTTCTTTTTCAGAAACAAGTCCTGTTTCTCGCTTGAGGCCAGGAAAAGGCTATTCACTGTGACCTTTTTACCTGTGCTGGACTATGGGGATTTGTTGTATATGAATGCACCTGCCAATTACCTGAGCAAATTGGATGCTGCGTATCACAGTGCTCTGAGATTTGTCACAAATTGTAAAGCGCTTACACATCACTGTACACTGTATACCAAGGCAGGTTTACCATCACTCTCTGTACGGAGGCTCAGTCACTGGTACACGTTTATCTATAAAGCTTTGTTGGGTAAACTCCCGTATTATATCTGCTTTCTGATAACACAGAGAGTTGCAAACAGCTATTGTCTGAGGTCACATGATGTAGTCTTGTTAGATGTGCCAAGAGCAAGGACTGTCTTCGGTAAGACAGCTTTTATGTGCGCAGCTCCACTTGCTTGGAACAATCTTCAGCAAGAATTGAAACTGAGCAATCTCATTCCTCTGCATGTTTTTAAAGCTAGGGTAAATGAAATGCTTGCTGATACAATGGGCACTTGTAAATGTCTATAACTATGTATCCTGTAAATATAATGTGTAATGTCCTTTATTGTTTTATGTTTCATGTGGAATCTATATGCTGCAGGTCTCCCTTGAAAAAGAGATCTATGATCTCAATGGGACCAATCTGAATAAATAAAGGTTTGAAATGAAATGAAATGAAACCACACTGAAGGCCTACTTTCAGCATGTTGACCCAACAGAGAGGATAGGATGAAATGTCTTTGGCATTTAGGTGTGTGTGTGTGTGTGTGCGTGTGCGTGCGTGCGTGCGTGTTTGTTTGTAGTTGCTAGAAGGTGAGGACTAGAACATGTTTTTGACCACCAGAGTGAGGCCATATTCGGACAGTGTAGACATTTTTGGCTTGTCCTTATTTGTTCAATGGCTGTTTGAGGTTTGGGCTACTTTGTTCAGTTTTATCTTCTACAAAGTCCTCATGACTAATAAGAGCAAACAAGTTCCTCTTCTCAATCTGTCTCTGCCATTTTTATATTTCAGTACTCTTTCACCAGTGGTGAACCGTCAGGGCCTTCAAGGTATTCAGAGAATACCCTGGAACACTCAGATAAAACAAACAAAAAATCGATTTAATTATATAAATAAAATGTATATAAAATGAACAAATGAGAATTGTATCTGTGTTGTTGAATTGTACTATTACAGTGATTTGTTTGTCCTTCTCGGACCATGCACTACGCATTTCAGTGGTTTTGTGTTCAAAAAGAAAACAAACAATAAGATCTTGTCCTTCAACCAAGGTATTCTACATCCTTGATATAATGCCCTGGCCGTTGCACTGAATGAGAACGTACGTTTGGACTGACAGTTTGATCAACCAATCATATATTGATTTGTAGCCAATGGGCGTATTCTTTCAGAGTTTCCCTCAGTTCCAGGGTACTTTAGAAGGCCCGCTAGTTAACTGTCTCGAGACAGAGGATAGATGAATGCGACGAAGCAAGGCCGTAACCATGGAGTCAATATTGGAGGGGAGCAAAAATTCAAAATTTGAATACTAATTTCTTGCTATTCTAAAGGAAAATATATAAAAATTCACTAACACATGGGATACTTTAAAACCTGTTAAACCCCATGCCTGTGGGGGCAAAAAACAACAATATTCACGAAACTGTGTCTCCATGGGCGTAGGAAGCATCCTCAATGTGGGTGGGACAATTTGACGGGGGTGTGGGCAGATGGTGGACCTAATCTCCTCTAGGGGGGGCATGCTCCCCAGGGAAGATTTTTTTTTTTAAATGTTGCAGTTAAAAGCATCAATCTGGTGCACTTTGAGAGCAACATTAAGAGATATATGGATACATCTCTCAACATCCATATGAAACAGAACTGTAAACAGATTTACTTTTTCTTTATGCATATTTTACAAATCACTCCCCTAGCTAATATTCCTGAAAAGTTCGGTTTTAACATCAGAACTACAACTTATTTACACAAAGAAGCTAAACTGAAGGGTTCATTAACATTACCATTACGAAATAAAATAATACATATTAGGGCTGGGTCTGACCTGCTTGGAGCATCAACGCTAACTGAAGCTGGACTTGGACGTGCAACAGCGAAATACACCCCCCGTGTACAAAATAAAGGTATGCATAAACAAACAAAGGCGGAATACATTTACATATGGAATATATCATTTTGGTGAAGTTCACAATAACAGAAAATAAAGATTTTCAAGTATACAAATAGCCAAAATAAAAAAGTCATAGAATAGCAATTTTAATTAAATTTTTTTATATCAGTTAGGCTATATATTGGGGGGGACATTTTGAGCGTATCCCCCCCCAATGTATATGGTGAATTCAGCCCTGCGACGAAGCAATTCATGCCGTTTTATTGTTTTTAACGTTGAAATGACAAGTGCAACAGGTGAAGATGAAGTTGTTGCGGAATTGTTGTGAGTACGCTTTTCAAGACGACAATTCAGTGAAAAGACGGACAGACATTATAATGACGCGGGTGGGGGGCGGTGGCGGGCGGTGTGTGTGTGTCTACAGAAGGTCCAGTTGTGATAGACACGGTTCACCACTGTCTTTCACACCAACAAACATCCTCTGAAGGGCTGCGGGGTGTAGTGGAAATTTTCCTATATGCTATCATATCAGATCCTTCATATGCTTAAACCAAATGAACATATTTCCCTCTTGTTGTTTTCACCATTATCATCCTATTATATTCTCTTCTTCCTCTTCTTCAAGGCCAAAGAGCTGATTTGACTACTGTGAGACTCATACACAGTCACACACGAACTTCCCTGCTCTGAGAACCGTTATGCTATCTCCCGCTCAAGGCCAGGTGTCTAATAACAATATGTGACTGTGTGAATCCAGATTTCTCACGTTCCCACTCATTCCCTATATAACCTCTGCTTTTCCATTGTTCTGCGCACTCTCGCGCAGACTATCTTATACTCTGTGCGACTTGTGACATATTATATTATTGTATCGTGTATTTGAAGCTTCAAATAAATAACCAAAAGACAGCTTTTCTCGATTCACCATTTATTTGTTTTGATCATTTGACTTGTACTCTCCAGCCGTGTTTGGGCCCTAGATTTCCATAACAAATGGCGTTGTCGGCAGGATCTCTGTATGTTTGATCGGGGAAACCTCTGGACGCTGGTGGGTTGCTCCGGGATCTTTTGGTCTTCCTCTACCTGGACGGAAAAAAAACGTACGGGACGAGGGGACCAGCGCGAGGGGTGGAACCGATTGACTTCACGAGATCCAGCGAACTAAAAGGGGCTTCCAATATTGGGTGAGATGTGGAAAGTCTAAATTGTTTAAAGTTAAACGTAATTAAAACTCCATGACATCTGGGAGAGGGACTGCTCGAAAACAGAGATATTTGGCATATCTGGCATCGACTGATGAAAAATAGTGTTTTGGTGACACGGAGTGTTTTGGTGACACTTTAAAAGACTTTGCTATGGGGGCAAAGCAGGGGAGGGGGTATGTACAGCCTCCTGAGGGTCAGCAGTGAGCTTTGACGTATAGTTACCTCACATGTTGGAGCAAAAACAACAATACAAAGGGCTCTAGCACCATTAACAACAAGCCTGTGTGTTTATGTATGTGTGTATGTTTCCCTGATTAAGTGTGTGTTTACAAAGCATTGTCCATCTGTGTGAGAGTCTGCATCAATGTTTAGCTAGGGGAGAGACATTTGAATTTGTACAAAGTAGCAAATCCCAAATGCTCATTTAAATTCCCCAAGTGCTCTCTGTGTACTATCCTTCCCATCTGGCCTCCCTTTTGATCCACTACAGTAGTTGAGCTGGATCCTCGTGCTCCATCGACATTCCTCTAAATCACAGATTGAAATGAAGGAAGGGAAAATGGAGGCAACATTTGATCACTAGCTGTAGCTCTGAACAATATAAAGGATAATGCAAAATTGTAATCCTTTTAATGAATGTCGACAAATTTAACAACACAAGAAGGGTTTTCTGTGTAGCAAGTTTGATCAGGGCTCTCAAGTTTTGAACAGAGTTCAGAGTGAGATTTTGGCAGCGGCGGGGCTTTGGGTGGTGGTCTTATCTGATAAATGACACATACATTCATACAAATAAAAACATATTTATTTCATTCTTAGTGAAGGGATGTGTGTGTGTGTGTGTGTGTGTGTGTGTGTGTGTGTGTGTGTGTGTGTGTGTGTGTGTGTGTGTGTGTGTGTGTGTGTGTGTGTGTGTGTGTGTGTGTGTGTGTGTGTGTGTGTGTGTGTGTGTGTGTGTGTGTGTGTGTTTTTTGTTGTAGGTGTTGGTGGCAACCCTCTCCGC
This sequence comes from Pseudochaenichthys georgianus, assembly GCF_902827115.2. Taxonomy (NCBI): domain Eukaryota; kingdom Metazoa; phylum Chordata; class Actinopteri; order Perciformes; family Channichthyidae; genus Pseudochaenichthys; species Pseudochaenichthys georgianus. The sequence goes on from NC_047519.1 coordinate 17,862,748, forward strand.
GTCGGCATTAGAGTGAGGGAGCACTAGAACAAGTTGAGCTATTTTAGTGAGCCTCCCAAACTGGCTCAAACCGGTCACCTTTAAAAAAAAGGAACCAAGAGACTCTATTACTCAAATGCTTTGCTTTTGATTTCAATTGATTATGTGTATGTCATGTGGTGCCAAATATTTCTTACCTTGCACTTGATTGAGGACATACTCCCCCAAAACTCCTCAACATTAAAGGTGGTGGGATTTTGGGGCATGGGGATATCCATAAACTGATATTCCAGGAACTCCTCACACACCTTGTCCTGTTCCTCCGGCCCATGGAAATATAGTAGTTCCTGAAATCTAAAAAAAGCACCATGTGTAAAGAACTGATTAATGTATTCAATCAAAGTATTGAAATCCTGGAAAATGTTGAAACCCTTACCTGTCTATTAGTGCTGGGGGGAAACGATTATTTCGAAAACGATTAATCGGGCGATTATTTGATCGATTAGTCGACTAATCTAACGATTATTTTTCTGTTGTTCAATTCATAAAAAACGTAATGTAAAAAAAGTAATGTAAAACATTTTTTTTCCACGATACTGTGTCTCAGGGGATCTTAATATTTAACAAACTATTAATGTGTTATACCAGATTAACGGAAATAATCTCAGCTAACTGACGATACAAACCATGTTTACCAAAACAAAACACAAGTCTCATAAGAAGCATCTAAATGACCCATGAGCGAAAAATGCTAACGGACATTGGCACAGAACTCAAGATAAAAGTACCCTTATTACTTATCGTAGCTCCATATATAAAATATCCGATTAAAGCTGAGACTCCACAGATTATGTAGGTATATAGTATCATCACTGAGTGATCCGGACTCGTGACAGGGAAAGCAAATACAGTCATCACAACACGTACCTTTACAGAGCTTCTAGGGAGATCGTCTCACCACCGTAGCTGTCAATCTGATCAAAAGACGTGTTCAATGGCATTAAAATGAGAAAAAACGCGGCTGAATCGGTTAATCCATAGGTTTTTAACGTCTATGTATAAAAAAATGATTGAATTTATAATCCATAATTCCATTTTTATGTAAAAATCGGAGAGCAAATGCTGCCGCTTTAAATGTTACAACATAGCCGTTGTGCTTGTGTGATATGCCAACTCCATTTGGCAAAGACTGCAAATGACAATATCTTTGCGTTTTGGACTAACTTTAAAATATTCCCATGCTTTTGAAGACCTAGGGCGAGATTTTTTCGTTTGAGGGCTTCGTGCACAATCCTGTGAGGAGGAGGTGGTAGCCGTGTCAGTCTCCATTGTGTTTGAAGTGCGATTGCGAACTGCTTGTTGCTTTGTTTACACACCCACGTGTGTGTAGCGACGCGTCGACGCGGAAATATGTCGTCGACGATATTTTGAAGTCGACGCGTCGACGCTACAGCACTACTGTCTATAAAGTATAGGGCAGAATGTCTAAATCCTACCCGGATACAGCCATGTTATTTTCTAATTGGCTGTTCGATAGCTTACATTCTTTTGATTGGTTGATGCGTGGCTACAGTGATTCTGTACTAGTTTGTTTACAAAATTGCGGCGCAACTTGGTGGGCGGTACCCTGGAAAGAAATCTCTGCGTGAGAAATACAAGGTGTGGCGTGTGAGCGTGTGAATGGAGTGGAATGCGTGTGTCTCACGCCAAATGCGTGAGACTTGAGAGCCCTGTTTGATATAGATTGCTTGGAAAAACACTCATACACACTGGCGTAGCATAAACTACCACTACACTGTGTTGTACAATGACTAAAAATGAACCTAGAAATCGTCAATCTGTCATGCAAAGATATCTAAACGTGACATGTATCCCTAGCAACAAGAAGTTGAACTATAATTAAAGTAATAACTTATTCCAGACTCAGGCCAAGTTGATTATTTCAAAGTTATCCAATGTATCTGAATTACTCTTATATAACTCCAGTGGGGTTTGTAAAGAGAGCAGTGGCTGCCAGGGTTGAAGCACTAAAGTAATCCTATGATAGTACATCATGGGTCCAATGCAAAGTGAAACTGCTGGAGAAAAACTAGAGAATGCAATTCCTGAAGAAATTGCTAGTGGGAATGCTTTATGCTGAAAAGCTGATGCTAAACTGCTATGCTGAAATGTAATGTGTAAGAAGAAAGTGAATAATTTAGATTGAAATGATACATGAACACTGGGGGCTTGAATGTGTGATGAGAGAAGAAAAGAAAGTAAAAAGGCTTGGAAAAGCAGCAGAATATTTGAACTGCAAACTTCTGAACCAAATTGATGGCGAATGACCTGTCGCCATGGCAACGACATTTGATGACACCCCATAATACGCTTAGATGAGTTGATGGCTGCATCGTTACCAAACCTGTGTGGGGCGTTTGGAGCATTTTCACTGAAGTTATGAGAAAACCGTGTTTCATGGCAAGCATTGTGTTGCCATGGCAACAGCCTTTGAAGAAATCTCAAAACTGTCCCGTAGATGTCTTCACGGCTGGACTGTTAGCACACTGCTATCTGAAGTCTGCTGCTCTGAGCATGTCAGTTGGAGTGATGACATTATCCAACACACTCTCACTCCATAATCGTCCAGGAGCGACGTTTGGTTAGGGTCCCTTGGCGTGCAGTTGTGACGCTCCTAGGCTCCTTCAGCTTCATAAAGGGACGCAAATAGCTTTCAACTGATTGCAATGTATTCCCATCTGCGGTGGGATTTGACGCTCATGGAAGCACGGCATTCGTTTGTGTCGGCTGCCCTTAAAGGCAATGTGAGCGTCCATTCTCATTGGATAACGGAGAATTGTACACCCGGAAGTAAGTATTCCCCTTACTGTCGATTGATTTTACAGTGATATCTGCACTACTCATCGACTAAAAAACACCAGATTGTCCTTGTTAATTACACAACATTGATTGGTTTAAATTGTGTGCAATGCTTTTGTATTTTTCCCTTTCGATTCGGAGAAACAAATATTTTTTCTGAGTAAAGGATGGCAGAATACACTACACTACCCAGAATCCCCAGCTATCGTTTAGGACTACACCATGTGCTCTGTTTGACAAACCCCGGTTTTTTTCACCATTCATTCCAATGGTCGGCGTCTATGTCAAGTGATCTTCAAATGTCTCCGTGCAGAAAAAAAAAAACATGGCCGAACTTCGTTTTATTCTCGGTGGAAAATGCCTATTTTAAAGTTAGTTTGGCCATTAAAATGCGTTTTGATGTCATTTGATGCGAGAAATATGAGTTGTTACTTCAGATTATGTGTGCAGTGGATGTACATGATCTTTAGTTTGCTAGTTATTACGAAGATTACTTCAGGATATTGCGTCCATAGAACGTTTTCATTGTTACCAAGGTGGTTGCGAGGGACGCTGCTCTCGATATTATTTCTGTTATGTTGTGTAACTGTTTAATGGTGTTATCTGTATTGCTACCCCCTTCCCTGTCAATGTATAGTGTTGGTCCACAGCGCAAACTTATTAATTTAACAAAATCCGCATCTAAAGATACGTTATTTTCCCCTGTGCAATTCCAGTCTCACATCTCACAGCACATCGTCATTAACAAATACCGGAAACAGACTAATTAAAATAAAAATAATACTTTATTCCGAGTGTGCTTGCTTTTCTCTTTGAAAGGCTACATTAACCCTCTGGAGTCTAAGGGTATTTTCTCGATTTTTAGATGTTTTCTTAAATCACCTTTTAAATGTATTTCTTCTAACATGGCACCCCATGTGTTACATATCAAAATGTTCAGGACAATCTCTGGTCTTGCTATATATGCAGATTACTCGCCTTAGAGCACTGTTTGATGAGATAAGTAGCTCAAAAGCTTAAAATCTTACGTCCGATTTTTGGAAAATCTTCAAAACTCTTGTGAAAACACAAATGTACTCATGTGATCGAATTTTGTTGGTGTTTTAGATTTGGTTACCAAAGTCCTAGGATCACAAAAGCAGTGAAATATTTGAATTACCATCCATCCATCTTCTCCCGCTTATCCGTGGTCGGGTCGCGGGGGTAGCAGTATTTGAATTACACTGTATATAAATGTATTATTCATGTCTTAAATGAAAAAAAATTAAATTTGAATTTGAAGTAAAACAGGTATTTATCACTCTACTTTCACCACAGCAGGGACTGAGATACATTAGGATTGAATAATGACTTCATATTACATACCAAGGTTAATGTTATGTGTACAAATACAAATTGAGCATTCAAACTTTTTTTTTCAACCAACAATTTATTATAAATATGTTTTTTTCAACCAACTATTTATATAAATATAAGAAACTGTAAAATATAACTATTTACAAAATTGAACATCAGAACTTTCAACCAACTATTCATTATAAATGTCAAGACAGTGTCAAGATCTTTGTCTGTCTTCCAAGACAGTGGGTCTGGCTGCTGTGTAGGTGGGGGTGATGGTGCATGGGCTGCTGTGTAGGTGGGGTGTACAAGTGCTATACGAGACCTCCACGAGACCTCCTTGCTGGCTGGGTTGAAGGTGATGGCTGTGGTGGAGCCTTTGTGCTGAGGTGTATCTTGACCTGGTGGCAGCCGCAGATGGAGGTGGAGGCAGCTGTAGTGATGCTGGTCTGCTGGTCCTTGGTGGTGATGGCTCTGGTGAAGGCCCTTGAGCCACAGTAGATCTTGACCTGGGGGCCGGCACAGATGGATGTTGTGGCTGCTGGATAAACGCTGCCACCTGTGGGCCACTAGGCCCAGACAGCTGTGAAACATCTCTGTAAAACAAATTAAAATGTAAGACAATAATTACAACTAATTTAATTGAAATAAAGGTCAAGTAAAATGTTGCTCAAGCACAAATAACAATGCACACATAAACAAATAATCTCTAGCGAAGTCGGCAACTGTAAAGTTTTTTTTAGCCATTTTCTCTGTCTCTCTCTTTCTGTCCTCACAGACATAAACTGATGGGAGACACGTGGTTTATATTTGTTTTACTTGGTGGGTAGGTCCTTAGTGATTTCTCGATGTCCATTGGTAATTTCAGAACATGATGGCTGCCGGCCGAGATTTCCTTGACGGACACACGAATCCACCAATCCCACACAGTGTAAAGTCAAGCTGCTTTGAGCGGCCATATTGGCTGCTGTGCCCTGGTTACAGTCTGACAGGAGATACCACTGGAAAGCTACTCTTCCAGCGATTCCGCGGATATCTGAATCATATTTCTACTCCTTATAATCGAAAATATATGATTAATTACGTAAAATTATGCACACCTGGACGCGCCGGCACGTCCACCGACTCCAGAGGGTTAAATATATATTACATATCTGCCGTATCTGCCGTAGTTCTCTATTTATAGAGCCCTGATGAGAAGACAAACATGAGGAACTGAAAACGTGACGTGGATCATAAATATATCAGCAATTAAACAACATCTTACATTTCTTTTCACACAATACGTCTCCTTGCAGTATCAACACTAATTCGGCTGACTTTTATATTTGATCCAATTGGTAGATAGGCTGTATTTACACCATAAAGGTGCACAGCTGATATAAAGGGACACCTAGTGGTTAAAGCATGTTATTGAATTTCATTTTTTTTAATTATTAGATATTAATAGGATCCAGTGGCGAGCCATCAGGGCCCTCTAGGCCCTCTGTGAGGGCCTAAGATATTCTAAAAAATAATATTTGAAAACATTAAAAAAAAACATTTTTTTAAAAATATTATTATATTATTATATATATTATTTTTACCCTACTGTTTCATTAGTTTTACCAACATAACTCGATTTAATTGTATTTAAAATAACATTTCCAAATAAATAAATCCTTCGAATCTGCCTGTTCAGTTTCTGTTAGAATGTGAAGGGTTAAATGCCGTCTCTGCGAGTTACTGTGAAGACGGGAGAGCTTGTTGGTCCCTCTCTACATTCACAGAGGGCCAGCTACAGTAACTCAACGAGAGAGTAATGTCAAATGACAGTACAATTGACCAATCATATCTTCCCTCTAAATGGGCGGGCTTTATTTTCGTGGACTTTATGACAAGTTCCGCCCGCTGTGAGGTCTATGCAAGGGGTGCAGTGACGCGTCCTAAAACCCGGAAGTAACCTGCGCTCGGATTCCCTTGACAGAAAGCAATGGGTTTTCTCCATAGGATTTTGGAAGATAGCTTGAAATAAGGCCTGTGGAAAACGAACCTGTTAGATAAATGCACGTTTTGTTCAGCCGGATAATATCCACATGTCTACCCTACTTTTATTAATTTTGAATCATAAATTTAATCGATATATTTATGATCGATATATTTATGATCGATATATTTATGATTAGCATAAGTTCGTTCATGATGGCTCACTTCAGTGATAGTGATGACATCGTCATTTTCAAGATTGAGTTACAATGATAAACTGGAGTGGCAAAGGATCAGCTGTATGACCCGCAAGTGCTTCATCCAAAAGGACAGGAGGATGGACTTTGTGTTTAAGTGATTTGATCATCAAAGGTAGGCCTAAGTCATTTTCAATGTCGGCCACCGTGCCGACTTAATTCATTTGTAATTGTTACTTGGCTGTGGGTGCCCTGTCATGATAGGTGTTTACAGTATATATATAAAAATATATATGTATATAAATGGTGTTGTTTTGTGTGGTAGAGGGTCGCTGTCATTGATGCGTTTTTCACCCCGGGCCGCTGTTTTGATATTCCGCTGAAGTATACGCTGTGACGTAATAACTTTTTTTTCAAGGGAAGGGGGGTCAGAGGGCCTAGGTATAAAAGTCACGGCTCGCCACTGATAGGATCCCTATAAAATATATTCATACTCGTTATTCTCTACTAATAGTTAATTAAAGACTGTATATAATGACTATTTTGCACATCCCTTTCAAGATTTTCTAAGGTTTATTGACATATCATATACACAACTATGGTGTAGTTATGCATTGAATGAAAAACTTGGGTCGCAGGTTCCTCAATAGTGCATTACAAGACATCTATCAATATGTGTGCATACCTCCAGCAATGTTAACTATGTTGAAGCACTTATTTTAACTGATATTATACATATGTATTATATGTATTATAATGTGTGATTATACTAAATGATTTACAAATAAACACCACTGCATATTTACAACTGTTACACATGCTGATGTAACGCAAATGTTTCCAACTTGGTATCAATAAAGTATATCTTACCTTAAGCTGATCGTTGGCTACTTCCATATTTGCAAAATGTGCCTCTGAACCTTGACAAGTGCATGTTTCAGGCTTATCAATTCATGATATGTAATGTTATCAATTAACGACAGGGGTCACAAACATAAGACCAGCTGTTAACCTGTTAAGCCTGTTTTTTTTTCACGACACTGTGTCTCAGGGCATCTTACTATTTAAAAACCTATGAATGTGTTATACCAGATTAACGAGAAGAATCTCAGCTAACTGACGATATGAACCATTTTTACCGAAACAAAACACAAGTCTCACAAGAAGCGTTAGCATTAGCCCTTAGCTAAAACGGGCAGATGCTACTTCCGGTGCTAACTAGCAAAAACGATCTTTAAAACTTAATATTTTCGGCACAAACTACATATAATCTGAAAGCGTATACTCCACAGATTATTTTGTTATAGGTATCATCACTGTAGGACACAAACTCACTGAGCTAGCAGCCAGAACAGAGAAGAAAAAAAACAACAGTTTTCAAAACCATAACAATAATTATGTCTTACCGTTGCTCAAAAGTCGTGTTCAAGGGAATAACAACGCTGCTCAAGGTTAATCCAATGTCTCTTAGTTACTTTAGAATAGTTCCTGATAATCTATCATTACATTCATGGCAGCAGAGTAGGTATAAAGTTTCGCAGTCCCGAGCTAATGCTGTCTCACGTGCTGTTTACGCAAACCTCTCTACTTGACGTAAGTGTTTAGCGGGACTTACTAACTGTCACTCGATTATATTGGCTCTAACCGTTCAGAAAAGGTGTCAATCACCCAAATCGACCAATGGGTTCCAAAGATATGATCCTGCGTAGTATAAACTACGACTGCTCCGGCTCCATTACGCATTACGCAGCAAGACCGCACCGCAGCAGGACAGCACCACAGCAGGACAGCACCACAGCACGCAGCGACGATAGCAGGTAACAGGTAACAGAGCACATTTCAAGGACGTTGATTTCTTTGCTTTTAGATATTTTTCTTGTGTATCCCCATTATTATGGCGTTATATTTGTGCCTCTATCCTGAGCACGCAATGAAACATGTTGAGCATAGAAAATGCTATTGAGCGTGCACTTGAACATTTTTGAGCACAGAGAAATATATTTTCTCTCATAAAACTCCTGCTCCGTGCGCAAGCAGACCGCTGCACGCGCTCTCTCTCCCTCGCTCGCTCGACCTCTCCAGCCTGTGCGCGCTCAGCTTTGCCTGCGCTCGCTCAAGTTGTCACAGCGTTACAAATGTGCCACAAAACCAACCAATCGGAGAACTCGAGAAGGTCAATTCTGATTGGCTGGTCGTCTCCAATCATATCTTCTATCTGAGATGAGAGAGGGATTTTCGGTTGCCATCAGGCTGTTGACGTTCTTATTACACATCCATCGTTGACATTTACAGAGTATTGACGAGATCGACAAGATCAACTAGATCGACTAGATACTGCTAATCCTATCACCACTACAAGCAACAGTTACAAGCTACAAAACAGCCACAAGCTACAAAACAGCCACAAGCTACGCTAGCCGCAAGCTAGTCTGCACAAGCTACGCTACAAGCTACGCTGAAAGCTGTAAGTAAGCCACAGAACACCAAGAGAAAACGCCATGCCTGGAGATCAGCTGTGGCTGAACCACATCTAACCAAGCCCTGTAACTGACTGCCTTGTGGACACGATAAGAAGAAGATTTACAGGACATGACAGAATCGAATGAAGAGAATAGTACGCCACAGTGTCAGGTGAGTTATACATTTCTAGTTTTCTGATATCACGTTATTGTTTGCAATACCTGAGTTTGCTAGCCGGCAACATAGCTATAGGGGTAGTTTAAACAAACAGCTAACAAACCGTAGCCTACATGTACATGAACCCTTCTGAGGTATTGATTACTTGCTGTAAGCATTCATGGGAGCCTGCCTGCAGACCTCCACTCTCAGGACAGTTCCGGTGCAGACCTCCACTCTCAGGACACCTCCACTGTCAGTACAGGAAGTGACGATTCTGACGCGTTTTTTTCCCGCCCACCGAAGGACTCGTTTGATGGAAGTTTTCAAATCACAATGGAGACCACCGTGCACTTTGGGTCGGCCTTGGTCAAACCCTTTTGACCCCCCCAGCCTGGTTCTCGTAAAAGTTTTTCGCTCAAATGACACCATGGAGGAATTTAACGGGAGTTGACAGGGGACTCTGCCCTCCTCACGAGTGCCTATTTTCGGACACTTTTTTTCACTTTTCCCCGGTTTTATTATTTTTTTCGCTATTTCACCCGGTTTCTACCGGGGACATTGCCCGGTCTCGGGTGTCCCCCCACGGCCTGTGTCCAGCCCCCCCCCCCCCCACACTCATCCATATATTAACGGATTTTGACAATTTTTGTTGCATTTTTCTCCTCTCACTGATCGAATGGCCAACGCGACCCACTGTCGGAGGGGCTCCGCGCCGGCCGATATGAAGCGTGACCAAGACGCACCGTCCAGGGGTCCCACGGGTCCCGCAGCGGGGTGGAGGTTCCCAGCTGGAACCTCCCCAGCTCCGCTGCGGTGCACCCGGCAAACACGGTTGTTTCTCGAACCTTCCACTGTTGTCTAGCGGGTTTAACTAAAATACAAGATGTCGTATTTATATATATATAAATAAATATATCTATATAGATATATATATCTATATAGATAATAAGTGTCAGTCCTATTTTATGTTGTATTAGCGTGCATTTCCTGTTCGGAAAGTGGTGCTGTACTGAGAGTAAACAATACAAGGTGTCCCTATTTTTATATATATCTATATACTTTATGTATATAATAAGTGTCAGTACGATTTTATTTTGCATTTGCGTGCATTTCCTGTTCGGAAAGTGGCGCTGCGGCTTTACTGATAGTAACTACAATACAAGGTGTCTATATATATATATATATATATATATAGATAGATATATACATATGTATATAATAAGTGTCACGATCCGATTTTATTTTGTATTTGCGTGCATTCCTGTTTGGAAAGTGGCACTGTACTGATAGTGGTGATTTTATTTTGGAATTCTTAACGTGCACTTCCTCTACTGACAGTGGAGGTGTCCTGAGAGTGGAGGTCTGCACCGGAACTGTCCTGAGAGTGGAGGTCTGCAGGCAGACCCCTCTCTAAGCATTAGAGGTGGCAGAATGACAAAACATGTTTCTCTCTCTATCACAATTTTGGGTTGACCAGAACCTGGACCAACTTCTGTTTCCTGTTCTACAATGGGCATAGAGTTTGTGTTCATTTTCAACCGGACAACTAAACAGATTAGGCTAGAATACCGGAAAAGTTAGCAACACACGTTATCCATGAGCAGCCTATTAATCCAACGTTGTGGAATTAGAGAAAAGGGGCTTCTTAACGTGTTTTTATCCAGGGTGGAGGGAGTTACATATTAGTTAAATATAACATTGGGGCGTGTGATTGTAGTGGATTTAGAGTGGATATTTGAGACTTCTAAACAGTAAACAAAAATGTAATTTATGGGTGAGTGTTTTTATCACAGCCATATTGTCCTTGTGATTCTGTTGATTATGACCTGTCTGTATTATGTTGCAGCTCAGCTGATTTTGGATTGATGGCAAAGGGAGTGGGACTTAAGTGAGAGTGAAAACACAAGGTAAGTTTAAAATAGGTCAGCAATTTCCCATCCTATAGGTTGCTATAGATGTATCTAACCCAGGGGGATTCAATGGAGCCTGAATACCCACTGAGACCCTCACCCTGCACCTGAGTCTCAGCTCTCAGAGCTTTGCAAGCCTCTCCCTGTTCCTTATTTTTGATTAAACATACGTTAAGCTTCCCAATGGTGTGGTCTTTGTTTAGTGAAAAATATGATTACCTCACATGTTGTGTTGCTGTTGTTGTCTTTTGTGATAGTTAAATTGCTCCTGCTGACTTGAGCCAGCCATTCTTTCCTCCTCTCTGTGTCAGTGGGGAAACCTTACATTCATACTCCTTTCTCTGAGCGCTTGGAGCATCCCCAGGCAGCACAGCAAACCATGGGGGAGACTATATGCCAGGACAACAGAGGAAAAGGCACAGACAAACTGCATGACATGCTATTCAATGTGTATTGAATTCCATTTATTTACAATGGATGTTCCTAAAACAACACGTAACATGTAACATCATCATGCTGCTGCTACTAGCCCTTTGACTCTTTGTGCTGTCAGTTGACAATCATTGATAGGCACCTGTGGGTCTCCTGTCCTTTCTGAAAGTCATAAAGATTACATTAGTCATTTAGATTACTTATGTCCTCAATTACCAGGGCCCAAGAGTTCAAAGCTTTTAATCTCAATCAGATCCAATCAGATTTTGAAATCCCATTTTTTGTGATCCAGGATCAGACAAGTCGGCCAAATGTTGTCCCTGGAGTTCAAAGCAATTCAGGATAGGATCAGTCTGATCCAGATTACGATTTTTCAAGATGACTAGATCCTGAATATCAGTGCTTTAATCCTACCGATCGCCATCTAATGGATATGAAAAATAATACAAGGAAGACAAGAGACCACATTGCAGAGACATCTATAATGTTTAATTATATTTTTAAATACATAAAGGACATCAAATCATCATGAAATTGTAATTAAAAAAAATACTCCCACTAGGGTAACAACAATAAAGCATTCATTCAAAGGCAGCTGGATCATCCAGGCATGCTTTGAGGAGCTGAATTCTCAGTGAGGTTTCAGTTTGCTGAAGCCGGCACAGCTGTATTTGTTCTTCGGCCAGACGGATCTGCATCTCTGCCCTCTCCGTTTCACGGCTCAGCAGAGTCTCGTAGGCATCATCCCTCTGCTCTGGTTTTCTGGTGCGCTTGCATTTTCTCTTTAGAGGTGGCTCTTGCAGTGTGTCATCAGGCCTGGCTGAAGGTCCAGCTTCTGGATCCACATGGGTCAGGAGGACCTCATCTTCAATGGTGTGTGTCACATCAGGTGCATTGACGACCTGAAATGAAAGTTTATCAATATACTTTATACCCCTTAATAAGATGATCACAAGCATGCAACCTGGACAATTGTAGTACTAGGATGTGTTAGAAATTAAAATCAATGTTTTATGGCATAATGTACCTTAAACATACCGTCAGTTTAAATGCTATTTTATTCTGGAAAAACCCGGAAGTTCTCAATACTAAGCTTTTATTCTGAAAATCCGTCATGACGACATCCGGGACTACCGCCCATTAGTATCATTAAAGTGGCTATTGACGCCGTTAACATGTATTACATATAATGTTATGATAGAGATAAGGAGGAGAAAAGGCATGTGGAAGTAAGCAATGAATGTAAAATGTTGAAATCCTCTGTTTAACGCGATATCGGACACAGGAGAACGAGGGGGGAAGTCCCCTGCGTCACTACAGCTCCCAGAGAGGAGGAGCGAACAGCCAGCAAGTGGGAAAGACGAATGCTTGTGGTCTCTTCTGCACGGCCATCACAGGGAGAGGAAGGCTGCAGCCTTTCTCTTCTGTTCGGACAATATTCTGTTTGTGACATTATCACGCTTTTTATTAATTAAAGTACCAATTTGAACCTTCTCAGAGACTCCATTTAGTCTCCTTTTTAAACTTCTCTCCTGGACGCTAGAATAATCACACACAGATAACAGATGCTATGTAAGACATATAGCCATTGTAGTACTATGAAAATAACAATTATACAAGATAATAATTGTAGTTCTATAGGAACAAGGATAAAATCACACATACCTGCGACTCACCATCCAGTACAACGTTTGGTATTCCATGTAAAGATTGTGACTGCTGATGTTAGTGAATTATATAGCCCTGAAGGCAGGAGAGACTGAAAAGAGTCAAGGGAAGCTTATAAAAGTTAACAGCATTTAATTACACAAAAGATGCGGTGGTGTACATTACAACATGAAATGTGCTAGTGGAGGCGGCTCTCCCCATGCGTCCGGTCAGTCCGGGTCAGCCGGAGGAAGAGGTCAAATCTTGGCTTGCTCTTCCTGTTGTCATCTGAGGTCTTCTCCTATTGGCCGACATCGTCGGGGGCGGGTCCAATGCAATTCCTGCCTTGTTGTATTGTTAAATTACATCATTCTGGTGTCTGTGGTTATTTAAACATTCCCTAATAAATGTTATTCAGCGGCAATAAATGAGTGCTAACCCCAGTGTGCTCAATGTACAACACCACATGTCATTTCACCGTTGATTCATGGTTTGAACATGCAGCATTTCGCCACATGCTAATGCTAACCGGAAGTGAAGCATTTTCAGAATAAAAGTATTAAGTTAATAGTTAGTGAACTTCAGGTTTTTCAGAATAAAACTGATTTAAATTAAATAGTGTATTTAATTCAAATTACGCCATGTCAACATTGATTTTAATTTCTAACAATCCCTCCTTACATACCTTTTAAGGTATGTAAATAATATTGAAATCAATGAGTTCTTCATCCGAACATTGCATGGTACAGAACTCATAAAAGTAAAAAACAAATAATACATATTCCTCATAACTATGAAGTTTTTCATTTGTGCATAACTTCTAGCTTAAACCTTTAATGTCACTTCGTAAAATAGCAGCAATTAGCTTGGTATGGAAAACGTCTAACTCCCTCCTTTCACATCATAAATCATCTTCTTACTGTATCTGGTGTAAAGGATTAAACTATCTGAAAATAGCTAAATATTACTCTTTATTTACTTCTACTGTGTCTCTGGTGTAATTTCTGAATCTCTGCTGGTTCTAGTAGATATAGTTCTCCCCATCCACATTCTTGTTGGTTGTGGGACAGAGGAATAATAATTCAGAACCTGCTGATATTTTAATCTTACTACTGGGCATATGTTACAAACAAAAAACATCTTCATGGTGAACTAAATAAAATCCTTGTAATCTTTCTCAAATCTAAATATAACAATGAACTATTCCTGTTTGTGGTAAAGACACACACTAACATTATGTAATACAATTTCATTATGGATTCAAAAACAACTAAAGTCATGATGCTGTCAGAGTGAATGATTTCCTGAGTGTATCTGTCCTGTAAGGTACGTCATTCTCTGCTTGGATCGTGTGCAGAAATCCCATCGATTGCACCTGGCAATACGGCTTCCACCTGTCTATTATCAAGCTGAAAAATGAATACAGAATTCCAACATACTTTCATCAAATGTCTTTCTATTATGAATTTAAATTAAATGTATATCCCCATAATGAACTAAACAATAAAGTCTATGGCTTTTACTTCTAATTCTTTAACAGGCTAGTTACAAGATGTTGTCTAAATTAAATTCGGTCTCATTACATTACTATGTTTTAGCTCAACTGTAATATGTTCTTTCTACATTTCAAACCTCAGTTACTCTAATACCTGTTAAAATATTACAAAATTGTTTCATTATCACAGGTCAACTTCTTCGGTATTCCATTCTGGAATTACATCTCTCTGGTAGCCCCTTGGCCACTGATTCTGCATCTGTGTTACCTGCTATAACTCAATCAATATTAGAAACATTCATCATCCATCAAACAGTATTTTATCCCCAGATATGAGCAGGTTAATTCTAAAACTATCATTCAATGCTCAGTTTGAACATCTGGGTTGGGGCGGTAGGTTTCTGTCAATCCTTAAAAGAAAAATTTTAATTGTGAATTTTACAGCCATGTTGACATTATACATTATACACACTCCCCCCTTTTTACACATGAACTCATGTGTAACAAAACCCTGTAATGAGGAGGGGGGAAAAACTGTCAGGTAAATATTGGTTAGGGTCATAACAAACATTATTTACAATTTTACATCCATTATCATCATTTCCACATTAAACACTTCAGTGAAAATAAGTGTTTCTCTCCGTCCTTCAGATTTTAGTTTGAGTTTTACATTTGCAAACCGCCAACTCCTGTGGGAGTAAAATATCAAGTAGATTAGAAACGGGACACATGTGCGGTTGCCCCTTTTGTGGAATTTTTAGGAAACCTCTCGTTTCCCTTGGAGCTCCAAAATAATATGTTAGTCCAAAAACATGCTTGGTTAGTTATTGTTTTAGAATCATGCAGTTACACTGATCACATGCCGGCATTCATTCACACTCACACCGTCTGGTTGTCAAGTCAGGTACACCCCAGAGTCAGTCATGGACAGTGCTTTTGTCACACTGTCAGTCAGGGTCAAAGGTAATTTGGTCTGGGTCTTTTGGCCATGTCGTACTCTGCAGAGTCTTTTCAGAGGTAATTCAGCATAGGCGGGTACCCTTTATCTACAAAAATATATCATATGCGGTGCGCCATTCCTTATTCATTCACGATTTCAAGATGTCTCTAACTTTTCATTGGGACTTCTGCCTCCCACCTTTCTTGAAACTTGGTACAAAACTCACTTCCTTATAGTACTACTACTACTGCAATTCATTTACACCTAATTAGTATTAAAATGTCTAATAGATCTATTTCAGAAAATTGTGTAGATCACTTTTATCTTGTGTAAAATCATTACTAGGATCTGTGTAGCTCTGCTATGCATTTCATAGCTCATCTTCAATTCTGGTCCACCTAAAAATCAATGTTAAACTCTTTAGCAGTGTGTGGAACCCTGGATGTCCAAACATGCAACAATTACTCCCTCCTTTATCAAGGATTTAAAAACAGAAGTAATTTCATCTTTCCTATGGTAATAACTATGCTACAATGCTGAAATCAATTCTTTAGATTGGAATACTATATCTGGCTTGGCACTAGCTCTCCCTTTAACATTATCCATACAGATAAAGATTTGTCTTATAGAGTGGTTCCTAAAACTATCCCTTTAATGGTGATCAATATTGTAACAAATGAGATCACTACTTTATTCACACGTGAATACAAATCTCTTAAAGAATATGTTGTTAACATGATGAAAAGATTGAAGAATATGGTTCTACTCTGTCATGTCTCCCCCTTTAACCCTCAGTGTGTTCTCATTTTACTTTAATAGTTTCCTCTTGACTGCTATTTTTAATTTAATAAATCTTTCTGTCTTTATGTATTTATGCTTTAAATGTGCGTTTTGTGAATAAGTGTGTTTATGTGTAAACTCACTCATTCCCGTTCTCCTTTTCTCCTCCTCTGGTTTTCTCAAGCCGTGACCCCGGCCTCCTCACTTCTAATCGACCATGCCAACTCCTCTGATTCTGTCTTTTCTTCAATCCATCAGCTGTAACTCTTTTAGGCAGCCATTGGCCCAGTTACATCTGCAGACCCCATCATGCCAATTGTTCTTGCACTGCTTTGCATTTCATCTCCTCCTTCACAGTCTCTCTGCTGTTTTTATGGAGGGCGGATTCTGCTCTCATGTCCCACACTTTGCTCTTGTGCCCAGCTTGGAACTTCATGGTCCCGTCTGAGGGACTGATGAGCGTAGATCTCTGCCTGTCAGCAAGCTGTTTGGTTCTGGATGCCACAGGTGGAGATAGTTCTGGCTGCAGTCTTGTTGTTGTTGTTGTTGTTTCAGCTCTGGTTCTCTGTCTGTTCGATGGAGAAGGAGGAGTCTCCTGTTGGGTTAGGTCTTTTGTCTGCTTGGAGGGTCGGAATCGTAGCCTTTCTAACTCAGAGGGGGAGTCCAGGTCTCGGGACGCATTACCTATAGGAAGTCTAGCACACTGAGGTTAAATAAATCCAACCCTTTCCACTCTGACTCTTTCTAATCATACTATCCGTCTTAATTGTTAAATGCCATCTAAACAACATAATTGATGTCTACTAATGATATTACAAAAACTCACTCTAAAAATTTTTTCATCCATTGCTACATATTTACCCAACAACTCTTTCAGGAAACCATTTTCTCGTATAAATTGAAAAACGTACATGTTTCCAGCATCACATATTCCACACACTACGAGAGAACATCTTCATATTTTCTCCAATATTTTAAATCCCACCGTTACAATAGTAAACCTGCAGAGCACACTAATCAGATCACAGTAATGACATTTGACTCAAGTGTAGGCCTATGTCTACTTTCCATTATACTTATTACCTGTGCTGAACATTTATTTATATTGTCTAAATTCCTTGTCTATGATATGCAAACAGTTCGAGTGTAAAATGTGTTTTTCTCAATGTATTTACACTCTACAGATTCTTGAGTTTACTCATCTCCTGGTGCTGTCCTTGTAAAAAATGTTCAATTCCTTATTGTTTTGTACCAGTTTTCTAAAATCAGTTCTAACTGCCGTGCCGTTTCAGGAAAGGTGGCGGTACGGCTACACAATGTGTAAGTGGGTGCCAACATGTTCCATTTTTAACTTTGATCCGGAGTGCATCTGCAGTGCGTTCTACAACTTCCCATGGTCCACTCCATACAGGTTGCAACGAGTTCATCTTGTGGATTTTTACATTTACCCAATAACCTGATCCAACAGAAATATTCGTCATGGCCCTGGCATATGCTTCCGCCTCAATATTTCTAATATCTAACACTGGTTCTCCTCTGCATTGTGAGGTGCTACCTTGTGGTGGATATTGCTGAGTTGGGCAATCTCTGGCCAGATGTCTACAATCTCCACATATGAAGCAGCCATCATTCCTTCTTCGTCTCCATTGTCCCTTTTGTTGATGCTGTATGGGAGTGTATACCTGTGCTTGCGGCTGTACTTGGTGTTGAAGATACACAGGTGTTTGCTGTTGAAGATACTGTGGTGCTTGTGGCTGTACTTGCGGTGGGTTTTGTATTTGTTGATGCGGACAATCTCTGGACCAATGGTCCATCTGACCGCATGTGTAACATCCCACTTTCTTGAAACCCTTTCCTCCGCCTTTTCCTCGGAATCTTCCTCTACCTCTTTGTTGGTACTGCATCTGATTTTCTGACACCACCTGAGCTTGAACTATTAGCGGTGCTTGCATTACTGTCTCCGTTTCTATGGTCTTCTCTGCTGTAGTTGCCATTTGCCTTGCCGCTTTCTTGTTTTTATTAGCTTCGGTATCTCTCTCAGCTACTTTTATCTTCAAAAGTTGTAGTTGTAGTGTTTTCATTTCTTCGTCATTTTCCCACTTTGTTGCCTGGTATTTCATATCGTGGTGAATGAGATGTAGTCTCCATTCTTCAATGGGTTTAGCGACTAATCCCACCACGTCTCCCAGGTCTGCCTGCACTGATCGGGGAAGGGCTTTAATGACAGCGTTCTTCCACAACATTACGACAGCCGGAGAAACGTCATGCCGTTCTCCAGTGTAGTCCTCCCACACTCCTTCACATCTCTTCAAGAAGGCATGCATTTCTTCCTCCGTGCCTTTCCTCAGGCTGTTGAGGGCATGTAAACTGCGTGTTGTCGGGTAGATGTGACGAATAGCAGCCCAATAATTCGACCTGATGTAGTTGAATGGAGTTTCATCTGGGTCATTTGTGCAATTGGCCTCGGAATCTACTGCTCTTGCCCCTAGTCTTCCTTCTATCCGTCCGAGCAGGGCTCTCATGTCTCCCAAGCACAGGTGGTCTTGGACAGTGTACTTCTCCAGATCATTCACCCACTTCTGACCTCCTTTCGTGAGTGGAGGTAGCTTTGACACTAATGCTTCCATGTCCCTGTGAGTCCATGGTTGGTATTGAAATCCTCTTCTTCCAGCCGCTATCAATGGCATGGAGGTATGTGCACTGGTCTTGGTTCTTTTAGTTTTGGGGCATGTCCCAGGGTAATGTTGCTCATTTCCGCTGTCGTCATTTTCATCTCCCTGCCCATTGGAATAGTCAGGAGAGTAGTTTGTCCGGCGTTTTCTTTGAGTTCTTCGTTCTTCTTGTTCTCTCCGTTGTCTATCTGCCATCATGTCCTGGAATCTTACATCTTCTTGTCGTCTTTCCACCAGAAGTTGTTGGTATTTATCTTCCTCCCTTTGTCTTTCTGCAATAATGTCATTATGGGCTTCAACTGCCTTCCGTTTTTCTTCAATAATGTCATTATGGGCTTCATCTGCCTTTTGTCTCTCTTCCATCCCTCTGATGAGTTCTGCTTCCAGTCTTCTGTCGAGTTCTGCTTCTATTCTTCTGCAGAGTGCTTCCTCTCTTCTGCCTAGTTCTTCTTCCATTCTGCTGCCGAGTTCTGCTTCTATTCTTCTGCAGAGTGCTTCATCTCTTCTGCCGAGTTCTTCTTCCATTACTGGCAGATCTTCTGCTGCTACCACATGTAAGCTGTTTGTCAATCCCTGGCTGATATATTTTAGATAGAGAATCAGATTTGCAACCATAACTTTTCTTTTTTCAGCTTTTTTCATAGCGTTTTTAGCAGGTCCATACCGAGGGGGTTGTCCGGCTTTGATCCATGCTTTTTTCTGTTGTAGGTATTCAGCATTCTCATGTTCAACTACAGCTTTTCTATGGGCTTCCGTTGGTCCAGGTTGATCATCTGCTGGAATCAATCCTCTCGTTTGCCACTGCTTGAACAGTTCCTCTATTTGGTTCCATTTCTTCTGTCTTTTAGTGGGAACTGACCCAGCATCTGACCAGGTGTTTACTCTCGCCTTAATATCTGCAGTTGTGCCTGGCACTGGGAGTGCTCTTAACTTGGTGTCTTCTGGCGACATGTTTCTTAAGTTCACGGATAATATTATTAAGTTATCAAAAATGAATTACTAATCCTCTGAATAGTACCTTTGTATTCTTTATAAAGATATCCTATGTTATCTGAACTTAACTTTTTTTTTTTTTAATTTGGAAAAATAAATGTAAATGTTGTAAAACTGAGATTAGAAAATCAAAATGAGACAAAATTAAAATTATGCAAATTTCTAAAATCTAAATAAATAAATGAAAATGAACAGTGTATGGTTTTTACTTTGTAATATGAAAATAGGAATATGGTGCAAATCCAAATAAACCGTGTAGGCCTACAGTGTATACTAAAGTTTATGAAATTATGCAAATGTCATAAAATGTGTTAACTACAATACTTCAATTAAAAGAAACCACATAATCTTTATCTGTGTGATGAAGAATGTATTAACTGTAATACTTAGTATGTCCACTAGGGGAGCTGTTTCATTTGTAACTCCTCTCAAATGTATCAACTAGTACTTCCGGTTCATAAACCTACTTCCTGTTTATTTCCTCAAAATATAAAGTTCAAATTACTTTCTTTGAAAAGCATGAAAAACAAAACAACTCAATCTACTCTCAACGTTAATCTACACCATCCCTGTGTATTTAATCAGTAGTTACCGGTTGTATCTTTACTCAAACTATTTCACCATCTACTAATGCTAACTGGCTAGCTAACTAGCTTAGCAGTATAGCATTAACCACATGTGATTGGGGGAAGGGGAACAATGGGAACACTCAACATATGCAGATAAATAACCACACTGCTTGACAATACAAAACAATCTTCATTTATCTTAGCTCTAAATTCTATAGATGCTGACCTTAAAAGCTGATTTCATACCAATCTTGTACACAATCGTTTCGGCTTAGATCATCACACAATCATATACTTTTCGGCTTAAAAACTCCACACAATACACTTTATTAAACCACACCACGCAGGTTTAACACATCAAACGTATAGACTAACATGAATGGACCCAGTCCAGCGTAGAACAGATCAGGTCTGGTACCTACCCAGAGGTATCCCAGATACAAGCTAGTGCCTCCCCAGAAGGTCTTAATACTATGTAATATTCACATTAATCGGGCGGCGCCGAAGATACAACAGAGACGAATAAAAAACACTATACAAACTCCACACCACTTGCAATCACCACGGAATTAAACAGGTAACTGTCTCACCTTTCATTTAGGCCCAGCCAAAAACTTAGTGTGATGCTAGTTAGCTTGCAGCCTTACCCCGTCTTCCAGCTCAATCTAGCTTCAGGGTCCACCCAGTGACGCCAAATGTTAGTGAATTATATAGCCCTGAAGGCAGGAGAGACTGAAAAGAGTCAAGGGAAGCTTATAAAAGTTAACAGCATTTAATTACACAAAAGATGCGGTGGTGTACATTACAACATGAAATGTGCTAGTGGAGGCGGCTCTCCCCATGCGTCCGGTCAGCCGGAGGAAGAGGTCAAATCTTGGCTTGCTCTTCCTGTTGTCATCTGAGGTCTTCTCCTATTGGCCGACATCGTCGGGGGCGGGTCCAATGCAATTCCTGCCTTGTTGTATTGTTAAATTACATCATTCTGGTGTCTGTGGTTATTTAAACATTCCCTAATAAACGTTATTCAGCGGCAATAAATGAGTGCTAACCCCAGTGTGCTCAATGTACAACACCACATGTAATTTCACCGTTGATTCATGGTTTGAACATGCAGCATTTCGCCACATGCTAATGCTAACCGGAAGTGAAGCATTTTCAGAATAAAAGTATTAAGTTAATAGTTAGTGAACTTCAGGTTTTTCAGAATAAAACTGATTTAAATTAAATAGTGTATTTAATTCAAATTACGCCATGTCAACATTGATTTTAATTTCTAACACTGACCACCAATGATATCAAGTACCACATCTGTGTATTGTCCCCTTTTATGTGGTTTGTTACCCGTCTGTGGGTTTTTAGCTTGGCTGTGGTCTTTGGTAGCTTGCTGCTTCAAATTCTTCCACCTCAACCTCACTTGGTCCACCGTCCTCTTGTGTCCAGATCCTGTGGCATTCACATTGTCTATAACTTCCATCCATATTCCGCTCTTTACTTTAGTCACTCCACCCTCTCTGTTAAAGCTACCAACTATGGAGTCATAATTGTTCCTTACACCCAGCAGCAGTGCATGGGTCTCAGCAGATGTAAAATTAGGCCTCTTTTTGTCCATCTTTCCAGCTCAATGGTTTGGTCAGGTCAGCAATTGGTTTTATAAGTCTGGCCTTGCTATTAATTACATAATTAACCACAGGCCCTAACCAATCTGGACATTCATTCCAGGTGTGTATTTGCAATTAGTTGTTATTCAGAGACTGATGTAGGCCTACTGACTGAAACAACAGTCAGAACACAGTCATGGCAGGGATTGTTCACATCTTCCATGCTGGAAGGAGAGGTTACCGCCAAAGGGTCCACACAGAACGCCCCAAACCTCTCCAACAGTACACAACAGAAGAACTGTACAATCGTTTTCGATTTGGACTTGATGACATCAACTACATTGCTGATCTGGTCAGGCCACAACTGCAGTGCAGAACCTTGCGGAGTCATGCTCTGACTGTAGAGGAACAGGTCCTCATTGCCCTGTGCTTTTACGCATGTGGAACATTCTATGAGGTCATAGCTGACAGCATGGGAGTCCACAGGACAACAGTGGGTGAAGTGGTGACAGCTGTGTCTGATGCACTGGCTCGCCTGCTGGATCACTTTGTGACTTTTCCCACTGATGGCCAGATTGCCAAAGTGAAGCAGAAGTCTTTTCTTCTAGGAGACATGCCCAACACCATTGGGGTGATCGAATGCACCCATGTACATATTCAAGCACCTCGTCAGAGGGAGTGGGAATATGTCAACAGGAAAGGGAGGCACAGCATCAATGTGCAACTTGTGGGAGATGCTGACTTTGCCATCACCAACTGTGTTGTGAGATGGCCTGGGTCAGTCCACGATGCACGTATCTTCAGAGAGAGCCGGTTGTTCACTGAATTCCAAACCAACAGGCCGGATGGAGTTATATTAGCCGACAGTGCCTACCCACTCCTACCATGGGTGATGACACCTTTTCCCACGGCTAACACTCCTTCACAGATGCGCTACAACAATGCCCATTGAAGAACAAGGTGTGCCATTGAGCGCTTGAATGGAGTACTGAAGAAGCGTTTTGCATATATATGCAAAACGCCTCTTGATCAACTATCTGAGAGTGGAACCCCAAGGAGCATGCCAAATAACACTGGCTTGTATTGTGCTACACAATATCGCTGTCCATCGCAGAGTCCCCCTCTCTGACATCGATGATCCCCCAGAGCCCCTTGCACCTGCTGATGATCTAGGCCCACCTATGGATTTCCCTCTAAATGAGAGACTGAGTGGTGGTGCAAGGCGAGATGCTATTGTCTGCAATTACTTTTGAAAGGTGATGACAGATGATGGACTTTTTTTTGTTGAAGATATTTTTAATTTAATCTAAATTACATTTTTGATTGACAATCTTTGTTGTGATACTTTCATGAGCATAAACATTTATGTCATCAACATTTGGTTGAAAACAAAATAGGCCACCACAAACGTGAGCAAAAAATGGAAAAATTAAATGTATTTCCCATGAAGGCTAAAAATTGTGTATTATTTCAGTTAACAAACTTTGCCATCTAATTTAAATTGACACATATTTTAAAATAAACTGTAAAGTACATGTTGCTCTGGTAATCCACTGGAAATCCACCCCTCTGGTGGGATCAGGATAATCCAGTTTTTTTGGGATCAAATTGATCCCAATCCTGTGTTGTCGGTTTGACCTACCCGTTTTGAAGATTTGATCCAGATTAAAGTTTGGGTTGGATTTCCTGATCTGATCGGATATCAAAGTGATCCTAATCCTGTTTTTTGGTTTTGAACTCCCCAAAAGATAAATCTGATCTGATCAGATAGGGATTAAAAGTTTTGAACTCTTGGGCCCAGGGGATTACTGAAATCACCATGAATTAAAGAAATGGTAGAAATTATTCTAATCTGAATTTTGAAACCTTCCTTCCCATCCCCTCCGTCTAAATATATCAATAAATATTAGGATGTGATGCTCCTGACTACCATATAAGTTTAAGAAGATAATATTGGTTTTAAAGAATTCAAAGAAATAAACAACAGCAACAGGCTCTGTAACAAAGGCAACGTTAGCCTAACATGTATATGTTAACAGGTAAAATAGCTGTTCACTTCACACTATGTATATTTTCTACTTTTTGTAATGCTATGTTATTTCTATTTAAGATGTTTACATTTTCGATTGTTTAATTCTAGTCTTTTAACTGTCTAATGTACAATGCCTTGTCTTTTGCTGCTGCAGCGTAAACATTTCCCCAATTGGTATCAATAAAGTAGGCCTACTTCTTATTTTATCTTAATCCTCAAATATTAGCACATTTTACTTTAAAAAAAACAAAACACATTGATGTAACTACATACACATATCGATATGTTGTATACATATTGCAAATCAAAACCTTTATTGACCACTAATTACCAAAAATTGCATTTCTATCCTGTTATTAATGCATTCAAATCGTGATTCAAATGGCCCGCCACGAACTTCCGGGAACTTTCTGAGTCTCTCTGAAACACGTGACGATCAAGGATTTTGGACTTCCGCTGTCGCAACTCTTCTCTCTACATGGCGCTGGACCAGCCAATCAGAATTGACCTTCTCGAGTTCACCAATTGGTTGGTTTTGTGGCACATTTGTAATGCTGTGACAACTTGAGCAAGCGCAGGCAAAGCTGAGCACGCACAGGCTGGAGAGGTCGAGCGAGGGAGAGAGAGCGCGGTGCAGCGGTCTGCTTGTGCACGGAGCAGACCGTTTTTTGAGAGAAAATATATTTCTCTGTGCTCAAAAATGTTCAAGTGCGCGCTCAATAGCATTTTATATGCTCAACATGTTTCATTGCGTGCTCAGGATAGAGGCACAAATATAACGCCATACCTTATGGGTACAAGCAATTTTCACCCATTTATTAATTATATGTTTTAAATTTGAGTGTTTCCTATCCCCTAAACCTCCAGTGATGTACACAGTTTAATACTGGCAACTTCTTATTATGGGAAATACGAAAACGTCTTTTAAAACTACAACTCCCAGTAGAGACGTGCCATAGATAGAGAACATGTTGCGAAACACAATAGCCAGCATGTGTAGTTCTGGGGACGGGGTGGGGGAGGGGGGGACGCGGTGGACCCGTTCAAATCCAGTTTTGGACAGTCTGCTGTGGTTCCATCCCATTTCAAGTGCTGTTCGACGCTCGGCGTAACCCTCGGAGCACACTCTCCAATCACAGAGCTTGAGGACTATCACGGGGTTTGTCCAAGCGGCAAACTCTGGGGAACAGCCGGGACGCCAATACGGAAGTGCCACACACTGCAGTTCATACATGGGCCGCTAGGGACTGGCTGCAGAAAGGAGCAATTTCCATAGACCCCCATGTTAAAATGCCCAACTTTACAGCAGAAAAAAACATGTTTCTACCCATGGATGCAATAAATATTATTATCGATATAGTTAGATTCCACCTTCATGATTATGAATCTGTGAGTGAATTGTTTTCTAACACAACCCTTTTATTTATATTAGGTCTTAACGTTTTTGCATAAATTAGGGCGTGGTCACTTTGATGGACATGTACATGCCTCACTGTCAGCTAACAGCAACTTGTCCACTCTGCTAGGCTACAACCATAGAGGCTACAACGTTAGTTAGTCATAGTACTGTACTTGATCCTTTAGCTTTAGCCGTGTTCGTGGTGATTGTGGGGACCCAATTATCCCAGTGGCATCCCGGAGCTAGCCCACTGCGGCTCCGTTAGGTCCGGGCGGTGGAGTCCGTCGTTATAACTGGAGATCAAGGAATGCAGCGAAACGCAGACTTGGTTCGCCTGCTGTAGTATTAGCTAAATAAATTATGTTGAACAAGGCTTATTAAGCTGAACATCGCCACAATTGTTCTGCTATGTATCGGTACTTCGTTTCTTAACGTGTGAATGACAAGCATTAAGAATAACAAAATATAGCTAATTCTCTTGCAGATTGTCTCATTTGATTATGAATGTAACGTTTATATAGGGGAAATACGTTAGCAGTAACTTGGTATGCATGTATGTCATGTTCGCTTAGCTTCTTAGCTTGAGCTAGCTCTGTTTACTTCCAGTTCGGAGGCAGCAGGTCCCCACCTCGGCTCCGCCTCTTTGCCCTTATTTGGAGCAGGCGGGATTAGACTCTGACGTTGCTGTCAAGCCGTTAGTGGCCGACTCCGCCTACTAAGGGCTTCTCTGCAACTCTGCAGAATCCTATGGGTGACGTCACGGACACTACGTCCATTTATATATACAGTCTATGGGTTTGTCAAACAGAGCACATGGCTAGTCCTAAACGATAGCTGGGGATTCTGGGTAGTGTCTTCTGCCATCCTTTACTCTGAACAAATATTTGTTTCTCCGAATCGAAGGGGGAAAATACAAATGCATTGCACACAATTTAAACCAATCAATGTTGTGTAATTAACAAGGATCATCTGGTGTTTTTTAGTTGATGAGTAGTGCAGATATCACTGTAAAATCAATCGACAGTAAGGGGAATACTTACTTCCGGGTGTACAATTCTCCGTTATCCAATGGGAATGGACGCTCACATTGCTTTTAAGGGCAGCCGACACAAACGAATGCCGTGCTTCCATGAGCGTCAAATCCCGCCGCAGATGGGAATACATTGCAATCAGTTGAAAGCTATTTGCGTCCCTTTATGAAGCTGAAGGAGCCTAGGAGCGTCACAACTGCACACCACGGGACCCTGACCAAACGTCGCTCCTGGACGATTATGGAGTGAGAGTGTGTTGCATCATCGTGTTCCATGACACAGGTGTTTATATGTGAGCTAACGAGGTGTGCAGAGATCACAGGTTTCCATTGTTCTGAATGAGAGATAAACCTCTTACATGTGAACGTTTTGTGGAAGAACCGTAACAGATATCTGTGAAATTTCAAAACATGAAGCATGTCAAGGAAGTTGAGTATCTGAAGTGTAATTTGTGTGTACATTCGGGTTAATAATGTGGCCTTTTTGGCAGTTTAACTAAATGGTGTGCGGCTGCTGCCGTGAGGAAATATCAGCCTGAAATTACAATGGGCTTTAATGGAGGCATGTTGAAAGTTTTTGTCACTTCATGCCCTCAAGAGCAGGCCCGGACTGGCCATCGGGAGGACCGGGAGGTTTCCCGATGGCCTGGCCTATTAAGTGGGCTGGTGGCTTGAGGAATTTTTTTTTTTGTGGACGTATTGTGAACGCAACGCTGCGCAAATGTTGGTCTGACTCTGCCTCACAAAGGTGACTGGCTGTCTACATGATGTGGCCTGCCGACATGGCCACTTTCATACAGATCATACACTAATTCAATGTCATTCAAGCTTGGGAGGGTGTGTGTATATGTGGCGCGAGCGAGCGAGAGAGAAAGCGCGCGCACCGGTTACGTGTATTGTTGTTGTTAGCATCTGGTGCTAGCTAGCTGCGCTAATGGATATCATGAGCTGTCAACAAGGTGGGGGGAGAGTCCTCTCCTGTCAGATTGAGAGACTGATAACTACAGCTCAGGTGAGGTAAAGGACTCTGAGTGTTTAGATAGTTAACTTAGTCTAAGTTCTCTGTGGGTCTCAAATGGTTTGGTCACCATTTATGTAAACACATATTTCCATTTGAAGGGGGAGTGATTAGTAAAATATGCATAAATAATAAAAATTGTTTTTAACTAGGTGAAAAAAGGTAAGATAAACTTTACAAACTTGTTGAGAGCTAAAACTAGTTTTTGCTGCTGCCTCAAAGAGGAGCAGGGAGGAGAGGAGGGAGACAGGTGAGGCTGGTTCAGGAGCCCAGACACACTGACAACTATACATGAACCAAAAACAAATAAATAAACAAGTTTCAATGTTTTTTCATATTGGATATGGTATGTTATTGGTTATGGCCATGTTCTTATGATTTTATGATTATTTAAATGTATACAGTTCTGTTTCATATGGGTGTAGTCTCTCCACTTAAAATATGTTCACGGATAGGTTCCTAAATAGATTTGCAATTTTTTTTTTAAATAGTAACGCATGTCCTTATTTTTATTCTGGGGTAGTCGATTTAAAGTTTAGGGCTATCATAGCAGGCAGCAACGCTGTAAATATTGACAAATAAATCCAGGAAAAGGGCACAAAAGAAAACTGGTAGTGGCCTGGCTGGGTGTATAATTCCCGGCCTGACTTATTGTCCCAGTCCGGCCCTGCTCAAGAGGCATTTTGTTTAATTATTTGTCATTTTTCAAGCTATGAGATGTTTTCCTACGTTTGTCATGATAAATTATGTCTCAGGAATGTAGGGTTTGGGAATTATGGCAGTTTAAAAAAAATATATGAAGGCAAATTTCAAGATTTTCTACCCTCTAGCTGTGACATCACGCACAGTTAATGTTAAAATCTGAAGAAAACCTCTAAAACAAGGTCTGAACAATGTGTAATATCTCTAAAAGTAAGAATCAGATTTAAAAGTTGTTTTACACGAATAATGTCAGAAAGATGTGTAACATTGTAAAGTTGGAAGGAGGTTTCTGAGTGAAAGTATGAATGAACAGTTAGCAGTTGAAGTCGCATGAGGATGTGTTGAAGTCTGAAGATTTCCTCCATTGACTTCAATGTTAAAAATGTGATGTATTATGGGATGTATCTCTGGAATTATGAAAGTTATGAATGAGAAAAGTAATAGCCATCGATTCCCGACCAAGCTGAACATTTTGATGTTTGAACGGAGTTTCTGCGATGTTCAATGCGG
Source organism: Pseudochaenichthys georgianus (assembly GCF_902827115.2). Classification (NCBI taxonomy): domain Eukaryota; kingdom Metazoa; phylum Chordata; class Actinopteri; order Perciformes; family Channichthyidae; genus Pseudochaenichthys; species Pseudochaenichthys georgianus. Next base: position 17,891,432 of record NC_047519.1, read on the forward strand.
GAGGAGAAGAGGGCAAAAATACCGGCGGAATAATAATAATAAACTTTTCGTGCGTAGAATAACAGTTAGTTGGAATGATGTTAACAGCATTCCAACTAAATTAAAGTAATAACTTATTCCAGACTCAGGCCAAGTTGATTAATTCAAAGTTATCCAATCTGAATTACTCTTATATAACTCCAGTGGGGTTTGTAAAGAGAGCAGTGGCTGCCAGGGTTGAAGCACTAAAGTAATCCTATGATAGTACATCATGGGTCCAATGCAAAGTGAAACTGCTAGTAGCTAATTCATACTACCATTTGTTTCGAGGTAACGATGGATGCTGGTTGTGTTTTTTCCTAGGGAAGGGGTGACTGGGGTAGGGGGAGCACTGCAGACAAAGGGGAATGTGAGATATGCAACGTTTGTGTTTCTAAACAGTCAGATTGTTTTTGTGCTTAGTTATCATTAAAGGAAGTAGGTTTTGCATCAAAATAAGTGGCACAGCTGAAAACTGGGTGTTGAGCCTCATGTAATATGCATTTATAAACATTTCTATTTAGAGACAAAAATATGGGAGAATGTCATGGAGATGTGTGCAAGACAGTAGTGACAAAGATTTTTTTTTTTAGGGTCATAAAAAACTGCACTGATGCAATAGTTTAAGTAAATATCACCCAGATGCTATATGAGATCGATAACCCCTGCAAGATGGAGTTCATGACTTTATGAGCTGTTCATGAGCACTCATGAAACATTCATGAACAACTCATTACACTTGTCATGTTCATGAACCAAAATTCTTAAAATGCTCATGAACCATTTTAAAGAGCAGTTCATGAAATTGTTATGAACATTGTTCATTCATATAAAGTTCCTGTTTTGCTCATGACAGACTTTTATGAGCAATTTATGAACTTTTCATGATCCAGCCAATCACAACATTATAATTAAAACCCCAAAAAGTTTGCATGAGTATTTCATGAACTTTTCATGACTATGAGCATTTCATGAATTTTGGATGATTGTGGCAAGTTCAGAATATTTTAGAATATTCATGAGCATTTTATGAACTTTTGATGATCAGTGTGATGTTTTTAAAGACCTCTTGAATATTCATCTACTATTTGAACATTTCTTTCTTTTTTAAAACTTTTAATCTTAAAACAAAACAATAGTGAATTTGAAACTGAACATTATCTGTATTTATTTAGGTGACATTCATATCATTTTATGGTTTATCTGTACTGTTTGAGAAGCAGTATGAGTAAGTAGCGCCAAGATGGAACCTTTGGCAGGTGAGCGGTGACATCTGGGTTATTTTAGGGGGGACACTTCCGCCCCCTCCTCAGAAGCAATCCAGACGATCAACCGGATCCTGTGTATAATTATTGCTGCTCCACTTTTCTGTTTTCTACAGGTCAGTACATGATGAAAATGATCGATGTTAACTTGTGTGAATTAGATATGATGTTGGAGATGTTTAGGAGAGTGTGTCAGAAGGTTTTGAGCATGTTTGACATAGTAACGGTATTTTAAAAATACTGAACTGTCGGCAACAATAGATGCCATTTTCGCGGGCTTCAGCCGCGCCTGGGTAAATGTGACCTGAGCGAAGGCTCGCAGGCAGGTTAGCTGCTGCGCACGGGTAATATGTTTTGTTTACCTGAGTGAAGTCTTGCAGGCACATTGCCTTGTTTTTTGTTTATTAACATTGACAGTGCAAATCTGAGGCCATGGTTCTCAGCAGGAAACCGATGGACTGTTCACTCCAAGTAGGGAATGAGTCCTTACCCCAAGTGAAGGAGTTCAAGTATCTCGGGGTATTGTTCTCGAGTGAGGGAACAATGGAGCGTGAGATGGGCCGGAGAATCGGAGCAGCGGGAGCGGTACTGCAGTCGCTTTACCGCACCGTTGTGACGAAAAGGGAGCTGAGCCAGAAGGCAAAGCTCTCTGTCTACCGGGCCATTTTCGTTCCTACCCTCACCTATGGTCATGAAGGATGGGTCATGACCGAAAGAACGAGATCGCGGATACAAGCGGCCGAGATGGGTTTCCTCCGCCGGGTGGCTGGTGTCTCCCTTATAGATAAGGTGAGAAGTTCGGTCATCAGGGAGGGACTTGGAGTTGAGCCGCTCCTCCTTCGCGTCGAAAGAAGCCAGTTGAGGTGGTTCGGGCACCTAGTTAGGATGCCACCTGGGCGCCTCCCTAGGGAGGTGTTCCAGGCACGTCCAGCTGGGAAGAGACCAAGGGGTAGACCTAGGACCAGGTGGAGGGATTATATCTCTTCGCTGGCCTGGGAGCGCCTTGGGATCCCCCAGTCAGAGCTGGTTGATGTCGCCAGGGAAAAGAAAGTTTTGGGCTCTCTGCTGGAACTGCTACCCCCGCGACCCGACCACGGATAAGCGGGAGAAGATGGACAGTGTATTTTTGTGATCTCCATAATATGTTATATTTGGTAAAGATAGATATATTGATAGAAAGTATTATTTGATAGCGTTATGTGTTTATAGATAACAACCTGTCCTTCACTGCAAACATAGCTGCTACAACCCGCTGCTGCAGATACACACTTTACAACATCAGGAGGATGCGTCCCCAGCTGACCCAGAAAGCCACGCAGGTTCTGGTCCAGGCTCTCATCATCTCACGCCTAAACTACTGCAACTCCCTCCTGGCTGGTCTACCTGCATGTGCCATCCGACCTCTGCAGCTCATCCAGACTGCAGCGGCTCGTCTGGTCTTCAACCTTCCTAAATTCTCCCACACCACGCCGCTCCTCCGCTCCCTCCACTGGCTTCCGGTAACTGCTAGAATCCACTTCAAGACAATGGTACTTGCGTACCATGCTGCGAATGGATCTGGCCCTTCCTACATCCAGGACATGGTTAAACCGTACACCCCAGCACGTGCACTCCGCTCTGCATCAACCAAACGGCTCGCTGCACCCTCGCTGCGAAGGGGACCCAAGTTCCCATCAGCAAAAACATGTGGGTTTGCTATCCTGGCTCCAAAATGGTGGAATGAGCTCCCCATTGACATCAGGACAGCAGAAAGCTTACACACCTTCCGGCGCAGACTGAAAACTCATCTCTTTCGACTCCACTTCGAGCAATAGAACTATTAACAAAGCACTTATGGACTGGCTTACCTAAAGCCAGTTGAGTAGCACTTGAAATGTTTTTGCTCTATGAAACCTGATGTACTTATATGATTTTGTTTTCTTCAAGTTTGTATTTTGTTGGTCGAACGCACTTATTGTAAGTCGCTTTGGATAAAAGCGTCAGCTAAATGCAATGTAATGTAATAATTTATATTGACTATGTTGAATTTCTCCTTGAGATACAGTAATTGACTGACAGACAGATAACTTAAATGGAGAGATGTGATGTTTGTAAAGTTCAGCTATTTGAATGTAACTGTGTACTTTGCATTTTGAATAAGAAGCAATCCAGACGATCAACCGGATCCTGTGTATAATTATTGCTGCTGCACTTTTCTGTTTTCTACAGAAATCATTTATTGTTGCTGTGGTACCCAAGCTTTTGGGACCCGTAACAACATTTTGTGTGCAGCTGAGTGTCAAGAACTGCTTCAAATAGTGATAGGATTAATTGTAGTGCTCCACCTGTATACATGTATGTTTGTTTGTTTGTTTGTTAATTTGAGTAAAGTTCCATTGTGATTGACATAATTGTTGTTTTCTATGGTTGCCAATTGACCCACAGTCAATGGTTCATGAACAGTTCATGAACAGTTCATAGCCAGCCATTGAATTATATTCAGTGACTGGGTATGAACTGTTCATGAATGGTTCATGAAGTTGTTATGAACAGTTCTTGATATGTTCATGAACAATTCTTGAAATGTTCTTGGTTGAAAACTGAATATCCCTACACACTCACTGAAAACTCCATTTCATGAATTGTTCATGAACCATTCCAGAACAGGAGTTTCATGAGTAGTTCATGAACTGCCCTAGTGCCATTTAATGTTCATGACACTTTCATGAACAGTTCATCAACTTTGTTATGAGCTGTTTATGAGCTGTTCATGAATATGGTTTTAGGCAGGTTCATGAACAATTCATGAAATGGAGTTTTCAGTGAGTGTCTTTTCATGACAAGTTCATGAACAGTTCACTATCATCTCACTGGGGGAAGAAGTGTACTTGTGTATTTATCCAAAAAGATCAAGCTTAAGGTGCATCTCCAATAAGTGAACTTTAAAGAGACAGGTTTAAAAAGTATTAAAAGCTGTCAATATCCTGCCTTTAAGTCTCTAGAAAGAGAAATATTCCTGAGACAAATTCCTATAACTCATTAGAGTCCCTATGCCTGGTAACAGCCCACATTCAAATGCCAGCTTGTGTACTTTCTCTCAGGTTTGTCAGAGAAAATAAAGAGTTTGCTTACCCTTTGAAGAAGGAATTTTAACAAACGTTTCATACTGCATCTGTCATGAAGGGAGTAACAGAGATAACTCCCACAGTTCTCATTCATAACACTCCGTTCGATGTCTCACTATGGGATGCGCCTCATCGCGGAGCAAACAGAAGCATCAATCTCATTACGCCAATCCTGATTGGCTGGTGATCTTGACGTCAACATCAGGGGAAATCACCCCCTATAAGTAGCCTGCGCCACGACGCATGCGTCATTCAAACACCTCTTCTCGCTTCAGAGCACATCTCGAACGGTAGCCGCGCTAGCTTAACAGTCCACAGACTGAACCCAACTAATTTTCGGTCGACGGGCATTAGCCGGGTACCCGATTCTCTCACAGAAGAATATTATAGTCAACCTCGCCGTTCTTCCTCTGGAGTAAGGTAAGGTTTTGACTTCAAGTTAGCAACACACCAGTTGCTAACTTGTGTTTTTTCCCTCACTACCGACACCACGGTAGCAAGGACACTTTTTTCTTCTCTCTTCCACGGAGGAGAAAAGGATTACAGGAATATTACCATACCAGGTAATATCCTTGAGAGAAAAAGACCCACGCTGTCCTTTTTTCCCCCGGATTAAAGACAGATCGGTAAAAAAATGTTTTCTCGAACGTACCTGTCATGAGCGGACCCTCTCCACGCCTCATGGCGAACGAGATGGATGCCTCTCCCCCTCACACCAGAGGAGTCAGGAACTCGGAGGCTCGGCGCTGCGGTTGCGGGTTGAAAGTGTCAGGCACAGACTCACACCAGATCTGTTCGTCCTGCCTCGGGCTGGAACACGCCCAGGAGGCCATCGACAACCCCGGCTCGTGCGGGCATTGTGCCCGCCTCACCGTGAAGAGCCTCCACCGAAGGTCAGCGCAACAAGTTAACCTGTCGGGACGGGACCCCCTCATGTCCACTGATCCGCCGACCGGCAATCAAGACACGGGGACGTCTGCCGCAGAGACGGAGCCCCTCACTGCGGTCTGGGGCTCACCGACAGCGGCACCCGCAGAACCGGAATCCCGCGCCATATCAGGCCGAGATCCGGTGGCGGCAAAAAACGCGGGAACGGGGCCCCACGCTATACCAAGCTGGGGCTCCCGACTGGACCTCACCACGGTTTCACCCGCGGAAGATGTCCTGGAGTTAGACTGCATGTAGGACGAAGAGTACACCTCTGAGTTCCTCCTGTCTGACTCGGATGAGCAGGAAGACGACATCTTCATGTCATCGACTCAGGCTGCAAAGCCGGGAGCGATGGCTGCTCCCCCGGGCGACAGCACACCAGCTTCGCCCTGTCTCAGTATGGACCTACAAGCCGTGTGTCAGCGCGCTGCGGCCAAACTAGACATCCCATGGCCCGAAGTGGCCAAGGAGACCTCCAGGTCCCGTTACGAGGGAAAACTTTTTTCCCAAACAACGAGGGCAAAGAGGCAACTCCTCCCGGTCTTCCCGGAGATGTTGGATGAGGTGTCGGTCTCGTGGAGAAACCGGCCCTTTAGCAACAAGGCCCCAATCCAGGGTGCCTCCTCCCTTGACTGTGACGATATGGAGAGGCTCGGCCTGCTCCACATACCACCTATGGAACCGCTGGTGGCAGCCCACCTCCTACCGAGGATGGGCCAGCCGCCAAGCAGGAACCCCACGCTGCCAGCAAAAACGGACCGATTCCAGTCTATCATGACGGAACGGGCCTACAGAGCCGCAGCGTTGTCCGCCAGGGCTCTGAACGTTTCCTCGATGCTAACCGCATACCAAGCGGAGCTCTGTGAGGATATGTCGAGCAATCCTGGACCGGCCACTCTGGATGAGATAGCCGAAAGCAGAATTTCGGCCAGCAGGCGAGGAAGAAGAAGCGAGCGGCCTGACAGCCCCTCCTTCTCCCCTCCGTGACGGAGCTGGAAGTTCCTTCCCCGGCTCTAAATGTGTCCCCGCCGCCTCGAGAGATGCCTCAACGCCATCCTCAAGTCCGCACAAGACACATGTCACATCGTTATTGTCTGAATAAACCATTTTCCGCTGACGCATCCAGGCTCCGGCCAAGGGCGCAGCCTAAAAAAATGAAAAGAAAGACAATAAACAGTCCGTTAACCATAAATCCCCTTCTGAGAGCAGCTACGGCCTCTCTCAAAAGGCGGATAATAAACGGGTCTGTGAAGGCACCACCGCCACGCGCATGCGCAGTGCCGGTTGGGGCTTTAAGGGCACTACCGCCACATGCGTACGCAGTGCCGGCTAGAGCTGTAAAGAACAGCCCGTCAATCCTTCCCCTTTCAAGAGCAGCTACGGCATCTCTCAAAGGACGGATTATTGACGGGTCCGTGAAGCCACCGCCACACACATGCGCAGTGCCGGCCAGGGCTTTAAGGGCACCACCGGCACGCGCAGGCGCAGTGCCGACTGGAGCCGTGAGGGCACCACCGGCACACACATGCGCTGTACCGGCTGGAGCTGAAAAGGCACCTCCGTCACGCACATGCGCAGTGCCGGTCGGAGCCATAAGAGTGACATCCCAGCTGGCTCTAAGGAGCATACAGCAGGAGATACTCACGATGTCTGCCTGGGCTTCTCAAAACAGTTATAATTTATCTGTTTTCACAAACCCAGTGAGAGTCAACCCACATTCTGGAGAGAAGAGTTCTCTCTCTCCCAGAAAGAAGGGTTTTATCTATAAAGCCCACCGAGCGGAGTCAGATTACGGAGGAGAATGTCCTCGTAAAACACCCGATCAACATGGGCCTCATAATAAAACTAAACGCCACGGCTTACGGAGAGTTTTGGTGATTATGAATTGCGTAGTGGCACTACACCCGACTTTTCCAGTGCGGGACGCGCCTACGGGTGCAGTCCTTTCACGGAAGGTGGTCACCACGGACGCAGGTCAGACGGGCTGACAGGGGACTTACGAAGGTCGCCCGGTGAGAGGTCTCTAGAACAGAGACTTCCAGCGGGACTTTTAGCGGTGTTCCCCACCCAAAAATGCTTCCTGCCTTCTCTCAGAGGACTTCATGTCCCCGTGAGGATAGACAACACGATATCGTGGATGAACCGCCAGGGGAGTTTGCGTTGTCTCCAGTCACACACACTGGCACACAAACTGATCCCGTGGAGCGGCAGACGTCTCCTCTCTCTGAGAACGACACAAGTACCGGGGGTTACGCACCTAGGGACAGAATTACTGTCAAAAGGTGCACCACTCTATGAAGACTGGACTCCTCATCCAAGGATCGAGAGTCCGCTGTGGGTGCGTTACGGCGGAGCCGCGTTAAATCTGTTCGCAAGGGGAGAAAATGCTCAATGACAGCTGTTCTCTTTAATGCACGATTTAAACGCACCGTTAGGCGGGGACACACTCGTACACGATTAACCTCCGGGTCCTCTGTACACGTTCCCACCCCTGGTTCTGTTCCCCTTAACTCCGGCCAGAGTGAAAGAGCAACGCCACACATGTACTCTGATGTTTCCGCCCTAGCCCGCAATATACGGGCTGGCGGGGATATATCAGCTGTTGTGCGGGCAGCCGTGGCAGCCCCCACCACGCAGGGACAGATTGTCTCAGGCGGGGAGGGCGATCCTTCACCCACACCCAGAGCACGGGGCACTATGGGCCTGACCCGTGAGTGGTACAATCTGAATACAGTGGGATTCCCTCAGAAGGTGATAAACACTATTCAGAGTGCGAGAGCTTCCTCCACCAGGTCTCTTTACGACTGTAAGTGGAGGGTGTTTGAGGAGTGGTGCCTTCAAGAAGGGCACATCTCTTTTCAATGTCCCGTCGGGGTGATTTTATCATTCCTACAGGACTTGATCGATAAACACAGAGCTTTTTCCACGATCAAGGTGTACCTGGCTGCTATTGCTGCATGCCATGTGGGCTTTGAGGGTAAGACGGCTAGCCAACATCCTTTGGTTTGCCGTTTTATGAAGGGAGCGCGCAGGCTCCTCCCTGTCTCCAGGTCGCTGGTGCCCTTATGGGACCTGGCAGTGGTTTTAAATGGGCTCAAAATGACCCCATTTGAACCCCTGGAGGGAGCTGACATGAAACATCTGTCACTCAAGACATTGCTGTTACTGGCCCTGGCATCCGCTAAACGGGTCAGTGATATCCATGCACTGTCTGTTCATCCCTCATGCACTCAGTTCGCCCCAGGGCAAACGAGAGTGTTGTTGAAACCCAACTCTGCCTTTACACCAAAGGTGGTTGGTTCGTGTACCCCGATTGACATTGAGGCATTTCCTCCGCAGCTGGTTTCCTCCGGGGAGCAGCAGCAGGATTTATTGTGTCCAGTCCGGGCTTTGCACACATATATGGACAGATCAAAAGAGCTTCGTCTTAATGACCAACTCTTCGTGTCCTGGGCTAAACCTCACAAGGGTAAGCCTGTTACTAAGCAACGACTATCCCACTGGATCGTGGAGGCGATTGCTTTGGCCTATACGAGTCAGAATCTGCAAGCACCTTTGGGTCTGCGGGCTCACTCGACTCGGGGCCTGGCTACATCCTGGGCTTTGTTCAAGGGTGTTTCCATCCAGGATATCTGTGCGGCGGCAAGCTGGTCATCGCCACTCACTTTTGTCCGCTTTTACAGACTGGACGTCTCCGCTCCAAGCGTGGCCCGAGCAGTGCTGGGCACCTTGTTGAGTCGGGACTCCACCTGTTAAATTCTGGTTGATCGGTGATCTTCGAGATAAGCTCGTCTGGCAATACGGGAGCTACAATATCCCATAGTGAGACATCGAACGGAGTGTTATGATTGAGAACTATAGTTTACTTACGTAACCCCAGTACTCAGAGTAACATGAAGTGAGATGTCTCACCAGACGGCCCTCCTTGCTATGGTGAAGCGAGAAGAGGTGCTTATTTTGAATGACGCATGCGTCGTGGCGCAGGCTACTTATAGGGGGTGATTTCCCCTGACGTTGACGTCAAGAATCACCGGCCAATCAGGATTGGCGTAATGAGATTGATGCTTCTGTTTGCTCCGCGATGAGGCGCATCCCATAGTGAGACATCTCACTTCATGTTACTCTGAGACCTGGGGTTACGTAAGTAACCTATAGTTTGTGTGTACACTGGCCCTAACTGATCCCCTGCAGTCTCATGAGGGACTAGTCGGAGAGAGACAGATGGAGAGAGAGGAAAGAGAAAGAGGGGGAGACAAGAAAAGGAGTCAAAAGGTAAAAACAATCAGGGGTTTCCAGAGACTGGCAGCTGAGAGTCACTTAAAGCTACCACTTAGTTTTATGTTCTTGTGTTCTGTCCGTCAATCAGCATAACACAACTGTTAGTTAAAACATTAGTTTGTGGCATTCTTGATGGTTCGGTCTCCAACTGTTTGTCTATCCCGGCTGTGTCTTTGGTAACTCTGATACACTGACATTATAAAGAGCTGTTGGATAACAATTTCCTTTTGCCTATTTATGAAGTACATTTAAGTTGTTCATTACCTAGAAAGATATGAGAAACCATCATTGAAAAATGTTACCAAAAATCAGGTGATTAAAAGCATCATCTGTCAATCAAACTCTTGCCAAATCCAGTTCCTAAAAGAGAGACAACTAAATATTTTCCTATTGGAAAAAGGCCTTCAGTAATGATTCCAGTTTTGATATACCTTGGCTTTTAATATACTGTATCAGAATTATGCTAACCTCTTTAGGAGCTCTCACATACCTAAAACAAGCTGTACCCAAAGGTCCTCACTGGACGCAGAAAGGTCTGGACGCTTCTGATCTTGTGATCCCACGATTATCACCTGATCTATTGACATTCCTGTCATGAAAGGTGAGGTCTGCACCAACTCTTTAGAAATAAATCTGGATCCTTAGCAGCTAAAAGTTTGACTACTAGCTAACTAGCTAAACCCAAACTGTCTGTGCATTGCAGCTTAATAGGAAGTTTACAGTGGGTTAATCGCAGTCTTTCTAAAAAACGTGTCAGGGTTGAGTGAAGCAGGCAGGACCCAAACGCAGATTTAAACAGAAAAAGGCTTTATTTCAAGGCTAATGAAACAACAGAACTCTTCCCAGTGAACACAGTCAAGAAAAACAACAATCCAACAATGACAGACAGAAAAACCAGAACGTAAATGCACACAAGACTAATCACACAAACAAGACACAGGTAAGGAGGGAGGAGAAAACACAGGGGCACAAGGTGAACGCATTCAGGAAATCAGACACAGGAGGGCAAACACAGAGACAGGAATCAACAGACAAGACAGGGGGTGAACACTTTTCAAAATAAAACAGGAAACCAGAGACAGACAAAACACAACACAGACAGACCGTGACAAAACGTAATCCCTGCATACTGCAGGTATAGGAGGCCGACTAGAGTGATCACACAATCTTAAAAAATTGCATCCACATATTTAAAAAAACAAATGTTGATCTTTAACTAAATTCTCAGTTTTGTTCAATAATTTAACCAAGGAATTGAATACAGGTACTATACTATGTGCTAAAATCATGCCTTGTAGCAACAATTAAGGGGAAGTTTAACATTACACTATAGCCAGAGGGGAAAAAACTATGGTTCCCTTATTAATGATTTAAACAGAGATGCTGATCCATTTTAAACATTTAAACAAAAAATGCACAGGACAATTGAATATTGTGGATAAGAGAATGGCGCTGGTTTCTTCAGTTATATTGTTACTGTCATGTTTATGTTTGTACACTTCAATCTAATCAAAAATGCATTGCCCGATTGCCAAGTCTTTGTTTTTCAGGCCCCGGCCACAGGAGGACGAAAACGACTAAACGCATAGGATTAACGCAAACGCAATCATAAAAAAGCTTCCGTCCACACGCAATATTCACCGGATAGTGTCTGTCCCATAGGTCTGTGACTGTCCACACGACACAGCTCCGTTTAGCTCCAACCGCTGGAGAAGCTGCAGTACATATGCAGGAGCCTGTACGTGGCGCTGTAACTTCCTCCACAAAAGCAGCGAAGAAGCATGGTTGTCATGGTTGCCCTTCTGTTTAGTCTCCGCGGTGGGGGTATCCGCGTATTCGGTCGTCCTTGTGTGGCCGAACGGTCTATATGACACTAAACAGTAACACAAACGACCTTTTCCGTCCTCGTGTTGCCGGGGCCTCAGATCCTGAGACTCTGCTTAAGTGTTTGCCCAGGGGAATAGAAAGATAAACGATTCCCATTCATTCCCATACGTCTTCTTTCTGGTTTACTGATTATCAGGTGTGAAGCCTAGGGATTGCATCAGCCATTCAGAGACAGCTTTAGCCTTAAAATGGGGTACTAATGCTTGTCTTAATCTGCGTCATTTCTACATAACATTTAACTGCATCATGTGTTCACTAACCATCTGGACTTGCATTATGTTTGCTGCAGATTCCAAGATGCATTACAGAAAGAACAATAGAGCTATGAGTGATAGAGCTTGTGAACAAAGTATATGATTAATACCTGATGTTCTCGCAAACCTCAGGCACTTTGTTATTAGCTTACATAAAACACAACAGCTCCTGAACGCTCCTGTTCTTCATGTATGTCCTGCCCTTCACCTCTATAAACAGCATACAATACTTGGAAGCAGTGGCGGCTGGTGGAAAATATCTTTGGTGGGGCTGTTGATATAGTGAGTAAAAACATTTTTTTTGGGAGAAATTACCCCTTAAATTAGGACTTCTGGTGATGTAATGGCGCGTTTCCAGTGCAGCGCGGAGCTCGCTTTAATGCTGCGTTCAGACCGGACGCGATGCGAATATTCGCTTCGCTCTAAACGCTCCTATCGCATCGCTCTAGTCGCTCGAGTTTCACCGCGGCTGCCAGCTGTGTTTACTCGCATCATTCAAACAAGAAGCGCTGGCTCGGGAGCTACAACTACAACAAAATGAACATATTTTACCGTGATTAAATTGTAATACACGTTTCTAAATGATGCCGACGTAACAACATATTGATACCGGTTAGTAAAAACCATGAATTAATGCTTTGACAAGTCTGCAGACAGACGGCAGGCGAAAAACCCTTTAGAATGCTTGTTTTCTGAATGGAGCTTGGCTAAGCTAACGTTATATATGCTCCAACCGTCCACACTCACAACAACGGCCTATACAGACATAAATAAACCAGCGACTGTATTCTCCATGACACAGACAGTCAGTGGTTTGTACTTGTTTAACTTTTGTCTAGTTTCTGAACAGATCGTATCTGTCCCCGGCTGTTTGAAGAGCAAGCATGGGAAACAAAAGATAGCATTTACACACAGTTTACTATTGAGACTTTTGCAACGTGCTGGTTGGCTCAGGGGCTCCGCCCGGTAATGATAAACTAATGCCATGGGCAAGGCCAGGCAGGAAACATGTGACTTATCAGTAACTTTAGACATCGTAACACAATTTTAAACGACATTTTATTGTAGATTATACATTTAACTGATACCAATTGTATGATATTTACCTTCATTAAAAATAAAAATATAAAATATATATATTTTTTAAATATATATATTTTTTATTTAATATTTTTTTTAATATATGTTTTTGTATGTGGGAAGAGGTGGGGCGGCGCCCCTAGCGCGGGCCGGCCGCCACTGCTTGGAAGGCTCAACAGGATATTGTTCAGGTGTAAAATGTAATGACAGAAGGAAAGCCATTGTGCGCAATACTTCAAAAGTACTATGTAGACATTGTAACTTCAACATTATGTGCTACAACATTTGGATTATTTAATTTCCTTTTGATTCTAAATTTGGGAACACCACAGTTAGACTCAGAGCAACATTGTGTGCGTTATTGATTTTAGAATAACAAGCTCATAAGCAGTGGCGGCGCCAGGGTATGACTGGGGTAGGCTACAGCCATACCAAGAAATGGCTTAGCCCTACCTTAGCCCAACCATGAACAATTATGTTAAAGTAAGCATGTTAAGAACACGGATTGCGAAAATCTACCGGTCGTGTCCACAACACACAAACTGATCCTGCTTGTAACAACAAGTGCACGTTACTGACGCTGGTTGAGACCATTCCGGCTTATGCTAGAGGGGTGCAAGGAATAGTCTAGGTAGTGAGGGAGTTTTATACACTAGAGGTGTGGACATTCTCTCGCATTATAATATCAGTGCGGCCGCGGTCAGATCAAAATGCCTCCGAATGCAATTTGAACAGACCTACAGCCAATCAGAGCAACGAAACGTTGGGTCTGCTGCGTCATGCATTACTGATTCGTCACGTTCACAGTGAAAAGTCCCCAAACTCGCGCCGAGTAAATTGCAGACAGACAGCAGAACTTCTAGGATTAATTGTATATTTCGGATGGATAGATTTGTTCTTAAACGCCCTCGCATTGAGGTACAAGTCGAACAGGTGCCAGAGACACACGACCCACCTGAAGAGTGAATAGTGAGTTTTGAATATATTTTGTAATAATGGGTCATTTGAAAAAGTGTTTTGTATGACAATAGAGATACAGGCTACCTGTTGTGTGCTGTGTCTGTCTCTCTCTGTTTACCTGTGTCTCTGTCTCTCTCCCTCACTCTCTCTCTCCCTCTCTCTCTCCGTGTCAATTATATATGCCAATTTTTCTTGTTTCTGCCGCTGCGTAGCATGTTGTAACAACGTGGAATGATCAGAATAGGCTATTGTATTGTTTAACTCACACCTGTTGTTCTCGATGTAATTTAGCTGATAAAAGGAGACTAATAAAAGCCTCACGCGTGCGTTTCACTGTCAAGGGGTGCGATATAGCGTGTATGTAAATAATTACATTACAAATACTGATTTGAGCCCCACCACTGTATGGGTTAGCCCTACCATAGATTACCCAACAAAAATACTCTGGCGCCGCCACTGCTCATAAGTAGATAGCAGTTTACCTTTTTGGAGGCTGAGACAGTATTTTAGAAAAATAATATAAACAAATGTTTCTCATATGTTCGATTAAAAAACAAACTTAATTTAGACAACTTTAGTTCTAGTGTTTTATGTGATGAAGATTTGTATACTAGTGGCACACTATTTATTCCTTGATTCATATTTTAGACTCTACAATATGAATCAAGTAATACATAGTATGCCACCAGAAGGGCCACAAATATTTAAAACACAAACCATTTTTAAATCTAAGGAAGCTAAAAGCCTTTTTTCTAAAAGAAAAAGGTTCCTTTAAGGACTCCACAGGACACTCCAAAGTGGAGGGCACTCTTCTGCTGGCTGATGCCGCCTCAGTCTCTGCTCCCATTGGACAACGACAGACAGCAGACTACCCTTTGTAAAACACAATGGAAGGCCTTAGCAAAAGAGTGTGTGTTATTCACACATCTGGGCAGAGCTCTCACCTCTGCCTGTTATCTCTGTGCAGCCGTACACTCAAGGCTTCACAAATCTCCATTCCTTTCCTCTCTTCTTGTCTCCTCTCCTCTCCTCTTCGTCCTATATGTCGTTGGTTTTGTTCCTGCGCTAGTACCTGGACGTTTTTCAGGTCCATCCACATGGTGGAAGTAAAAGGGTTAATACAAATAAATAAAAGCATGCCAACGCTAAAAAACACAATGCAACACTTTTCAAAATAAAAGCATGAGATAGAATCTAACCAGAAAGTATAAGAACACACACTGAATCCATGTAACATAGATAAACCATATACAAATACTAAGCCATGTGACATCTCCTATATACTCTTTTAGGTTGCCAGTCACTAGAATATAATTGGGGAGGGATGAAACCCTCTTTAATGGTCACACATGCAGAGCACACAGCACACACAGTGAAATGTGTTCTCTGCTTTTAACCCATCCTAGTACCAGGAGTCTAGTACTAGGAGCAGTGGGCAGCTATTGTACAGCGCCTGGGGAGCAATGGGAGTGATGGGGGATGGGGGGTGTCCGGTGCCTTGCTCAAGGGCACCACGGCAGGGCAGGAGGTGAACTGGGACCTCTCCAAGTAGCAGTCCACACTCCATATTTTAGGTCTGGTCGGGGACTTGAACCGGTGATCCTATGTTACGTTCCCACTTGGCTAGGGTACAAACGGGAAACGACACGACCAGATTGGATTTGGTATATTTGTTACCGGTGGTTTTATTGTTACTGAAACTAAGTAAAATGATGGACACACAGATTGGCCCCACAACGGGTCAATCTGTCACTATAACACAACACAAAGGGTCTCCAAAAGAGAGTTGCCCCGCTATACAAAGAAAAGAAAATCTCACTTCTAAAGTGGAAACAAACAATAACCAAAACGGGACTGTGGAAACACACACAGCTGGTGCGGGTCTACAGGTGCTAATCACCTGGCTCTATGCAATATCCACTCCCAGGAACGCTGGTCTACAGGTGCTAATCAACCTGGCTCTAAGCAGTACACACACACAGGAATGCTGGTCTACAGGTGCTAATCAACCTGGCTCTAAGCAGTATACACACACAAAACCCTACGCTAACACAGAACCCAACGACACACTGCTACTCAGTGTGCTCGCCCAGAACCCTACTAAAGACACTGCTACTCAGTGGAGCTAATACTAAATACACACGGCTAACTTGTCTCAGAATTCTCAGAAGTCACAGAAGGAAGGTTTATCACAAGGATAGGGTTGAGGCATCTGACACAAAATACAGAGCCTCCAGAGTGTTGTCCGTGCTCAGCCTTTATAGTCCTCCCCCGGATGACGTGGCAGAAGCGAGCAGGGGTTGGATGACGTCTGTCCAATCCCCGCGGATGTTGAACGGTCCAGACGGCCAATGACAGCAGGGGAACTGCACAGCTCATTTACATACACAACAATACTTAAAGACACAAGGTAGCAGTGGCTGTAACATCCTACGGCTCCCAGTCCAAGCCCCCACTTTTTTTTTTTTTTTTTTTATCTTTTGTTATAGCAAAACGTAGTTACATTTTGCACACATTATAATCCACCTTACCGATCCCCAAAAAAAAAGGACCACAAGGCTTCCTTCCAGTTTAGTTGCATCTCAATCTCAGTTTGCATAGATATTATTCCTGCATACACATCACCATCTCTCTAGTACACACATTAATTAATGCTTTCCACCTCCGCACACTTTTGTCATACATACACCCATCAATTACTTTTCATCCCATTTTCCACTTTCTACATCTTTCCGCGTCTCAGTTATCGCCCATTCCTTTCTCCTTTCCCAATCCTTCTCCCACTCTTCCACCGTTTCTCCCTCTCTATTTCCATACGGCCTTTTCGTTAACGTGAGGCTATGCACATCCTTCTCGCTTTTCACACACTCACCCTTTTTATTAATCACCCCTATATTTATTTCCATCACCTTCCAGTCCTTCATTTTCTCCTTCCTCATTCTTGCATCTCTCTCTTTCCTTTCCTTCTCCACCCTCATTTTCTCCTCCACTTTTAGACAATGCCTTTCCTCTTCCTCAATCAAGCTATCCTCGCTATCCTCCTCTTCCTCCTCCATCCCAGGCTCTACATCCTTTCCCCCTTCCTCCCTTACTTCTTCACCTCCTCACCCCCCTCAGTCTCCTCCATCTCAACCTCCACATCATTTCCCCCCCCCCCATTCCCACATCTTCAGCTTCCTCTCCCTCCTTCTCACTCCCCTTCATCCTCTTTGTATCCTTCCTCTCCACAGCACACTCCACACTCCTTCCCCCCCTATTTTTCACCACCTCCTTTCCCTCATTTAACATCACATCCTCATCATCCTCACTCCCACCCTCTGGTGGTCTTTTTCCCCCTGCTTCCCCTTCCCCGCCCACATTCTCCTCGCCATCCATCCTCCTCTCATTTGTCTCACCCACCTCTTCAGACCCAGACCCCCCACCCCCATCCTCCTCTCTTTCCCCTTCCCACAGTTCCTAGCTAAATGCCCCGCCCCTTAGCATCTATAGCATGTTAAGGCAGTTCCTGCAGACCTGGCTCTGCCCATCATGCCTAACATTATAATACTCTGCTCCCCCCACCCCTTCAAACTTGGTTGAATAGGGGAGGGATCTTATCTCACTCCCAAACTCCACCCTTAGATATCTGGTGCCGGTGTTACCGAACAAATTGTGGCCCGAACAACTGGTGATATTCTATTATTTTCGACAGATGTATTGGGGCGTGTACCTTGAGGACCCATTGTTGACTCACCGGGAAAGAAACATCTTTATCGCTTCGCGTGTTGTTCAAATTCATCTTTTGGTATATCTGACTGAATAGGACGACTTTGATGCATGACATGACTAGAACATGACAAAGTAGGTGACTGTGGGGATGCCTGTGCAAAACATTGCGAACTTTAATAATAAAAAAAAATAACTTACATGAAATAACACGTGTTATTTCATGTAAGTTATTTTTTTCTGCACAGTGTAGAGTTGTGTTGTGATGAGAGGAATACAGGTATTTAATAACAACATTGATCGCTTGAGAATGGCTGGAGAAGTTGTATCACCATTTATTCGGAGCGGATCACAGCTTGCCATTTCCAGGCTGCTTTCGGGCTGTGAGTAAACAACTTGTGTTTCACATAGAGGCGGTCTGAATGTATGGACAGCTATCAAAGCTACTATACATCACATTAAGAACGATGTACAACTGAAACTCTGACAAAAATATATTGTTAAAATGATTTATTAAAATTCGCAATCTTTTGCACAGGCATCCCCACAGTCACCTACTTTGTCATGTTCTAGTCGTCACTGTAAGCTTCACGATATCAGCTTCTCACCCACAACCTCACATACGCGTACTGAACGTGCATCAAAGTCGTCCTATTCAGTCAGATATACCAAAAGATGAATTTGAACAACACGCGAAGCGATCGAGATGTTTCTTTCCCGGTGAGTCAACAATGGGTCCTCAAGGTACACGCCGCAATACATCTGTCGAAAATAATAGAATATCACCAGTTGTTCCGGCCACAATTTGTTCGGTAACACCATCTGCTATCTTTGTCCCCGGCATAAACCTCCTTATCACCTTTGACACAGGTTTCACCCCCCACTCTAACAGTTTCATCAATATCGCTTCATCCCTTAAATATATCGGTAAATACATGAAAGACACAATTGTGTCCTTTTTAACCAGTTCCCGTGCTTCCACCATCACTCCCTTCACCCTCAGCCCCTCCAACAGCATTTCCTTCCCCTCCATTGTGTTCATTGTCACTTCATACTCCCTTTCCCCTTTCGCCCTGCACCCCAAAACTCTCCCACACATCTCCTGTATCCCCACTAATAATTCCCCCACTGTTAATTTGTTTACTCCACCTTCCACGGAAACTTTCAGGGTGAGCTCCGCCAGATAGTCCACATCCTCTGCATCTTTCTCCTTTCCACCCGTTTTCTCCTCTCTTTCATTCCTTTCCTTCTCCTTGCTCGATCCTGCATTGATTCCCCCTTCAATTTTTTCGTTTTCCCTTCTCTTCCCCGCATTCTCTCGTCTTTTCCCGTCTGCCTCCTCACTGCCGCTGCCCATTTCCAGGTTCGCTCCGTCAGCTTTCTCCTTCCACCCAGACGTCCCTTTACCAGGACTCTACTTGTCCTCCTCTTCTCTCTTTTGTCGTTTCTCTTCCAGTCTTTTCTTCAGAGAAAACACGATTTGTTCTCCCTTCTCGATCGCTTTCTCCTTCCCCTCACCCGCTTTGACGCTGCCAGCTAATGCTGCTGTCGCAGCTACAGCGGAGGCCGTCAACTTCTTTCGGGTTTTAAAAACTCCCAATCTTTCTCTTTCGTCCTCTCCCTCCTCCACTGTTTTCTTCTGTATCACCTTCTCCTTCCTCTTATCGTTTCCCACCTCCATTCGTACGGTTTCTCCTCTTTCTCCACCGTTAATCTTTCCTCCTCCTCCACTTCCGCATTCTTCGTGTCAGCTGTCTGCATTCCTGAAAGCATGTCTTTCATTCCGTGCCTTCTTGCCTTTTCATCCAGTGGGAGCCCCCCAGACAGCTTCGCTGTTCGGGGGGGAAGATCAACCACTCAAAGTATCAAAAATGCACTCCAAATGAAGCCTCCAAATCTAAAATACACGGCACCACGCACCAAACATTCCTCCGCTCTTCCTCCTCACATACACTCCGCGACACTAGCGGCTCACAGTCCAAGCCCCCACTGACTGAGCCACTGCAACAATTCAACCGTAGGGTTGGCCAAGAATAGTCCGTTAAAAATTATGTTGCGCAAAAGTACTTGATTGGCTGGTCCTAAAATATAAGCTGATAAAACATGTTCAGAATGACTCCTTCAGTTACTTTTGATGTTTGAACCTCAGATATTAAGAAAGTTCTAATATTTAGAACAAGTTTGCTTGTTTCATTATTTACACACACATTTAGAAAAAATACATAATTCTCCCAGGGTGTTAAATAAATCATTATTTTGTACAAAGTAAAAAAAAAAGTATGTTCTAGAACACACATTTCTCCTAGTCTTTTTATAATTTCACCAGTTTTTTTTCTGAACTGAAATGCAACCTTGCCCCAGGTTTGCAAATTACCACCAACTAATATTCTACATATAAGCAGAACACTGAAATAGTGAAAGTTATTTAATCTGGAATTTTACCCAGGGACTCTAATAATGTGTTTTAGTGGGGCAAATTTCGCATTTTCTATTATATTAGCAAAACATATATGCAAAAGGGTGAGGACAATAGCAGTTGCCTGTTCGATTGGTGTTTCAGTCTTAGTAAAAATAACACTTCAAAGATACACATGAACTTGTTACAAACTGTAATTCTGGAGTTGTTAAGATGTAGACAAATATTCTGCAAGAAGGGTCTAACCAAATAGGCTATTTCCAATGTTTTGTTATGGGAAATCTAGGACCCAGCGTATTTGAAGCATGATCCTCTACCTATACCAAGGACTGAGACAATTTCTGACTGATATGTTTAAGTGAAATACTAAATAGCTTTTTATAATGGGTAGGTTTACTTGACACTTTTATTTTCAAATATGCATAAACAAATTGTTGTCAATGTGGAAGTCCTCCCTAACTAATACATGTTGTGTGTGTTATCTCCACACAGTATTGACTATCATCTTGATCATTTCTGAATATGAAAATGTCCTCAGAGCAATGCTCAGAGATTCCAAAGTCCTTGCCTGTGTTGGGAGTAGAGAGAATAGCTTATAGGTGCCAGCCAGAGGTTGAAGTCTTCTCTTTTCAAGCTTGGTAAAACACTTTTTATTTTGAATATATCATTTGGGAAGTTGTCGTTTACAAGAATAAGACACACAAATGTATAGGTAATTGGAAATATGTTTATTTCTGAACTCAAACACAAATGATTGAGAAACAAATCATTTTGTAGCACCCGTAAATATTATTCCTAAAGTTCTTAACAACCAATCATAGATATTTTAGATTTCTACCAAAAACATTCAATCTCAATACTTCTGTCAAATACAGTACAGGGTTTATTTGAGAAATGTAAAACTATTTAAGGAATCGATCTTAAGTCTTTTTTTTACGAGGAGCACCACATTTCTGAGTATCTGTTGGACTTAAGTCCTACATATTGTTTCTATAATTACAATCATACTTAACTCTGGGTTTACACAGGAAAGGAAAACAACCAACTCAAATAGTCCTCATAAATAAATATGTTTGTAATCACTACCACTGTGGCATACAGAGCCTGTAAGTCTGGAATAAGGCGTGACACCCTACATTTAGTTCCAACAACATGCCCTGTGTGGAATGACGCCTGGCTTCATACTGTAGTTTCACCAACATGCCATGCTGGGGTTGGTTGTCATTTGAATGCCAGAGTGTAAGAAATGATGGTGCTTGAAGTTCAGATAAAATATATGAGAACGGGGATTTGTAGGAACTCATTTATTATGTGTTTTATGGACAGGAAGGAGGATACAAATGAAAGAGATCTTACTACTTAATTGAAAGCAATTTGATCTATTGTTTAGCACAATGTATAAATGCACAAACATAACAGAAAACAAATGATATACAGTGCAGGAAGAGGCAGACAAACCCACCAGGCTTATTCTAAGCCTCAACCCAAATAACGATAACATTTACAATTGTATAGAAAATCCAAGATAAATACAAACAATAATATAAATTCAATTATGATAGCAAAAAAATAAATAAAAAATTAAGTAATAGATGTAAAAAATGTAAAAAGAGTTGCATAACAATGAACATGTGATTTTGCTTTAAAGTACATATTGAAGTGCTCAGGAATGTTCCCTTTACCAGAAAGTATTTTGTAAACAAAAAAATATGTTTGAAAAATATGAATGTCATAAATGGTAAGTATCAAAAGCCTCGGAAATGATGGACCAGATGCGACTTCGATCTGGTTGCAATCTTCACAAAACGTTCTGGGCCACACTTTTAGGGAGGGTAGTAGTAGGGAAAGTACTTGCCCAAACTATATTACACTCTGAAGGATACATTTGACTGTAATGAAGCGTAAGGAGAAAGTATTCTGTTTCGTGTCTCATTTGCTTAAAAACATCTTGTCGTCATTAAGTATGCTGAACAGGTTTGGTGGGAAGGAAATACATACGTGACAACATTCAAGAGACGATGTCGACAGACACTGACATTAGCAAAAAATGGTAAGCATTTTATATTTCATTTATATTTCACATGTATAAAGTCATAATTTTCATTAGTCATACTTACTTCTAATTAACGTTTTTCTTCATTTTCAAGCAGACATTGTTACCTTAAATTCAACATTTTAGTGCTCAACTGCAGCTTCCATGGAATCGTTGTTATCCCGACAAAATTCCAAAGGATTGAATGAAGTCAAACTGACTAAGGCTGCGGCCACACGAGGACAAAAACGGCTAAACGCATAGGATTAACGCAAACGCAATCGCAAAAAAGCTTCCGTCCACACGCAATAGTTATCCGGATAGTGTCTGTCCACACGAGACAGCTCCGTTTAGCTCCAACCGCTGGAGAAGCTGCAGTACATGCAGGAGCCTGTACGTGGCGCTGTAACTTCCTCCACAAAAGCAGCGAAGAAGCATGGTTGTCATGGTTGTCCTTCTGTTTATTCTCCGCGGTGGGGTTTTTCGCCAGTCAACGTGTATTCAAGTTTAAATCTTCCGGACACAATTACAAAAGTGCCGGTCAAAGATCTTCTTTGTTATTTATTGAGCTTTAAAACAAATGAATAACGACTCTATATAATATAATAATAAAATACACGCAGCCTCTCTTTTTCCTCCCTCTCTTCGGACAGCGTCAGTGTCTGTTTCATGCAGCAGCTGATCCAGTAATGAGTGACCCGGCCGACAGTAAAAATAAACATATTTATAACTAGTTTAGGTAGTTTCAGAGGTAATTAGCTAAGCTAAGGGTGATGATCTGACTTGAAGTGTGTGTTTTACTGCAGCGGGAGGAGCTGCAGGTGAGCAGAGCTGCGTGTCTCCGTCCTGTCAGATTAGACTTCACTCGCGTTTAGGTCCATATCGAGAGAAAGATAAATAATCTGAATTCAGTGTGCAGTTTACTTTGACGCGGGGGTGAGCAGCAGAGGTGGGGAGAGGCGGGGCTATTGCCTCATCATTATCAGGAAATTATCGTAGAGGGCGTACACACGGAGCCGTTGGACCCCCCAGAGCGTTGGGTATGCCGTTCTATCCACCTTGGGACCCGTTATCGTTTCCTCAGTCGTTTAGTGCCGTATTCGGTCGTCCTCGTGTGGCCGAACGGTCTATATGACACTAAACAGTAACGCAAACGACCGTTTTCGTCCTCGTGTGGCCGCAGCCTAAGTGACTAGACAACAGAATGTCTTGGAATGAAAGTCAGGGGTAAACACATAAGGAAGCATGGATATTACAAACTGACTTCTTTGGCAAAAAGTGAAAGATGATGATCACAACAGCATCTACCCATACTTCATGAAGACCACTCCAGCTGACAGGAAACAAAACACCTGGATTAATTGTACAAGACGTAAAACTCAATATCCCTGGGAAGCTGAATTACTTATTGTGAAGTTGATTGGTTTGATTTCTTAAGAGTTGTATTTTCCTTTAATTTAGACACTTACATTAAATAATAGACACATTATTGCAAATTACTCTACTGTTTGATTTGGTAGAAAGACTGCTTTTTAAAGAAGCTTTGAAAGATTTCCAGAGCAACAGGGATTGTGTTGAGAACAAATCATCATAGTTCAGAATCAGAAATGGCTGTAAAGATGCATTGAAATTTGAGTTTCGCAACAACTGACAGCTTATAAATGCTACCTGGTATCCCTTGTTTGATAACTGTCAATACAGTATATCAATGATATGAATGATTGTAAATCAGCTTCAGTTATAATATAAATTAAGATATACTTTATTGATCCCAAATTGGAAAATTCTTATCTTAAATCTAAAGGCAACTAAAGGCACATCTTAAACCTAATTATATTGACAAACCTAATATTCAATCCGATGTGTTGTTTTAAATCAAATTAAACTCAATAAAAAATGACAAAGAAACTGTATGAAATTCGCTCTGGTGAAAAACATGAGTCTTGGTGTCGGTCAGTTTGTCTCGCAGTTGTGCATCTCAAGAGCAATAGTTGGTTGACGTAGATTAGAGAAGCAGAAAGGGAGAGGTTTTAGTTTGGAGGGAGCACGACCATTGTCTGTTGGCTGTTGGCTGTTGGCTGAACAACGTGACCCATATAGCCTATGAGAGGCTAGTGACGTGAAATACAAAATACTTGACATCCGTGGTCTTAATTATTGAACTGGCGATCAGCTTTATATTTGTTTTTGGAATATTTGAAGCACTACTGAAATGGTAATGTTATTGGTTGTTTTCTCATTGTTTCAATTGATTGTCTATGCCAGTGGTACTCAACCTCGTCCTAATCAGGAGCCACATTGACGAAAACATATTTTTGCAAGAGCCGCAATCCAAAAACGCTCCTTTCCTCCCTGAAACCATTATGCATTTGAGAATATGGATAATAATAATATGTTACTAAGGAATGAAAAGCATAATGTACAGTGCAATAACTGTGATTTATTATTTTCACTGCAACCACAAAACACACATTGCTGATCATCACAATCCCTATAACAGATAACAGACAGCATGTTTACTGATCATCACAGTCCATATAACAGATAACAGACAGCATGTTTACTGATCATCACTGCCCATAACAACAGATAACAGACAGCTTGTTTACTGATCATCACTGCCCATAACAACAGATAACAGACAGCATGTGTACTGCTCATCACTGCCCATAACAACAGATAACAGACAGCATGTTTACTGATAATCACAGTCCATATAACAGCAGATTATAGACAGCAGGGGTTGTCAGAAGAGTAATGTTGTACTTACTTCACACTCAATGTGATTTCTGACACTCCTTCTGCCGCACAAGTGATTTGAAGTTGGGCTCTGCGCTGGAAACGGCGATCCGAAGGGCCTCTGTTGTGTGCTGCAGACTCAATCTGTTTCGGTTGCGACATTTTATTTTTGAGAGCGCAGAGAATGCTGCTTCACACCGGTATGTGGACGGAAACATTGAGATGATGCGTCTTGCCAGTCTGGAGATATTTGGTAGATGCCCCATCAGTTTCCAAAAGTCCACGACCTCTGTAATCCGAAACTGACGCTGAAGTTCATCTGAGCTCTTTAACTCCACAAACTCCATTTGAAGCTGCACAAGTCCGAGCTGGTCGCTTATTTGCTTCATTTCATTGACCTCAATCAGGAATGGGTTTTTCACAAGTAGAAAAATATTGCTATGGTCCTTGAAGTCGTGGAATCTTGATGTGTAGTTTTGCTTGAGCTCAGTTAGCACGTCACAGAATTGTGATTGACAGGGCAGGAGAGCGTCTGCATGCATCGCCATCACTTTCTGCACGGTGGGGAAGAAACGGTAATCAGAACCACGGACACTTTGTTCGAGTACATCCAGTTTGTCAGAAAATAGTCTGACAGCCGTGTAGAGCTCATACACGGTCTTGTTTCTTCCCTGCAACTTGAGATTAAGTTCGTTCAAGTGCTGCGTAATGTCACACAGGAACGCAACAGACAGCACCCACTCTTTATCATTCAAAAAGGAAAATCGGGAAGTCTCCCCTTTGCCGACAATGAAGGATTAGAGGGGTTCAAGCAGGTCCATGAAATGTGCAAGCATACGTCCTTTAGACAGCCATCTGATCTCGGTGTGTAACACCAAATCTCCATAGTGAGTGTCAAACTCCTCACACAGCAGTTTAAAATATAAGTGGTTTCTTGCACGGGCCCTGATATAATTAACCACTTCGATTACATTTGCCATCACTTCATTCAGACATTTGAACTTAGCAAACAAGGCTTGTTGATGCACAATACAATGGTATGAGAAAATACCCTCAGCAGCAACCCCGCCGTTTTTCAGTGTTTCTTTCAGCAAAGCCATGGCTCCGTTCCTCTTACCAAGCTGAAAAATAGAACAACGGGCATTGAAATTAAAAACGCTGTGCTGGAAACATTAGAAAAGTTTAACATTGGACCAGAAAAAATCACAGCATTCACAACAGATGGCGCACCGGCGATGCGAAACCATGTCAAGCAGTTCTTCTGTAATGTCAAACTTACTGTTGATCGCTCGGATAAAGATGAGTAATTGTGGCGTGTCATTGATATCCAAGCTTTCGTCCATTGCAAGGCTGACAAACTCAGCGGATGACAGTTTGTCCTTAAGAGTATGTGCAATGTTCTCTGAAATGTCTGATGCCCTCCTAGCTACAGTAGAATCCGACAGTTGAATTTTTTTTGCCTCTCGTTCCAGGTCTTCTTTCTCAGGAAACAACGTTGAACAAGCCAGCAGTATGCAATCCTTCACCATTTCTCCATCAGTATATGGCTTTATCTTTTTCATCAGTTCATGTGTGATTTTGTAGGATGCCTCTGTTGCTCTTTCACTCGTATTAGTGTGGAATACGTTTTTTTGAGCAGTTCGGTTCTGTTTGAATCTCGTCAGCTTTTCCGCCCTCAGCTCTCCACCTTTCGGAAAGTCGGTACTGAACTTCGGGTGTTTTGTGTCGTGATGGCGCTGCAAATTGGACCTTTTAAATTCTGAAATGACGTTGTCACAAAGCAGGCAGATGCATTTTCCCGAACCGGTGGAGACGAAGAAAAACTCGAGTTCCCAGTCCTCTTTAAATGTTCGATATTCCTCTTCATATTTTCGTTTCCTATATTCCTTTGTCATTTTTGCATAGTGCTGTAAGCTAGTTTTCCCAGTGTGACGGAGCAATTATCTCGCGCACCTGCAATCAGAGCGCGAAACCTGAAATAATTTGTGATTGGTTGTTCAGAGGGATGGGGGGGGGCGGTTTAATAGACTGATGTGTGTGATGACTGATGTGTGACTTGTGAGTGATAATGAAATGTTGATGAATTCTGCTGACAATGTTTTTGTTTTTTAAAGATTTATTTATTTATTTTTATTTTTTTTAAGTGGGACTTAAAAGAGCCGCAACTAGTCTTAAAGGAGCCGCACAGTGGCGGCTGGTGGACAATATTTTTGGTGGGGCTGTTGATATAGTAAGTAAAAACATCTTTTTTGGGAGAAATTACCCCTTAAATTAGGACTTCTGGTGATGTACTGTAATGGCGCGTTTCCAGTGCAGCGCGGAGCTCGCTTTAATGATGCGTTCAGACCGGACGCGATTTGAATATTCGCTTCGCTCTAAACGCTCCTATCGCATCGCTCTAGTCGCTCGAGTTTCACCACGGCTGCCAGCTGTGTTTACTCGCATCATTCAAACAAGACGCACTGGCTCGGGAGCTACAACTACAACAAAATTAACATATTTTACCGTGATTAAATTGTAATACACGTTTCTAAATGATGCCGACGTAACAACATACTGATACCGGTTAGTAAAAACCATGAATTAATGCTTTGACAAGTCTGCAGACAGACGGCAGGCGAAAAACCTTTTAGAATGCTTGTTTTCTGAATGGTGCTTGGCTAAGCTAAGGTTATATCCGACCGTCCACACTCACAACAACGGCCTATACAGACATAAATAAACCAGCGACTGTATTCTCCATGACACAGACAGTCTGTGGTTTGTACTTGTTTAACTTTTGTCTAGTTTCTGAACAGATCGTATCTGTCCCCGGCTGTTTGAAGAGCAAGCATGGGAAACAAAAGATAGCATTTACCTGTTTGCATCGTTTGCATCCAGCTAGCCATGTGAGAAGCCTTGTTGATACGTTGTCTTTTTCACGAGCTTGCTGTGATACAAATCGGGTTGGTCCGGTCCAAGGTCTTTAAGTATCAATTTATCTCCCAAACTTCTCCTTTCGAAAGGATTGGAGAGTAGCTCTTGCACGGAATTGGGTGCGGACCGAGGTCCGCCGACTCCACCTGCACACCATTCTCATCCAACTACTGCGTCACCTTGGTCACTCACGAGTCTAAACAACAACTCACGTAATATTTGACGGCGCTGATTGGCTGAAATTATGTTTCGGCGGCACAGTTTACTATTGAGACTTTTGCAACGTGCTGGTTGCTGCTGTTTGTCTCGGGGGCTCCGCCCGGTAATGATAAACTAATGCCATGGGCCAGGCCAGGCAGGAAATGTGACTTATCAGTAACTTTAGACATCGTAACACCATTTTAAACGAGATTTTATTGTAGATTATACATTTTAGTGATACCAATTGTATGATATTTACCTTGTTCATTAAAAATAAAAATATAAAATATATATATATTTTTTAATTACATATTTTTTTAAATATTTTTTTTTGTATGTGGGAAGAGGTGGGGCGGCGCCCCTAGCGCCCCTATGGGCCGGCCGCCACTGGAGCCGCATGCGTTTCAGTTTCACACATACACATATTACACAATTCATGAAACCACAGACTATAACATTAAGTTCTAAAATTCTGGTTACTATAAATGAAAACAAATGTTTGTGTTCTCCTGCTCTCTGATTATCATACTTACCTTCATAGGTCCAGTGTGAGACCGACCCGACTCCTAGGAATACAATTGTGGTGTATGGCGATACAACTTATAATGTGGGTACATGCACATAAAGGGAACATTAACCCTACCTCATTTATGTGTTTGACAATTGCTTAGTGTATTGAACCAACCTTTTGGATTTGTCACCCCTAAAAAGTAAGAAATGTCTACTTCTACACACTTCTTAAACGTCAGTCAAGTACAATGAAAAGGTGTGTAAAAAAGTTATTAAAGAAAAGTAAAAGGTAGGTCAGTTAAAATGTGATCTAATAATAATAATTCCTTGCATTTATTATAGCGCTTTTCCAGTGCTCAAAGCGCTTTACAGATACACATTACACACATATGTGTTATACATGCAATGGTCACTGTGGACAATACCCACAGGAGCAAGTTCAGGTGAAGTGTCTTGCCCAAGGACACAACGGCTTTACAGACGCAGCAGCGGCGGGTTTCACCCCTTGATCATTGCACAGCGCACTGCGCCACACCGTCCATCTTCACACCTCAAAGTCATCGAGGCGCTTTTACAAGTACACATTGATATTATACATGTACTGTGGACAATACCCACAGGAGCAATTCCGGGTGAAGTGTTTTGCCCAAGGACCACAACGGCCTGACGCAGTGGCGGCAGGAGCGGGTTTCGAACTGGAGTTCCCCAGCACCCCCCTTGATCTGATGACCAGATGCACAGACCACTGCGCATTAAACAACATGCCAGACCGACGTTGCATCCTAAAGGCTGCACTTTACAGCCTGGGCACAGAACCCATTATCAATTGAAACTGCACAGTCACCTTTTACTGTATATCTTTAACAGAACCAACCAGAAGGAAACTACATTCAGACAATTAAACAAAAGTTTACAACAATATATAATTCTATATATACGTTTTAATTTTGTTTTATGTTGTTGTCCCGCCATTTAGTTGGGATTCCTACAACCAGAAGAGTTGCCACTTTCAGTGAGTATAATTGTTTGGTTTGTTCTGTCCCCCATGTTGCATAGTCACACTGCATTGCTTCAGTTTTTGCAAACAAACACACAGATTATAACTCTCATTGACAGTCAACAATCTGTGTAACATTTAACTCTAAATGCACTATTATCTGTTTTATTGTTGATGCACTGTTGGAGGAGCCTGTGACCTAAGATGTTCATTGTCATAACTACACTGCTATGCACAAATGACACTAAAAGCCTTGAATCTAAATGTCTGTTTGTTATAAATAAATAATACCTTCCTAGGTCCAGTGTGAGACCGACCCGACCCCTTTTCGGAATAAAGTTGTGGTGTATGGCGTGTATAAAACGTATATTGTGAGTACATGCATATAAAGAGAACATTAACCTTCTTGGATCTTGGAATGAATTGCATTTGAATAAACATGTCATATTTAAAGAACATGATCCTGTGATTTGTGTGTGTGTGAAATATCAGGTAAAGTGTCAGAACTCTGCAGGATCTTAAAATGATGAGAGTATATTAAATATGGCTAATCATGGCTATCAATAGAATATTAATGGCTATCAATTTGTCCTCAATGATGGGTAGTGCTTCAAGGTATTACATGATGTTACTTGATATAATATTGGTGTTTCTGATATTAGAATTTAAGACACGTAATTCTCCTTCACCTTTTGTACCAATTGGTGTACACGTGTTTATTAAACGATAGTGCAGTGCCCGTTAGGCTTGTTCTTGTGACAATACTTATTGGGATTTGAAGTAAGTCTGTCCAATGTTCTTATACCGTAGAATATGGCGACTGGTGAAGTTTTAAAACCATGTAGGAAGGTTGTCATTTCAGTTTTTTATAAATACAAAAAAAGGGTCCAATGATGTTTATCATTGGCGAGAGCAAAGCTTATTTTTAATAGTCAAACATAAGGTTCAGTCACCATCAAAGACATTTATATGCACTCGCTTAGAAATAATTTTTTGATTTCATTATGAATCCTTATTTATTACTTATCAAATTGTTCCCCTTTTCTAACTTTAATCCCTGTTCACAATCAAAGTGTCAGCAGGGTGAGAAGATGGTTTGAAATAATATATTTAATGAGATTACATTATGATGTCAAGGCTCACTGTCAAGGGGTGAACTCAGAGGCATGAACTCAAATGCAAAACTCAGACTCAGACTCGGGTGGTATTCAAAAATAAAGACTTTACTGGAATTAACACAGTAACAAAAACAAGAAACACAAAATCACTCTTCCGTGGAAAAACTAAATGCAAAAATCGTGATCTTGAGAAAACAGGATACGACCATGGAGCAGGCTTGAACGTGGTCATAAATAGGAAACAAACTGGCACTGGACCGGTGGGGACTAACACAATATATACACAAGGTGAGGGGAACAGGTGGAAACAATCAGGGCGAGGAAACCAATCACGAACACAGGAGACACATAGGGGCGGGGAGCATGGAGTTTTGAAACGAGAGGAGGAATACTTTTTACAATAAGACATAATAAAGGGACATAACAAAACTAATATAAAGAATAGACTTTCATGATAAGTTTTTGAGACATGACAGTACCCCCCCCTTCTAGGGACGACTCCTGACGGCCCAGTCTCCTCCGAGTTGAGGCGATCAAAATCCTCAATGAGGCTTTTGTCTTCAATGAAGTGGAAAGGAATCCAAGACCGCTCCTCAGGGCCGTAACCTTCCCAGTCGATAAGGAGCTGCCACCCTCTACCCCTCTTCCGTGCAGCCAAGAGAGTTTTGACCGTGTAGACCGGACCACCATCGATCATTCGGGGGGGCGGGGGGGTTTGGCGGTGGGAACCATGGCGCTCTCCTTCAGAGGCTTTAGTTTCCCCACATGGAAGGTGGGATGCACCTTCATGGACCTGGGAAGCCGTAGTCTTACTGAAGCCGGGTTGATGACCTTAGTAATGGGAAAGGGACCCACACATCGGGGAGCCAACTTGCGAGAGAGTACGTGGAGGGGAAGATCCCGCGTAGAAAGCCAGACTTTTTGGCCTGGCTGGTACACAGGGGCTGGTTGGCGTCTTCGGTCTGCTGCTTGTTTCATAAGCGCCGAGTTTCTGCAGAGGACTTTCCTAGCCCACACGCGATGGCAACGCCTGACCAGAGCGTGGGCAGACGGGACCGTGACCTCTCTCTCCGTGGCTGGGAAGTGGCGGCTGGTAACCATAAACACAATGAAACGGTGACAGGCCTGTGGCAGATGTAGGAAGGATGTTGTGCGCGTGTACTCAACCCAGGTGAGGTGCTCGCTCCAGGAGGAGGGATTCTGGGAAACCAGGCATCGCAGGCAGGTCTCCAGTTCCTGGTTCAGGCGCTCTGTCTGGCTGTTAGACTCCGGGTGGTATCCAGACGAGAGACTGACCGTGGCACTGATGAGGCTGCAGAACTCCTGCCAGAAACGTGACACAAACTGGGGACCTCGGTCGGAGACAATATCCTTCGGGAAACCATGCAGGCAAAACACAATACGCATCAGCCCTCAGCCGTTTCCTTGGCTGAGGGCAATTTGGGCAGAGCAATAAAATGTGTCATTTTGGAAAAACGGTCCACTACTGTGAGAACTGTGGTGTTGCCTCTAGAGATAGGAAGGCCCGTGAAGAAGTCCATGGAAATATCCGACCAGGGTCTGTTGGGAATAGGAAGTGGTTGTACTAATCCCATCCGCGCCCTGGAAGAGGTCTTGTTGCGAGCGCAGACAGGGCACACCTCCACATACTCCTTCACCTCCTTCTCCATGGATGTCCACCAGAAACGCTGCTTTATGATGAACATGGTTCTTTTGACTCCGGGGTGACAGGTGAGCAACGAAGTGTGAGCCCAGTGGATTACCTGTGGTCGCTCGGCTTCCCGAACGAATAGCCGGTTAGGCGGGAAACCCCTGGGTGCAGGAGCCCCACCGTTAGCTTGCATCACCTCCTTCTCCACTTTCCAAGTCAGCGCTCCTACCACACAGTTCAACGGAATATATACAATTTTGTATTGATTGGGATAAATCAATTCCATTATTCCTGGAATAATGGGTTCCGGCTCCTTGACTGCGGGCACAGGGTCAAACAGACGGGACAGAGCGTCAGGCTTGACATTCTGAGACCCTGGCCTGTAAGAAAGAACAAAATCAAAACGGTTAAAACACAAGGTCCACATAGCTTGGCGGGAGTTCAGTCTTTTGGCTTTATTGATGTACTCCAGGTTCTTGTGATCGGTCCAGACCACAAAAGGATGCTCGGCTCCCTCCAACCAATGTCTCCAATGCCAGCTTCACGGCCAGCAACTCACGGTTTCCCACATCGTAATTCCTTTCCGCCGGGGAGAGCTTCCTCTACAGGAAAGCGCAGGGGTGAAGCTTGTTGGCGCTGGGAGAGGACCGCTCCCACCCCCTCGTTGGAGGCATCCACTTCAACCACAAACTGACGAGTGGGGTCCGGCAGGGTGAGTATGAGGGCAGAGGTGAACATCTTCATAAGCCGAGAAAAAGCCTCCTCAGCCTGAGGAGACCACAAAAAAGGCACCTGAGGGGACGTGAAAACATGAAGAGGGGCTGCAATAGCACTGAAGATCCTCACAAAACGCCTGTAAAAATTAGCAAAGCCTAAAAACTGCTGCACTTTCTTGCGAGAGTCAGGGGTAGGCCAACTGGTTACTGCGCTAACCTTCGCTGGGTCCATCTTAACCTGACCTGGGGAGATGATGAAGCCCAAAAAGGTGACTGTCTCGGCATGAAATTCGCACTTTTCGGCTTTGACAAACAACATATTTTGGAGCAGTTTTTGTAGAACCTGACGGACATGTTGTTTGTGGGTGTCAAGGTCAGGGGAGTAGATCAGTATGTCGTCCAGATAGACAAAAACAAAACGGTTTAGAAACTCCCTCACCACATCATTAATCAAAGCCTGGAAAACTGCAGGAGCGTTTGACCGTCCAAACGGCATGACAAGGTATTCATAATGGCCTGAAGGTGTGTTGAACCCGTCTTCCATTCATCGTCCTCCCTGATCCTGACCAAATGATAGGCATTACGCAGGTCTAACTTGGTGAAAACCTTGGCATCCCGAATCTGCTCGAAAGCGGACGAGATGAGAGGGAGGGGGTACCAGTTTTTAACAGTAATGTCATTGAGAGGTGAGTAGTCAATACAGGGCCTTAGAGACCCATCCTTGTTGCCAACAACAAAAAACCCTGCACCTGCTGGGGATGAGGAAGGGCGAATAAGCCCTATTTTGAGGGAGGCATCAATATAGTCCTTCATGGCCTCTTTCTCAGGTCCTGAAATGGCATGTAATCGACCTTTAGGAATGGAAGCCCCAGTAATCAAGTCAATAGAACAGTCATAGGGACGATGAGGAGGAAGAGCCAGAGCCTTGGATTTACTAAAAACTTCACTTAGATCGTGGTAGCAGGAGGGAACTGAAAGTACTTCAGGAAGATCTATTTGTGGGTCTGTTTCCTGCCTAAAACTCCCAGTGTTGCATCTCCTGTCAATCTCCGCTACCTGCTTTAAACAGTGATCAACGCAATTCTTGCCCCACCCCTCCACCCTCCCAGAGTGCCAATTTATGTGAGGGTTATGAAGTTTCACCCAGGGAAACCCCAAAATGAGGGGATGAAAGATTAAATGACATAGTCTCGTGATGGTTATCATTACACCTTACTTCTAAAGGCTCAGTTTGGTGAGTCACTTTGAACAACAGCCGCCCATCAAGAGCACTGGCTTCAAGAGGCTGGGGTAGAGGTTTAGTTTGTATGTTCATTCTGTTTACTAAACCCCAATCCATTAGGCTTTCGTCTGCCCCTGAATCAACAAGAGCACCCTGAGTAAAAACATTGTCTCTGACGTTTACCTGGATGCGGGTCAAAGTGCGAGGAGGAAAGTCAGAGACAGAGAATCGGCTCACCAACGTCCTCCTCTTTATTGGTGAGCCTCCTCTTTTACCGGGCAAGCCGCTTGTGGATGACCGCGCTGACCACAGTAGAAACACAAGCCTTCCCTGAATCGACGCTGACGTTCTGCCATAGAAAGCTTGGAGTGGCCCAACTGCATTGGCTCCTCCACGGAGCGCTGTTGTCCGGGGCGCGGATGGTGAGTGGTGACGGGGCCTCCAAAAAGATGTGGTATACGGCGGCGAGCGCCTCCTCTGGAGAGGCGGACCAATCGCAGCCTTGAATGTATCCCTTCTCCTCTCCGCCAAACGATTGTCTATTCTTATTGCCATGGATATGACGGAGTCCAAGTCAGCGGGCAGATCGAGTGGCACCAGCTGGTCTTGTAGGGGATCCGAGAGACCGCTGACGAATGCGTCGAACAGTGCAGCGGAGTTCCATCAGCTGTCGGCTGCAATAGTCCTGAACTCAATAGCATAGTCAGCCACACTACGCTGATTCTGCCGCAGCTTGATCAGAGCCCGAGCTGCTTCTCTGCCCGGAGTGGTTTGATGGAAAATCTTCCTCATGGTGTCTATGAAGTCGGCCAGAGACCCGCAGATGGGGGAGTCTCGGGACCACTCTGCCGTAGCCCAAGCTGCTGTTCGGCCGGTGAGATGGGAGATCATGAAGGCCACTTTGGAGTAATCCGTGGGAAATCCAGCCGGTTGGTGTCGATAGTGTAACTCACACTGTACGATGAACGGCCGGCAGCCTTCCGAGTGCCCGGAAAACGTTTCGGGTGGAGCCAGATGCATGGACGAGATGTGCGGCCCAGTCGCCGGGTTGGGCTCGGTTCCGGTCGCCGCTGGGACCGGAGGAGTCGTGGGAGGAGAAGCAGCCTGCAGGTGAGTGAGCACACTCTGGATCTCAGCTGCCAGCAGATTCACCTGGGTTGTCACCGATGATTGTAGTTCCTCGTGGCTGTTGGTTAGGTGCTGCACTCCGTGCTGTATGGCGTTCTTTAGCTGGTCTGAGTCGGCTGAGTTCATTTTAATGGCCAGTTCGTACTGTCAAGGGGTGAACTCAGAGGCATGAACTCAAATGCACAACTCAGACTCAGACTCGGGTGGTATTCATAAAGACTTTACTGGAATTAACACAGTAACAAAAACAAGAAACACAAAATCACTCTTCCGAGGAAAAACTAAATGCAAAAATCGTGATCTTGAGAAAACAGGATACGACCATGGAGCAGGCTTGAACGAGGTCATGACTAGGAAACAAACTGGCACTGGACAGGTGGGGACTAACACGATATATACACAAGGTGAGGGGAACAGGTGGAAACAATCAGGGCGGGGAAACCAATCACGAACACAGGAGACACAATGGGGGGGGGAGCATGGAGTTCTGAAACGAGAGGAGGAATACTTTTTACAATAAGACAGAACAAAGGGACATGACAAAACTAATATAAAGAATAGACTTTCATGATAAGTTTCCGAGACATGACACTCATTTTAAAAACAAGAGTTCATTCGAGCTGGGATTTCATGCGAGAGGAAATCATTGGCTTTGTTCTGGACAACGTGTCATTAGTTGAGTCCTTGGGGTGATAATTACAAATCATTAGAGTTCCCCTGATGACACAAATCCTGTCCAGAGAGCGGAGGCTAGCAGACCGGACAGAGCACTCAACGCTGAAAATAGTTGAAAGAGGCAGCATGAAAAAGACTGTTGGCCTCTTTCCCGAAGGTAGGTGAATAGTGATTTGGTGTGTTGTTCACTGAGAATAACCCAAAAAATATTAAAGAAAGGATTTCCCCTATGACCTTTTTAGATTGCTATTTCTTTGCCATCTTGAGGGCATATACACAGGTTTAGACAACATTTGACCACAGCTCCTAGTAATCTTAGCATGGTTGAATAGGATTTAGGTTAGGGTTAGGGTTTGTTGAAACGTGACAAAACAAGGTACATCCAAAATAGCCAGCATTTATATATTAAAAATATGCGTATATGTGTTTTAATAATTTACACTGTGCTCACACAATGCAATGCTCACTACTTGATTACATTAAAACTATTTCAGTCAGACAACTCACGTGTTCCTTTAACATGTTTATTAGAAGCAGCATATAGTTGAGTTTGGCGACTAGGCTCGGGCATCATCACTCCATAGATATACATAGCACGATGAGTGATGATTAAATAACTAACCCCCGAGCCTACAGGTGGAAGATGGGGTGGTGGTGGGGCAGGCAAGCAGCAGCAACATGAAACACAGCAGCACGAACATGAACGCAGCAATAGCAAATGAACGCAGCAATAGCAAGTGAACGCAGCAAGCAGCAGCGACGTAGCTGCAGCAATAGCAGCAGCAAGCAATGCATGGAGAGAGATCTGGCAGGTTAAATAGAGCGGCATATTAAGGAGACTCTGTTTGGTTGGTTGTAGAGCGGCAAGGGGGCGTTATGTATGAATGCAGCATAAGTGCTCGAGTTGACTGCCTGAACTAGCTCGCAGGCTTCGCCCCATTTCAGTCAGACAACTCACATGTTCCTTTAACATGTTTATTAGAAGCAGCATATAGTTGAGTTTGGCGACTAGGCTCGGGCATCATCACTCCATAGATATACATAGCACGATGAGTGATGATTAATTAACTAACCCCCAAAACTGCGTGGAGATTAGATACTATCCCCCAAAACTGCGTAGCCCGAGCCTGATGCTGGTGATGTGAGACTGATAAGTAGAGGGCCTGGCGAGCTGCCATGTGGCCATTCCCCCTAAGCACAGCGGCTTTAAGGGGAATATACTACCAAGTGAGACTGCTATGTGTAGGCCTGAGGAATAGCCCAGAGCCGATTCTTCCCTGAGCACAGCGGCTTTGAGAGGAATATACTACCTATATATGCTACCTAATGAAACTGCTATGTGAAGGCCCGGGAACAGCCCGAAAAGCCATCCCCCTTAAGCACCGCGGCTTTCAGGGGAATATACTACCTAGTGACTGCTATGTGAAGGCCCGGGAACAGCCCGAAAAGCCATCCCCCTTAAGCACCGCGGCTTTGAGGGGAATATACTACCTAGCGAGACTGCTATGTGTAGGCCTGGAAGTGACCAGTGCCGACCCCCCCCCAGCACCGCGGCTTTGAGGGGAATATACTACCTATCAAGACTGCCGTGTCTAGGTCTTTGAGGCAGCGACAATGAGCTTTCCCCCCCAAGCATGCAGCTATGAGGGGAATATACTATAATGAAATAAATATAATCTAACCCAGCAACCACCTGGTATGCAATAACAGGATTCTACAGATATACATCTTTGAACGTTACTCATCATGGAGTAGTGCAAGAGCTCATGGTTGTTTGTGCTGAAAGGATCTCATTCATGTGAGGCATGATATAGCGCTGGTGGGCAGAAGATGACCGACGGCCCAGGACACTCAGGGTTGAGGTAGGCGGATATAGAGCTGCGGTTGTGGCTGTGCAGATTCTTAAACAGTGGGAATAGCGATCTGGGGTCAGGTCGCAGCTTAGGCAGAGATCACGCAGCTTGGAGGAGAACCCTCGTCGTTGGGTTTGCAGCCATCGAATACACATGGGTGCCGACGCATGTGTCAGAGGGCAATGATGCGAGAAGTTCAGCATGGAAGATAAAGGACAAAGAAAACAGTGTTAGTTTTAGCAATGATTATTCGGGGTTCCTTGACTCCCCAATCAGAAATGTCAGACATTGAATGTTTCAAAAAAGTGTGTATATTTGATCTCCAAAGTTAATTCAGTAAGGGAGAGATTATGCTGAGGATTAAAAGGTGAGAGGTCTGTGTATTCGCCACCTGAGAAACCAATAAAAAGCTGTAACAACTGCATCTGACGTTTATCAATGTATAGTGAAACCACTGAATTTATACATTAACCTTTGCACGGGTGCGAAGTTAAGAGGCAGTCTTTATCATTGCGTGGAGGACGTGCCTTCTTAAGGCCCTTGAGGAGCAAATTAATTGACTCTAGCGTGGCTTAATACTTAGCACTTGAAGATTGCAGGATTCGAATGAAAATACAAGTAATGCATGAACAACTATTATATCTATTGCATAAGTACACAGAGGAGGTTGGGACAGAAGAAGATAAAGTACCAAGCTGAATTGTATGCTTTGAATCATGCTCTTGGTTGGAGGCATAATATGGGAAATCCTTGAGGGCTTGACGTGTAGATCCAGAGTTTGGTTGAACGAGGGCATGGCAAGCTGGTGGGGCAAACCACTGCATTGTGAAATCCCCCGAACCAGCAGAAGGCGCAGCATCTGTAAGTAACTAGAGAGGATCTGAGGACACCGCAAGGTCATTATAAAAGAATGAACATAACCTTCCACTCGTCGCAGAGAGGCTAAGGACCAAAGATCTGAGCAATAGCCATCTCTAAGATTGCATTCATGCTGAATAGTCCGCGTCTTTACACCAGACGCAAGTGTATTACATCGTTTCATTTGCAGAAGGTTGGGTTTGCGTTCACCCAGGCAACCGCAAACAGACTATGAACTGTAAACTAAAGTCATTGTACGGAGATGCTTTTTCAACAATTGGCGGGACATTAAGCGGATAAAATGCAGATGCCAGCAATTCCTACAGTAGCCTGCATCATGGAGCATTGGCAGGTTATTTTCATACTGCTGTTAATCTGGAGAGCACATCAACAGACTATGCGGCCGGCGCATAGGATTATAAATCAGACAACGTGCATTAAAAATATTATAACACATAATGAGACGTTGTGCAGTGAGGAGGTTTCACCGATGACAGGTGGCTCTGATGAAATTGTACCACTGCCTTTTCTCTGTACACAGGGGACCAGTGAGGTAAGCAGTCACCAGAATGAATGCATGACCCTATAGGTTACTGTATGTTCACAGCATAGATAGCAAAACAAGCGATGACGCGCAAATAGTTGTTTCCCATGTTTTGATGCGGACTACGTCACACCAGCAATGAACCTCTCCAGAGTTTATTAGCGAGCGACCCGAGACCACCTCTTTTAGGCGGAGCAGAGGTATCGGACAGCTTCCACACCAATCCAACGAACCGCATCAAGGGGTTAACGCTACAGGGACCGATTCAATAGTACTAACCAAGCAGGTGTGAACGTGACCTAAGACTATGGTGCCTTAAGGTCATCACGTCATTGGAGGCAGTCGCAATTTCTACAGGCTCGCACTACCTGTTAGCATCTGGCATCTGTTAGCATCTAACTCTCCTGCTTACAAACTTGTAGCCATCCCTGCTTATACAAGTAGTTTTAGTTGTCTGCGATCTGCCGAGGCCGGCTGTACTGAGGTGTTTTACCTCCGGAGACGGAGCGAAGAGACGGAGCGAAGAGACGGAGCGAAGAGACGGAGCGAAGAGACGGAGCGGCTCCACCTGTTGCTGCCTGCGATCTGCATCTACGGAGGCCTGTTCCCACCTGTAGAATACGGCTGTACTGGAGAGGTTTTTACCTCAGAGTCGTCGCGGAGAGACGGAGTGGATCCACGCTTCGGGCTTGGCCTGCTTCCACCGGGCGTGTGCAGCTGTACGGAGGAGGATTTTACCACCGCTGGGGCCTGCTTTCCACCTGTCCTGGTTCTGCTGTTGCAGAGCCTGCTTTCACCCCGGGGATACCACGGAGGGACCGGAGCGCTTCCACGCTGCTGTTTTCGCCTGTCCTTTGCTGCTGTGCTGATTTGCTCCAGGAACATCACGGATACTGTCTGCTGGTCTGGGAAAATGGCCCATATCGGGATTCTGCTGTGCCTGTTAACTGTTTTGGACTATGAGAAGATCTCTAGTCATTCTGAGAAGTCTACTGGATTCAGGTCTGTTCTGCCACCCGCAGTGGGCATCCCCTGCAAAGGTTCGGATGTGTTGCTCAAACAATTACCGGTTAC
The DNA here is from genome assembly GCF_902827115.2 of Pseudochaenichthys georgianus. Classification (NCBI taxonomy): domain Eukaryota; kingdom Metazoa; phylum Chordata; class Actinopteri; order Perciformes; family Channichthyidae; genus Pseudochaenichthys; species Pseudochaenichthys georgianus. The sequence goes on from NC_047519.1 coordinate 17,931,563, forward strand.
CTTGACACAGACAATCTGCTCGACGAAATATGTTTTTTTTTTGCCTGCGATGATGGTTCTTCAGGACTGCTTCTTAAGCTCAAATCACACTCTCGCAGACTTTTCCGGTGTTTCTAAATGAGATGACAATGTATATGTGTCGTAGAGAATCCAGCATAATGCTTCTGGTGTCAAAGAAACGTGGGCTACTATGGCAACCAAATGCACATTTGATTGTAAAACCTTAAAATATATATGCCACAGAAGGCATATGGGATGTCTGCTTTCCCTGCCATGTCATCTACAGAGCAAAGAAACGGGAACAATTTTAGTAGTTAATACTCTTAACAGAATAATTGTGAGGAACGGCTCAATAAAGAAACGTTGCTAGAATAATTCCTCCTAGCACTAGGCTAGGGGCCTGTTGTGTTTTTAAACGTTTAAATAGCAGCACGTGTAATACTCCTGGCTCCTTCAGTGCAAACTTCAGTCTTGAGTGCAGGTTTCAACAGACATGGGTCCCTGGGAGCCAGCATAACTTGCTAAGAAACCTTGATTTAAGCCTGTGATAAGGTAATTTGACGAACATCTGTGATTAGGAAGAGCTTGGAAACGATTTGCAGCATGACGCCTCCTGAGGCACACCCAGCGAGGGGCAGATATTGCAGGTAGAGCTTAATTCCTGTGAGGAAAAACTCTTCTTTGGTAGGTGATTAAATGTACATGGCCGCTTGGCAGAGAATGATTCATGGTATTCATAGAAAATACACTGTAGGAGATTGAAGTCTAAAATTATGGTCAAAAATGTATCGAGCTTCCCTTCATATTCACGTGATGGAAATTATTAATTTATTTCCGTTTTTAATTTCATTGATTTATAGTAGGCCTAGTATAAATACTTATATACAATCAACTTCTGTATAATTGCCTCAAATATGACTTACTGCAGGCCAAATATTTCCATAATAAAACATTGCTTATGCAGAATAGTATTATATACCTGTCAGGAAGCAAGAACTCGTGGCTGGATCTGGGACTCCAATTCCCAGCCTCCCCGGGAGTGTGACGTCAGCGGCACAACGTGGTTGAACGCGGAAGTAGAAACATTTGTTTACATTGCAGGTAGAGGAAATCGAGTTTGTTCACGGGAATATATCGTGCAATTAAAGGCTTCAAGCGCTGATTTTACTTCGAGAAGGTAGGACAGGATGGCAGGTACTTTGGGAATGCAGGAGTCAGCTTGCTCCTGCCTTTTTTGGTGTTTAAATACCCACCGACCGAGAGACAGTGCGACTCTTAGCTGACACACAAGAGAAGGGTTGTTACCAGAGCTGGCGTAGAACTCGGGACTTCCTCTGGCCCAAAGGATATTAAAAGTTACTCCAGATGAGGACGGAAGGGACACCTGAATGTGTGTCGTGCGGGAGCTGTGGCTCGTTCCAGCGGCGTCTGAACCATGCTCTGAGCTAGCCTGTGTTTCGGGAATGAGGCATTTCTTACGGCTTCTTGCGTATGATGATTCGGTTCCGGAGTCGGAGATTGCAATAGATATTTGCAAGGACAGCACCGGCAGGCAAGCAGCAGCAACATGAAACACAGCAGCACGAACATGAACGCAGCAATAGCAAGTGAACGCAGCGACGTAGCTGCAGCAATAGCAGCAGCAAGCAATGCATGGAGAGAGATCTGGCAGGTTAAATAGAGCGGCATATTAAGGAGACTCTGTTTGGTTGGTTGTAGAGCGGCAAGGGGGCGTTATGTATGAATGCAGCATAAGTGCTCGAGTTGACTGCCTGAACTAGCTCGCAGGCTTCGCCCCATGATTGGTGTTAAAGCAGCCCCAGGAATAACTCATATGCTAATTGCCTGTGTGAGGACACAATTTGCATAACTTCTTGTCATTTTAAAGCTCAACAGTGGCCACCCACATTTTAATCAGCTACCATTTTGTAAATGGAATTCTTATTTATTCACTCAATAGACATTTCAGAAAATCTCTATAAAAAGAGTTGTAATCATGAAACCAAGCCAATCAACTACTGAAATTGTTTAAAAAGGGAAGGAAAAACATGGTGTACAAAATTACAACAGTTAAACTGCTCATCCCATACACCTTTTCCAATGACGATGTGGGCCAGAAAGACAGATTCAGCAATGCACAGCTTAAAACCTGCCTTAAATGTTTTCGCAAAATACATTCTGGTAAAATATTTGTTCACTAGTTTAAGAGACAATCTTCAAACAAGCTGCCAAGTGGGCATTGTATGAAGAAAATTATAAAACAAGTGATGCATGGCTTCTACTGTTGCTACCATCGTTTGATTAATATCATAGCTGCTGCTAGGTCTATTTTTAGTAGTTAAAATCACGTGTACAATCCTTGATTCAGAATATTTGAAGAGTATTTTTCTCCCACGAACTCCATGTGGAGGTTTATAAAACCAAACAACACAAGACAGCCTTGATTCCTTGGCAAGAATCAACAGTTTGAGCTGGTGCATCATGTCAACAGAAAGACAACCTTCAGTACCCAATGTTTTAAAGCTGCTGCACACAAAACACTGCCTTCACGCTTTTCAACTACATGTATACTTTAATAACCCGAACTTGATTCTATAAATTCTTCCTGATGCTCTTTTGGCAGGGTCAGGGTAGGAGAACATTTTCTTATTTTTGTGGGCGGTGAAGATGCACCCTAGCAAGATCCTCCTTTACCATTAAAACCAGCTAAAAATGATTCACTTCTCCAACATTACTTTATTTTGAGTCTACTGGTAAAATGTGTTAGGAGAAGAGGACAGAAATGTTTCTTGGACCCACTGCTGCATGTTTCTATTGCTGTGTTCAAATATGTTTTTGTCTATTTTAAAACTTAAAAAATGTATGGAAAATGTACATTGAAAAAAGCACATTTTCTAAGGTCATATTTCCATAAATGCATTATAATTAATATGGAGGCTGTACTGCATCAGCAATCATTAGACAGTCCCTTCACTAATGCGATTAAATTATTCATCAAACGACCTTCAGGTGTAGAAGTGAAGGGATGGAGAAGGCAGCAACAGACGCTGGATCAGAGAATAAGTGATAGAGTAGTAGAGTGATTTAGGGCAGGATTAGCTTTTCCTACAAATAAAGTACTGAATAACCTTGAAGGGAATGTACAATTCTCTTTCTTTAGTTTTTATTTATTTCTTATTATTCACTTAACTTCACCAGAATCCACAGCAATCAAGTATGAGTTATCCTCAGAGATGGGGTCGTTACTAAAAAAAAGTAATATATTACATATTACTTTAAAAAAAAGTAATATATTACACTACCTCGTTACTCTCTACATAAAGTAACTCGTTACTTTACTCGTTACTTTACTCGCAGGGCCGGCCCTCCCCTCCCAACAGGCAGATCACGCAGATTGCTAAAGTTTCAAATGTTCTCTTTAGTTCAGTTTCCATTGTCGCATAAGACTGATCCAGATAGCTCCTGAATGTTTTCCTATCTGACCATGGCTGTCCTCTGTCTCCTGCTATCTGTATTTTGCGCAGTATATCTCTGCTCACGCTGTTGCGTCGGCGTGTTCTCCTGCGTGTTGGCCATGTGTTGCACTGGAACCATAGGACTGGAACACACCGCCAATACTTCAGCCGAGCACGTACGAACTGCGCATGCGTGAGTGGCAATAACTCTCCTTACCAGCAGGCGGCGATAGTGTGTATTCGTCATTCAAAACAGGCAACAACCGTAAAACAGAGAAGAAGAACAGACTACGTGATATAAACAAACAACAAATAGCTGTGCGTTAGCTTCACCTTAGCATGTGTTCTTTGCAGGTGTTTGTTGAGGTTTGATTATGACTGATTTTAGTAAGTAACGAAGTAACGCGTGTCGGGGCAATGTTAGTAACTGTAGTGTGATTACTGAATTATAAAAGTAGCGCGTTACACTACTCCGTTACCGACAAAAGTAATATTATTACAGTAACACGTTACTTTGTAACGCGTTACACCCAACTCTGGTTATACTGCTTTAGTGTGTTCAATTATAATTAATATATAATGAGAAACTTCATATGTCAAACGTTGCACCTTAAAGGTCCCATTACATGCTTTTCCGGTTATACCCGTCCCCTTGTGTGTTATGTAGCTATTTTAAGACCTGTCTGTGCTGCCCCAGAACGCCTCGTTGGAGATTTTTCAAATCCAAATGGACCAATCCGCGGAGCCGTTACGTTACGTCCGCCGAGCCGTTACGTTACGCCTCACACACACTCAATATTTTCTCAGCTGCAGCTCTGTGGATTTCTCAGCCTGACGGCGGGACGCGGCGAGGCTGTAGCCGTTTCTCAATCGCGAGGATGCTGGCTTGGTAGTCGCGTACTTCCAAGTCACTTCCTTCAGAAACGAAGCAAGTATACTTCCAAGCCACGGCTTCGGAAAATGAAGAAGAATGGAACAGGCTAACAGGTGTGCCACTCTCTAGTAACAGTTTCAACATAAACTGTACCGAAAATAAAAACCTCACGATGTCTATCTAATTATGAACTTGCTTTACTTTCACGGAACACATTGGTGGTAACAAATTTAACAAAGTAACACATTTACCAACACTACACATTTTCTACGCCACACTTACATTTAAATGTGTGCTGCGTCGGTTCAGCCATTCTCCGCAAGGGTTTTTGAAATTGGTCCGTGCGCAAAGCATTGTGGGGATTTTAAGGACGCGAAGTCTACCCATGTGCAGCCTCGAAATTTCCCCCAAACCAAGGACGCGGCCTCGGTGGAATTCCAAGTATGCTGGAGATTGGAACAGTACTTCGGCGGCACTCGATGACGTAGCATCCTTGAAATATTGGCTTGGAAGCCATATCCTTGAGATTGAGAAACGGCCAGTGAGTCTGTGTGTGTCTGTGTGAGCTAGTGTTAATTTTGTTGACTAAAACTATGACGAAATATGTTCGTCAACGACCTTTTTTTCCATGACGAAAACGAGACGATGACGAGACGGCACCGACGGTAGTAAACAATAACTGTAACAAAATCATCATGCAATATCGTTGACGAAAAGTGACGAGACGAAAATGTCGTTTACTAAATAAAAACTATGCCAAAATCTCTCTTTACTCTTGTTGAGGAAAAATGAGGAGACGAAATATTATCAAAGATAACGTTACATCTCTGATAGTCAGTTTTTCTCCCAGCAGGTCCATTTCCGGTACTGCGGCTGAGCAGCAGCTGTGTGTCTGTGCTGCGCGCTGCGGTAGATTTGAATTACACCGGGCAGCGGCAAAATATGAACTGTCAGGAAGACTCGGGTCTAACTCATGGTCTAACTAACCTTATTTACTTATTGGAGCCTCCGCCATTCACAGCTGCTGCTCATTCACAGCTGCTGCTCATTCACAGCTGCTGCTCGTGCTCTGAAACTCACCTGAGGAACAGGTTACACGCCGTCAGCGCTGAGACGTGATCCACCTTTGCTGAGTTCCGGATGAGAGCCACGTTCAACCTCATCCACCACAGCGGACCCGAGTTCCACTAAAGGCACGTCGGGAAGGGTTTCAGGAGCCACTCCACACTGGGCGAATCACTTCTGGGATCCTACTTTTGCCCGCCGAGTGGATTTAGCACGAGAGGGAGCAACTCTTGCAGAGATAAAGAGTCGGAAGTGTGGTCCCGGCTCTCCTCTCGCCGCCCTTATCGCCGCTCCTCACACCGCTCCTCTTGCCGCTCCTCTTGCCGCTCCTCTTGCCGCTCCTCTTGCCGCTCCTCTTGCCGCTCCTCTTGCTGCTCCTCTCGCCGCTCCTCACACCGCGTATCGCCGCTCCTCTCCGCGCCTGTGCTACCGGCGGAGATGTAAAGTGGATTAAATAGCCGGTGTAACGCGGTGGGATTACCTTCTCTACTCTGCTGTGCTGCTATAGCTGAGGCCTGGTTCCACCTTGCTCCGGGAACAGCGTGGATACTGTTGTGCTGGACTGGGAGAATGGCGGGTGTCGTGTTTCTGCTGTGCCTTTTCTTGGCTGTGCTAGACATGGAGAAGATCGCTAGTAGTCCTGAACAATCTACTGGATTCGGGTATGTTCTGCCGCCCGCAGTGGACATCCCCAGTTTCGGAGGTGTTGCACAAACAATTGCTGGTTGCACTGTCGCGGACATTCATTTCGGAAAATGTTTGTCTTTCTCACATGCCTGCCACGATGGTCCTTCAGAATTGTTTTTTAAACTCTAATCTCACTTTCGCGAAGTTTGCTGGTGACTCTAGATCAGCTGACAATGTATGTGTGTTGATTAAGAGGAAAAGGTGCTTGGTATTTTTATTGTTGTTACTATCAGGAAATGTACAGCCAAATCCAGGTCCACCGAGCAGTATTAGTCAAATAGCTACTCCTGCTGATTTTATATCTAGATCTGGGCTAGGTTTAATTCATTTAAATGTGCGTAGTCTGTTACCTAAATTAGATTTTGTCCGTATTTGGGCGAGTTCGACTGATGCTGATGTCATTGTCTTATCAGAAACGTGGCTAGATAAATCCATTTTGGCCTCTGACATTTACATAAATGGTTACAGTGTATATCGTACTGACCGGCCTAAAAAAGGTGGTGGCGTTGCCATTTATGTGAAAAATAAGTTTTGTGTAACTAATATGGTTTCCAAATCTGTTAGTAAACAGCTAGAATTTTTAGCTGTGAATATTGAGGTAACAAAGGGTCAACAGCTCATGGTGGTGGGCTGCTACAGGGCCCCTTCGGCTGTCAAGGACTCTTTATCGTCTTTGGCAAAACTGTTATCGCAACTTTCCTACAAGGAAATAGTGCTGCTTGGTGATTTTAATTGGGACTGGTTAACTTCTGTGTCAGAGGATTTTAAAAACCTGTGTACCTCATTGAATTTTACCCAGATTATAGACAGTCCTACTCGCCCAAATATTAAGTCCCCAAATAAATCCTCCTTAATTAATCTAATTTTAACAAATGTTCGACATAAATACTCATCTGTGGGAGTATTTGCTAATGATGTGAGTGACCACTGTGTTGTAGCCACAATTAAGGACACTAAGGTCCAAAAGGTTAAACCACGTGTCATCACAAAGAGAGACAAAAAACACTTTGTGGAGCAGGGTTTTTTACATGATCTGTTTGATTTTGATTGGGGTAGAATCAATTTGTGTGCTGATGTAGAAACTGCATGGTCTTATTTTTATCTTGGTTTTATGAAAATGATAGATAGACATGCACCTCTGCGTAAATTTAGAGTGAAGGGACGAAACAATCCCTGGTTTTCTGCTGAGCTGTCCAGTCTCCTTCATGAGAGAAATAATGCTTGGGCTAAGGCTAGGAAATCAGGCTCAGAGGTAGAATGGCTACGTTTTAGGCAGCTAAGAAATAGCTTCACATCTCAAATAAAAAGTGCTAAATCAAAGTACTATTTGTCGGTTACCACAGAAAACCTGAATAATCCTAGGAAATTTTGGAAAGCCAAAAAAATCGATTTCCACTGGTGATATCCCAAATGAGCTACCTCCGTGCCTTACCACAGCATCTGGCACTATATCAGACAGGGCTACTATGCTAAATTGCTTTAATGAGCATTTTGTGTCTTGTGGCTCTCTGTTTGGCTGTGTGGCTCCTGTGAACGCTCCAATCCTTGACTCTGAACAATGTGGTCTGGAAAACCCTTTCAGTTTTACTCCTTTAACTATTGGTATTGTTCATGAAGCATTATCCAAGTTAGATCCTAGGAAACTGGCTGGCCCGGACAACGTAGAACCTTTCTTTTTAAAGATAGCTGCAGATTTTATTGCTCCACCTCTTACTTCTCTTTTTAACCTCTCCCTCAGCACGAACACAATTCCAAAAGTATGGAAGTCTGCTTATGTCTTGCCTTTACTGAAAGGAGGGGAGGCAACTATTTTAAATAACTATAGGCCAATCTCTAAATTGTCAGTTCTGGCTAAGGTGCTCGAACGCTTAGTGAGTGAACAAGTAAAGGAGTTTTTATGTATAAATGATATCCTGTCTAAACATCAGTCAGGATTCAGAAAGAAACACAGCACCATCACTGCGACAATGAAAGTGGTAAATTACATTACTACTATTTTAGATAATAAGCAGAGTTGTGCAGCTCTGTTTATTGACCTTTCCAAAGCATTTGACACCGTTGATCATCGCATTTTAAAGCAGAGGCTACTCAGTATTGGCATATCCAGCAATGCAGTGGGGTGGTTTGTAAACTACCTCTCTGAAAGGTCCCAATGTGTTCATTTTGATTGACTGTCTTCTGAATGGTTAAACATTTCTAATGGTGTACCACAAGGTTCTGTTTTAGGACCACTTTTATTCTCCATATATATTAACAGTGTAGGTGATAATGTGGATGAAGCTACTTTACATTTTTAAGCGGATGATACTGTGATGTATTGTGCAGGTCCCTCCATTCAGGAGGCTGTTGTTAAATTACAAGCTGTTTTTAACACTATTCAGACTCAGCTCTCTGAATTAAAGCTTCTTTTAAATGTGGATAAAACCAAGGTAATGCTCTTTTCAAAAGCTAAAAAGACACCAGAGCCTGTTTTAGATATTGTAACTACGCAAGGAACAAAACTTGAAGTTGTTGCCTGTTACAAATACCTTGGTATCTGGCTTGATGATTGTCTCTCTTTTAAACTTCATGTCAATAACCTGCTTAAAAAACTGAGGGTTAGGCTAGGTTTCTTTTTCAGAAACAAGTCCTGTTTCTCGCTTGAGGCCAGGAAAAGGCTAGTCACTGTGACCTTTTTACCTGTGCTGGACTATGGTGATCTGGTCTATATGAATGCACCTGCCAATTACCTGAGCAAATTGGATGCTGCGTATCACAGTGCTCTGAGATTTGTCACAAATTGTAAAGCGCTTACACATCACTGTACACTGTATACCAAGGCAGGTTTACCATCACTCTCTGTACGGAGGCTCAGTCATTGGTACACGTTTATCTATAAAGCTTTGTTGGGTAAACTCCCGTATTATATATGCTCTCTGATAACACAGAGAGTTGCAAGCAGCTATTGTCTGAGGTCACATGATGTAGTCTTGTTAGATGTGCCAAGAGCAAGGACGGTCTTAGGTAAGACAGCTTTTATGTGCGCAGCTCCACTTGCTTGGAACAATCTTCAGCAAGAATTGAAACTGAGCAATCTCATTCCTCTGCATGTTTTTAAAGCTAGGGTAAATGAAATGCTTGCTGATACAATGGGCACTTGTAAATGTCTATAACTATGTATCCTGTAAATATAATGTATAATGTCCTTTATTGTTTTATGTTTCATGTGGAACTTATATGCTGCAGGTCTCCCTTGAAAAAGAGATCTATGATCTCAATGGGACCAATCTGGATAAATAAAGGTTTGAAATGAAATGAAATTTAACAGAAAATAAAATGGCAAGGCGGGCTTTTTGGGCGGAGCGACGCTGGGTAAAACTGCAGTGGCATCATCTTCAATGCGACACAACTCACAAAACACACACAGCAATGGAGGATGTGGAAGCGATGTGGAAGCGATTCATTTAAAAAGGTTGTGTATACAAATGCTGCAAGCTTGCTTCTAGATATATATGCGACGCTAGGGATGATCTGGCGCGCGATCTTGTGGCGATTCTTTCTGACCAATCAGCAGTCGAGAGTGTTGACGTCACTAGTTCAGCCTTGGCCTGATAGAACCACGATTTTATGGGGCCGGAAAAAGAGGGAAAAAGTACCCGCTAGCCGGTGCTACGCTATATGGAAAGGCCACCACAAACTGGCCTGGCCGCTTGAGGACGATTAAGGACGCTTAAACGGGGCTACCCGCTGCAGTGGAAATCCGCCATTGACTCACAGTCATGCTGCGGGTGTGTGTTTGTGTGTGCTCTGGCTGGTTTCGGGCTGGGTTTCGCAGTGTCTCGCTGTCTCGCCGACCCCACGCAACAACCAGGAAACCACACCAGTAAGCCAACTCACACTGTCCGCTCCTCGGAGCAGCGAGCCTCGCAACGTCCCGCCAACACGGCACCCAGACCCCACACAGCATTCTCATCTGTTTGTCATTACTGGTGTCATTTTCTGGTTGCTAACGCCATTGTAACCATAGACTGTATATGATTGTAACACATAATCACTGATGTTCCGCTGCAACGGTGGTGGACTCATCAGAACAGAGTGGGCGAGCTGACCAATCAGAGCACAGTGGGCTCACAGGGAGGGGGGGAGGGGCAGGAGCTCCAACAAGCCGTTTAGGACAGAGAGTGAATACACATACTATACAGAGATGCTTCTAGTAGACCTCAACAATGGAATTATGATCAGTAGAAATGGCCATGTCATGGGACCTTTAACTTCACAAAATAAAGTGTCTCTCCCTGAAATTACTGCTAAACTATATGTCGATGCCAGCATTGTGCCAGCACTAGCACCACCTACGTTTTGAGACGATATTAGCCATCGTTTAGCCACACTCTGCCACCCTCAGCCCCCAGAGTGGCATTGTGAAAACAGCTCCATAAGAACAACTAAGAGAACAATAATAATCGTAGGAGGGCTGTCCACTACAGCTGTAATCTGAAAAGACTATATTCCCTTTTAATCAGGAAAATAAAGAGCTGTGACTGAAGAGGCGGGATGTGGGAGCAGCCACAGTAAAACACAAACCGATTTCACAGATTATTTCCTTCCATAGTCTGTGGGAGGAAAAACACACAGTTGAGCTGGATTAAATGAATTGATACTAAAAAAGGCAGGATACATGGTATTTTAATGACATATTTGAATGGCATGTTTTTATGAGCAGTGTTTCCTTTAATGAGCGAGAAGAGAACATTGATATCAATCTTCTGTGCTAACTACTGCGAGACAGATGGGTAGCTCATATTGACATTGAGGGGAAAAAGGTTTGCCTTATTCTCTCCAAATTGTGTTGTGTACATTTATTTTATAACACCTCCACATGCAGGTGTTTAATTCAGTTCCTGCATGCTCTTTGCAGTTTTCCCTCTTTTGTAGTTTGTTAGGTGTGCATGTAAATGGTCAGGAAAGGCTAAAATCACAAACTTCCCACAGTCCCCTCTCCCCCGCCTGAAACGCCTCGATTTGACTCCTTTGTCCTTTTCAGTAACATAGTGACATCACAATGTAACACTTGTGCTTCTATTGGCTAGTGCTCTGTCAGGATTATTATGTCATGTCACGTTTCTATGTCTAGGTGTGGGTGTTTTTCCGTTCTCCTTGTCATGTTTTCCTCCCTGTATATTGTCTGGTCTATTGTCATGGTAAGGTCTATGCTCCTGGTACTCATGAAAGGTTTTTGATTCCTCACTGCGTGAGCGCCTTCATTCTTTGTACTCTGTTTTTTGTCATCTCGACTAGAGTTTTGGTGGTTACCTTTTTGTTCATTTTTGCCAGTCATGGAAAAATAAAGTATCTTACAATACTTTACCTCTGTCTCCCTGCAATTGGGTCCAACATCCTAAGTGCCTGAGATCGTAACAGAACGAACTGACCATTATGGACCCAGCAGACTCAGCCCTTTTGATGCTACAGGCGGAGCGTCTTGGATACTCTCTGGAGTACATTTTTTATACGTGGAAAGGCGCCTCATCTAGACGGGGTAGAGAGGCTGCGTTGAAGGAGGCACGTCAGGAGGTTGCTCGCAAGCCCTGGCTCTGGAGCATGTTGCCCGAGTGGCTTAAGGTTTTCTCACGCAGCCCTGAGTGCTAGTCTTCATGTTCTGACCCTTTCTTGGGGTCTGGTCTGGCTTATGGAGGTCCACAGAGCCTTCAGGCGGCTGCTAAGAGAAGGAGTCGCAAAGCCAAGCTAGCAGCCCGAGCCCCAAGAGCCATGGCTCCTGCCCCAGTACAGGCCCCAGCAGCCATGCCTCCATGCTCCAGTACCGGCCCACGCAGCTTTGCTTCCATACTCCATTAGCTGGCTTACACAGCCAGGGTCCAGGCTTCCGCTCCACGCCCAACAGCCATTTGGGCGTGTGAAGCCTTCTTTGAAAATAAAATGATATTCAATATGTTAACCAAACTCTAATTTACCCAACCAGTTGCCTCACAGCAAACATGTCGGGTTTATGCATTCCGTTTTTTTTAAGGGTCTCTGCTTGGATAAGTGACTAGATTTTTTGGGAAAAACAGTAACAGTACTTTCCCTCAAGATGAAGATAAAGATAATTAAGCCATTGAGATGCAGACATTTGACTGAGCTACGAACATGTTTATTGTCTGAATTTATGTTAATACCATATTTTAAACATAGATGCAAACAAATAGGTACCATAGGGATTTTTAAAAATCCCAGAAGCATCTTTGTGGGGAAGAAATTATTTAAAGTGGGGATAGTTCACACTTTAAATAGCTGACTGTTAGCAGCTAACAGGCAGCTCAATCTTTGTAGCCTGATTGTCTCCATTGTTGTTCCATGTCTTGTACTGCACATCTCAGCCTCACCCCACCTGTACCAGTAACCAACAAACCACTTAAAACATCTGCCTGATAGAAAGACCTGAGGGACAGCAGGAGAGCTATTCTTTATCTGAAATACTGGATCATTTCATTCAGTGTAAATTGTATGATTGAAAAACAAATTTGAATATAATTGAATTACAATACCATTACTAGCACTGGAACAACAACATTGATACAAGCATAAGAAGAGCAACAGCCATGAGTTAAGTGATGGATTGATGCATCTGCCAAAAATAAAAACCCTTCTAGCCAACTACTTTGTTTATTCCTTTTCTACTGCACATCCAACTTTTAAAAAAGTAAAAGAGTATTTTTTTAGTGATCTCCATCCGTCCAGATGTATGAAGCAGTGCAGCAGCAGATATGGGCTGCAGGCACTCAACTCAATAATCAAAGAAAAACAGAGAGATAAATAAAATGCAAACAAAACAAACCATGCAAAGATCCAGTGATTGTCGTACCGACATCAGGATACACATTATTGGGGAAAAAACATTTGTTCTTGGATGTTTATGATTTAAATGAGGTTAAATTGTTAACATAGGTTCAGGAGCATGGCCACTGTTGGAGTAGTGTGGTTTTTAAAACCCACCTCGGCTCCGCGTGTTCGTTTGGTGAGCATCTTGTAAAATCATAAAGGAAGGAATTCAAAGCACCAGATACAGGGTTAAACAATAATCTGTTTTAATGGTAAAACACAACACAATACACCATACAGAGCACTCTGCAACAGTACTCCGGGCTCAATTCCTACCACCGTGTGATATACGTACCACGACAGCCATTCAGGAAGAGAGCACAGAGCATAAGAATGTTACAGTATTTATACACATAAGCGGGGAGGAGTTTGGCCGGTGTTACTTCTGGTCAACAGTTTGTTGATTCCATCTCCTTACAGTGTGTGTGTGTGTGTGTGTGTGTGTGTGTGTGTGTGTGTGTGTGTGTGTGTGTGTGTGTGTGTGTGTGTGTGTGTGTGTGTGTGTGTGTGTGTGTGTGTGTGTGTGTGTGTGTGTGTGTGTGTGTGTGTGTGTGTGTGTGTGTGTGTGTGTGTGTGTGTGTGTGTGCGCGTGCGTGCGTGCCCTTAGGCAGTCCCAGTCATGCTTTGGAGTAATTTCACAGACAGAGGACTCTTTAACAGAACGCACACACATTCCCCCTAAAACATCTTTAACACACACATCTGTTTAAACCAATTATTCCAAGATGTGGTGGCAATTTAGTACTTATAACATGAAAAAACAGATAGAAATCAATAAAACACAAACACATAGTTTGAGCAGTAATTATACCTAGCTACTACAATAAACACACACATCCTCCCTATGCATGTTTGACGCACACACCTCTTATCCTCCAGCTCACCACACCAATGTCACATGTTTTTCTTTATGAAAGCCATACTTGTTGGGGTTTCACAGTCCTCATCTCATGACCTCCTCAGGACCAGCTAACCAACAAAGCGTAACTGTTCCCATACCCTAAGGCCATCTCTGAACTTCCCTTCCACTCCGAAGTCAGCTCACTCAGAATCAGAAGGACCATTGTCTCTCTAATTGTGTGTGACCCAATCGTCTCATGCTCTTTAGGAGTCTTGAAATGAACGCACATACATTTATCTCATTAACTAACACTTAACATCCCATATATCAGGTGACATAAAAATGAATATACCAGAATTACACTGTATTAAACTTTTTGCCATAACACTTTATTTCAATTCTTCACCACACCTAAAACTCCGCCTCGAACCACGCCCACCCCTATTTATATCCGGCAAAACTTCCGGCCACTGCTTGTCTCCATCCTTTCAAAGACTGACAGCCAGACCGTGATTCACGCCGCGCATCGTCACGGTTCAAAAAAGCTAAACGCTATCACGAGAACATTCAACTCACCATGGATCCCGAACTGCTGATCAACTCACCGGAATCAGTGTCCCACACACCAGCCGCCATCGCTCCCACTCAAGCTCCCCCAACGAGATACCTCCAACTCCAGACAGGTCCCAGGCTTCATCTACTCCGCCAGCGAGGGCAAACAACCGGGGCCACAACAGGCACAGCCAGCTCCAATCTCCCCACCAACGGCAGCCTGCCTCATTAGCAGCCCCCGGCCACTCGCAGTGGCGCACTCGACACGCCTCTCGGACGGAGCAGCGCTCCGAAGCGGAGCCCGAACTACGGAGCCCGAACTACGGAGCCCGAACTACGGAGGTGGACAGTCTTTCAACTCCAACTTTTCCTGAAAGAAAACGGCATCCACTTTCACCGAAATGACAACAAGGCTAGATGTTCAATCTCTACAAAGCCTACAGCAGCACAACGGCAAGAACAACGAGACACAACTCTTCCTGCTCCAGAGCCTACCACCATGCGGCGCGCGCACTTCGGGTCGTGACGTCACAGGCCTCCGTCCTCCTCCACGGACACAGCCTGACTCACCAGCACCCCCTGGTGGGGGCCAGGTCGTATTGCCCTCTGTGCCTGCTCTCTCTGTGTCTGACATGTCGCAGCTCATGTCAACCTTTCTCTCGTCCCTGTGCTCATAGGCTTCACAAAATCCCCTTGCACGTACATCCCTTCATCCCTCCATCCCTTCTTCTTCTCTACCTTCAGCAGTCCACAGCAACCCAGCTTCTGCTTACCTTCCTCCTTTAGCCGACTCTTACCCAGTACCTTCTTTTCCAACTGGTCTATCCTTTCCCCCTCCCCCCATCCCAACCCCACCCCTTCCCCAACACCCAAATGTTTTTCCTCCCTGTACAACCAGCTACACTCTAGCCACAGCAACACCACCCATCCAGCCAGCCTCCTCAGTCTATCGCCCTTCCCCCGTGTCCCCCGTCTTGCGCCAGCAGATTAGCATAGGTAACTACGTTGACTTAGCTTAGCTACTACAGCCATCAATCATCGACAATAGCCAGCCCAGGGAAATGCAGACCAACTTCGGTTTAGTCCAGCTGCGAAATTCATCACCTCTGAGGTCTAAGGATTTAACCCTCGCAGAGTTCGCCCTAGCTTTTTCCCTTTACCGCAACGTCATCTGCTTAGTCTATCCCACACGCAGAACCGAGTTAGACGAGTACCTCCTCATAGAGTTCGACATCAATCAATCAATCAATGTTTATTTACATAGCCCAATATCACAAATGTTACATTTGTCTCAGTGGTCTTCACAGTGTGTACAGAATATCAGTATGACAATACGACACCCTCTGTCCTTAGACCCTCACATCGTACAAGGAAAAACTTCCAAAGAAAACCCAGTTTAAAGGGAAAAATGGGAGAAACCTCAGGGAGAGCAACAGAGGAGGGATCCCTCTCCCAGGACGGACAGACGTGCAATAGATGCCGTGTGTAAATTGAAAAGATAATACATAATACATTTGCAACATAGGTAGTCCATAATGGCCTTACGCTTCGGAGGCTCAGGTTTTTACACCTACCACGTCCACTTCGCTAGCCAAGCCGCCAGCCGCATCAAGCAGTTCAATCAGGGAACATACTGGGGCACTCTGGACATTTTGGAAGTTGTTGGGTAACACATTAAAGATGTTCTTTATAAAACGTTCCCTCAATGTTACATGATAACAAATGAAGAACATTTTCAAATCAACATTCTGAAAATGTTTTCAGGATGTTATTGAGGCCTGAGATGACAGAAAGGGTTTTATAAAACGTTCCCTCAATGTTACATAATAACAAATTAAGAACATTTTCAAAGCAACATTCTGAAAATGTTTTCAGGATGTTATTGAGGCCTGAGATGACAGAAAGTGTTTTATAAAATGTTCCTTTATGTGATATGTTAACAAAGGTGGAACGTTTTGCCTGCAACATTCTAAGGATGTTTTTTGGACGTTGTTGGGGTAACACATTAAAGATGTTCTTTATAAAACGTTCCCTCAATGTTACATGATAACAAATGAAGAACATTCCCCAAGAAACATTCTGAAAAAAAAATCAGGATGTTATTGAGGCCTGAGATGAGCTGTTTTTGATAACATTGTTAGAACATTATGCCCTACTGTTCTTAAAACGTTTTCATCAGGACGTTTTAGTTTGGTTCCCAGAATGTTCTTCTGAAAGGTAGGATAACGTTCTTTAAAAACATTCTTGAAATATTTGGTGATAACCTTCTTAAGATGTTTTTGATAAACTGCAGCGTTCAGTTATTATGTTATTATGCTCCAAATATCTGGAACACACTCCCAGAAACCTGCAGGTCCGCTGCAACTCTGACTACTTTTAAATCCAGGCTGAAGACTTTTCTTTTTGTCTCTGCTTTTAATTGAACTATTCATATCTTAGACTGCACTGTAACTTTTATCCATGTATTTGTTCTGTTAATGTTTATTTTATTAGCTTTTCTTTTTAATGACTGATTTTAAATGCCATTTTCTTAATGTCTTTCATTTTTTGTAAAGCACTTTGAATTGCCTTGTGTTGAAAAGTGCTATATAAATAAACTTGCCTTGCCTTCTTAATCAATCAATCAATCAATCAATCAATCATCAATCAAGGTTTATTTATATAGCCCAATATCACAAATGATACATTTGTCTCAGTGGACTTCACCGTTTGTACAGAATATCAGTATGACAATACGACACCCTCTGTCCTTACACCCTCACATCGTACAAGGAAAAACGTCCGGAGAACACCCACAGTTTAAAGGGAAAAATGGGAGAAACCCCAGGGAGAGCAACAGAGGAGGGATCCCTCTCCCAGGACGGACAGACATGCAATAGATGCCGTGTGTAAATTGAAAAGATAATACATTTGAAACATAGGTAGTCCAAATGTTTGGAAATGCATGTGTGTATAATAGGAAGATGAATCTACGAGGATATCCATCCAGGACCTATGATCCAGGACCACAGCCACGACTCAAGATCCAGGGCTTGCGATCCAGGACACAGGACCGCAGGATCATCCATGACTGCGGATCCCAGCGTATATAGACACCAACAAGAAAGAAATGTGGGGAAGCTGGGTTAATCGGAACATGAGAGTACACAGGTATAGACAGAGAGAAGGAAGAAGTAAGATGTCCCCCGACAAACTAAGCCTATATCAGCAAAACTAGGGGCTGAATCTAATCAGCCCTAACTATAAGCTTTATCATAAAGGAAGGTCTTAAGCGCACTCTTAAAAACGGATAGGGTGTCTGCCACCCGAATACAAACTGGAAGCTGATTCCACAATTGTGGAGCTTGATAAGAAAAGGCTCTGGCTCCCATTGTACTTTTAGAGACTCTAGGAACAACCAACAACCCTGCATTCTTGGAACACAATGCCCTAGTAGGACAGTAGGGTATAATGAGTTATTTAAGGTAAGATGGCGCCTGCCCATTAAGGGCTTTGTAGGCGAGAAGAAGAATTTTAAATTCTATCCTGTGTTCTATAGGGAGCCAGTGTAAGGCAGCCAGAACAGGAGTAATGTGGTCCCTTTTCCTAACTCTGGTTAGTACACGAGCTGCAGCATTTTGAATCAGCTGAAGCGACTTGACTGACTTATTGGTACACTCTGATAATAAGGAGTTACAATAATCCAGCCTTGAAGTAACAAATGCATGAACTTGTTTCTCTGCATCGTTTTGAGGCAAGATATGCCTGATTTTTGCAATGTTACGTAGATGGAAGTAGGCGGTCCTTGAAATTGATTTTATGTGGGCGTTAAAGGATAAATCCTAATCAAATATAACACCAAGATTCCTTACAGTCTCACTGGAGGCCAAATTAATGCAACCATAGTTAGTATATCTTTAGATAATTTGTTTTGTAGATTCTTCGGGCCAAGTACAATAACTTCAGTTTTGGTCGTGTTTAACATCAAAAAATGTAAGGTCATCCACGTTTTTAAGTCCTTGAGGCAGTCTTGAATTTTATTTAGATGATTAATTTCATCAGGCTTGATTGATAAATATAGTTGAGTATCATCCGCATAACAATGAAAGTTTACAGAATGATTCCTTATAATATTGCCTAACGGAAGCATATATAATGTGAACAAAATAGGTCCGAGCACTGAGCCCTGTGGCACTCCACGGCTAACTTTGGTTTGCGTGGAAGATTCATCGTTGACACGTATAAACTAGAGAGCGTTCAGATAGATAGGACCTGAACCAGCATAAAGCAGTTCCCTGTATGCCAACTAAGTGCTCTATTCTTTGCAATAGATAGTATCGATAGTATCAAATCACTGTATCACTGAGATCGAGCAAAATAAGAATAGAGACATGTCTCTTGTCTGAGGCTATTAGAATGTCATTTGTGACTTTAACCAGAGCTGTCTCTGTGCTATGATGTGTTCTAAAACCAGACTGAAAATCTTCAAATAAATCATTGTTTTTTAAAGGAGACCTATCATGCTATATGTAAATTATATAGTGTATGACCATACCCTATATAAGGTATATTTATACATTTTATTTTTCAAAATACCAAACAGATCATTTTTTAGACATGCCTCGTTTTGCTCATTTTCGCTCTATTCCAAGCCCGTCTTTGAAAATTCTGAGCAGCAGCTGACCACGCCCCCCTGCAGAAGAGCAGGCATGAGCCGGCGAGAGTCAAGTTACCATGCTTGCTGTGATTACGAGTGTGGAATAAACATGTCATCTCAGAGCAATGCATGTGTTCAAGCATATTATCAATTTGATCCAGAAACTGACCCTGAAGCAGCGGAGGTTTTGGTGGAGGTGCAAAAATCTCGGTTGCAGCAGGACGTTTCTGAATGTTTAGCTGACAAGCTGTTGTCCCTATTTATTTTACTCTGTTACGATGCTTGCTCCTTATTCCGTTCATATTTTGGCTAATTAGCAAGAATGCAATGTGTACAGTTTGTAACGCAAAAACAGCAATATA
Source organism: Pseudochaenichthys georgianus (assembly GCF_902827115.2). Taxonomy (NCBI): domain Eukaryota; kingdom Metazoa; phylum Chordata; class Actinopteri; order Perciformes; family Channichthyidae; genus Pseudochaenichthys; species Pseudochaenichthys georgianus. Next base: position 17,950,893 of record NC_047519.1, read on the forward strand.
TATATATATATATTTATAAAGGGAGACATTCATATTTTCAGCATATATACAATGGCCTCATTGCGTTTATTAATAGTTTACAGTCCTTTTCTTCCAACATCGTGCAACAACCGTTGGAAAGTTGAATAACTTAGGGTGATAAAAAGTATAACTCCAACAACACCTCAGTTGTCAGCAATGTGTGTAGTTTCATGTGTTTTTAAAAGCTCAGTTATTGACTTATTTGTGCAAATTGCGCCACGATGCCTTCTGAACGGAGAATGTGTGCTGCATGGAGATACCACAGGTAACATTTTTGATAGCTTTACTAAGTTGTCTGTTTAGAGAATACATTTTTCACATGTCATTCAATATATGTTTATCACACTAGGTGTCAAGACGGATGCAGTAACTTGAGGACTCTGTAACCTGTATGGTGAACCATCCTGGATTGGAGCCTGTGTGCCTAAATATGTTCTCCCTGCAGAATGCGTTGAATATTTACAGAGCTGAACATGGTGGACTACAGTTGAGGCAAATAGAGCAGTGAGTGGTTTGTTTGTTTTGACTGAAATTGTAAAACGAATGCTAATATTGTTCATGGAAATAAATACTGGTGTATATGGCTTTATGCAATCTTTCATTATGTCATTGTACATGTACTATTATATTATATACTACACAGCACTGGCATAACGCACCCATGTGTACGACAAAAAAGTCCACACACAACCTTATGCTATTGAAATCAGAATATTCTTTACCCATCCAAACATGAATAATCACGACACATTTTGATATCAACTCGGAACTTTATTGTCAAAATCAACGGTTAAAAAAACCCATAAAAAAATGTTTTGTATAAATGACACTAAATATTTTTACAGAAGCTTTGTGTGCTGGTGCTGGGGCTTCCTTGGACGCAGGATCAGAGTGGTGTTTCCGGCCTGCGTTGTCCTCAGGATACGCAGGGAGTTTCCTGATCTGTGAAATGTCGATGTTGGGTTCAGACAGCAGCCAAATTGAACCGTGTAGCATACCCGGCGATGACCTCCTCCCTGTCAGGTTGCTCATAATGGTGCAGGGTCCACAAAGACTTGGTCGAAGATGAGGTCCATCAAGTTGGCCACGTAGCCTGTGCAATGGTAAAAAAAGAACAACAAAAAATGTGGTTTAGATTAGTATATGCATGTAAAAAACTGAAAGTTCTTTCTAATTTTTTTATTTTATATTTGTAAATAGTTGATAGTTGAGTTGAGTTTTTGAAATATTTTAAACACTTACGGAATGTGGGGTCAGTCTTTACTGGTTTTGCTCTGCATTCTCCCTTCCTGGCCTTTGGGAACTGCAGTTTATACAGATGGTTTCCAGTGGATGTAGTGGCTTGTGCACGCTCAGCATTTTCATTGTAGTGCAGGGCTGCCAGGTACAGTCTTTCATTTCCGCCATGATAAAAAAAAATGTAAATAATAGCAAAGGATGTACAAATTGTCACTAATTAGTAAGTATGTGAGGTGCTGGCCTGTAAAGAAGAACACATAGTTAGAACAAAATCATCTCAACTTAGTATTCAGGATGAGAAAATACTATTTGGATAAATATAGTCTGAAATCCCAAAAGATGGGGCTAAAACTCTCTATTTAGCAAAGCTCTTTGCTTAGCCTTTTCCAATCTGAGTTAGTTTTGAACCGTAACGTGCATGCTGTGTTTCTGACTCAATACAGGTGATGTGTTGGATAGGGGCTGAGCTCAGTAGACTGACTATAATGAGTGCTAGCCACTAATTAGCCTGTTGCTAGAGGTAAGGCCTTGTCAACAACAACAGACCAAGCGTAGCGTAGCTTAGCGTACAGATCGATGATATCTGATCGTTCTTACAGACTACAATCACAAAAGCTTTTACATATAACGCTGGAAAAACCGGGCATGTCTCATTAGCGTAGCTTAGCTTACAGATCGATGATATCTGATCGTTCTTACAGACTACAATCACAAAATCTTTTACATATAACGCTGGAAAAAACGACACTTACCTACAGAAGATTACGTATGTATGTTTATTATAACATTGTTCTGTGTGTCAAAATGAAAGACAGCCCACACACCACCTATCATTAGACATTATCAAAGATGTTCTATTGAGAAGACAATCACTACGTGACATAAGTTTTCAAAACCGTTTCTGGTCTTCGGTATTTCCAGACAAGTGGCTACTGAAATCAATCTTACTAACTGCTGTCTGTGCAATTTACTCCGCGCGAGTTGGCGGACTTTATTTAGCTTACTTTAACATCATTTTTCAAGGTGGGGCTAAGCCATTTATTGATATGGCTGTAGCCTACCCCAGCCATACCCTGGCGCTGCCACTGGTGGGATGTATGGGGCGGGCCATTCTGCACATGCGTTAAATGCGTTAAACATTTTTTTTTTTTAAATTCATTACCGCCATTAACGCGATAATTTTGACAGGATTAGTTAATATGAATAACACCTCTATTAGGATTTTTACCTTAAATTGTCCTTGGGCAGACACACACACCGTTAATATTGGGTATTTTATTGGGTTCGGAATTCCTATGGATGACTGCCTAGGAGATAGCGCAGAGAAGCGTGTAAGACTGCGACTCCTCCTCCTGGTCTCAACTCCACTTTGTCATGGATTAAGTCCACAAAGCCCTGAAATGTTTGCCGAAATGAGATCTGCACCTTCCAAAGTAGGATGAATGCCGTCTCTCTGCTGGCACATGCTGTTAGGCTCCTAGCGACTGGCTTCAAAACCCATGATACTTTGTGGTTTCAAGAAATAATAGCAGACATCACAAATAGATAATTGAGACTAACTGAGAATAAACAGACAGCTTAAGGCAAAGGAAGGATGTGTTAGCCGCCTCCCTTCATGACTGTGAGCAGGCACATATATGTCGCTCGCGCTGATTTATGATCTTATGTCGAAGGTTGGTTTTTAGAGTGACAACATTTAAATCCAACATTTAAATTAACTTAACAACCTTAGAAGTAGCTCCAGGGCATACATCAAACTGTCTGGCAGCTTGTTAAAAAGAAAACTTGATGCATTTAAACCCCACATCATTGAGTCAAAGATGGAATAAAGTGCCACAGCAGTAGACTTCTCACATCAAAAGCAGTTGTTCCTCACTCACTAAGCAACACTTCAACAGTGCCTGAAGCCATGGCACATTTTTGCCATGGCGCGTCCCGCACTAGAAAAGTCGGATGTAGTGCCACTACGCATTACATAATAACCAATACTCTCCGCACGCCGTGGCGCGCGGGGTTTAGTTTTATTATGAGCCCCATGTTGAGCGGGTGCTTTACGAGGACATTTGTCTGCGTAATCTGACTCTGCTCGGCGGGCATTATAGATAAAACCCTTCTTTCTAGGAGAGAGAGAACCTCTGTCTCCAGAATATGGGTTGACTCTCTCTGGGCTTGTGAAAACAGATAAAGTATAACTTTTTTGAGAAGCCCAGGCAGATATCGTGAGTATCTCCTGCTGTATGCTCCTTAGAGCCAGCTGAGATGTCACGTTTAGGTCTCCAGCCGGCACTGCGCATGCGCGTGACGGTGGTGCCCTTACAGCTCCAGCCGGCACTGCGCATGCGTGTGGCGGTGGTGCCTTCACAGCTCCAGCCGGCACTGCGCCTGCGCGTGGCGGTGGTGCCTTCACAGACCCGTCAATAATCCGCCTTTTGAGAGATGCCGTAGCTGCTCTTAAAAGGGGAAGAATTGGCGGGCTGTTTATTGGTTTTATTGATTTTCTTTTCATTTTGTTGAGCTGCGCCCTCGGCCTGAAGCCTGGATGCGTCAGCGGCAAATGTTTTATGACAGAGGAATCAATCAGCATTTGACATGTGTTTGTGCGGACTTGAGGATGGTGTTTAGGCATCTCTCGAGGCGGCGGGAACACATTCACGGAGGGGAGAAGGAGGGGCTGTCACACCGCTCGCTTCTTCTTCCTCGACTGCTGGCCGAAATGCTGGGTTGGCTGAGCCTGAGCTGCAGCCGGAACCGGAGATTTTCTCGGCCAACTTGCCCTTGTCTCCAGCCTGGGCTGGGGACTCGGGGTGGGCTGCGACCTCTGCGTCTTCGGTGTTTTAAACCAAGCAGAGTTCGAGGCAGCTTGGGCAGAGGACTGCTGCTGCGAGAGCAGCGGCTGGACCCTTCGAGGGAGGTAGAGGTGAAGTGCCTCGTCCTCCCTCTTCCTCGTCTCACACCTCCTTTACATGGAGGCGAGAGCGGAGCCAAAAATTCCCTCGGGAACGATGGGCATATCCAGCACGTCCTCCTTTTCCCGGTCTGGGAGAGTGGTGAGGTTGAGCCATCTCGCTCTTTCCTGCACCACCATGATCCCAATTGCCTTGCCCACCGTGGCCTGGACGGCGCAGCATTGGACACGGAGACAAATGTCCGTGACCGCTGCCATCTCGTCCAGAGTGGCTGCCCCCGGGTTACCCGACAGGTCCTCACAGAGCTCCGCTTGGTAGGCGGTTAACAGCGAGGATTCAGGGCCCTGGCGGACAAACGCTGCCGCTTTGTAGGCCTTTTCAGTGTTGATCGAAATCAACACGTAATGAAATAAGACCCCACTGTTTGATGATTGATAGGTGTGTGGGCTGTCTTTCTGTTAGGATTTGTCTGTGTTAGTATTTTTCGTGTCCTTTTCTATCTTTGGGTTTCCTATTTTATTTTGTAAAGTGTTCACCCCCGTTTCCTGCCTGTTTGCTTTCTGTCGGTTTCCCTCTCTGATTACCAAATTGTGTTCACCTGGTACCTATGTGTTTTCTCCTCCCTCCTCACCTGTCCCGTGTTTATGTGATTAGTCCTGGGTGTATTTAAGTTCTGTGTTTTCTGTCTCTCTTTGTCGGGTTGTCTTGTGATTTGGCTTGTCCTCGGTGAGTGTTCTGTTCTGCCTTGAAATAAAGGAATTATTTTGACTTTAATCTGCATTTGGGTCCTACCTGCTTCCTTCGCTCTACCGTAACATTACAACCCGACCTCAAATATGGGCCCAGCAGATCCTTTTGAGCAGGAATTATTGGATTTTACTTTTTCTTTGGCTACCTGCTCTTATCAATGGATAGGAGCGGTCAGGGTTCAGCAGCGAGATGCTGCTCTGGCAGAAGCAGTCCACCTTACACTGAGGAATCAAAGTTTGGTGAAATTCTTACCTGCCAGGCTTTTGGATTACCTCACAATTTGTTTTCCCAGTCCTGACAGACCCAGGTCTCCCAACTCCTGTTTTGACACCACACGCATCGGTGTGGTCCGTCTGGCGTCAGCCCCTGCTTCTCACCCAGTGTTTGCTACTGTCCAGGAGCCATTCGCTGGTACTCGTCTGGCCTTTGGAGGTCCACGGAGCCTCCAAACGGCTCCTAACGGAAGGGGTCGCAAGGCCAGGTTGGCAGCACGAGCCCAAAGGGCCAGGGTTCCAGAACCAGTTCAGCCCCCAGCAGTCATGGTTCCGTGCCCCAGTACCATCCCACATAGCCATGGTACCGTGCTCCAGTACCACCCCACACAGCCATGGATCCGTGTTCCGGCTCCAGTGCCGGTCCCAGCAGCCATGGTCCCTGCTCCGGAACCGGACTTTACAGCCATGGTTCCGGCCCCAGTCCTGGTCCCAGCTGCCATAGTCCCTACTCTAGTCACTTCCCTAGTCCCTTCTCCAGTCCCCCCTTTAGTCACCTCTCTAGTCCCCTCTCTAGTCCTTCCTCTGGTCCCTTCCCGAGCCCCTCCTCTAGTCTCTCCTCTAGTCCCTTCCCAAGCCCCTTCCCAAGTCCCTTCTCTAGTCCCATCTCCAGTTCCCTCTCGAGTCACCTCTCCAGTCCCCTCTCGAGTCACCTCTCAAGTTCCATCTCTAGTCCCGCCTCTAGTCAATTCCCTAGTCCCATCTCTAGTCCCTCCTCTAGTCACTTCTCGAGTCCCCTCTCCAGTCTACTCTCGAGTTCCCTCCTCGAGTCCCTCCTTTAGTCCCCTCTCTAGTTCCCCTCTCGAGTCTCCTCTAGTCCCTCCTCTAGTCTCTCCTCTAGTTCCCTCCTCTAGTCCCTCCTTTAGTCCCTCCTCGAGTCCCCTCTCTAGTTCGCCTCTCGAGTCTCCTCTCGAGTTTCGTTCTCTAGTTCCTCCTCTGGTCCCTCCTCTAGTCCCCTCTGTAGTCCCTTCCCTAGTCCCTCCTCAGGTCACTTTCCTAGTCCCTTCTCTAGTCCCATCTCAAGTCCCTACTGAAGTGCTGTTGGAGGTCCCGCAGACTACTCTTCTGCCGGGGGTCCTGCCAACCCCAGGTCCTGTACCGTTGGAGGTCCCGCAGACTACTCTTCTGCCGGGGGTCCTGCCAACCCCATGTCCTGTGCCGTTGGAGGTCCCGCAGACTGCTCTCCTGCCGGGGGTCCTGCCAACTCTTAGTCCTGTGCCGTTGGAGGCCCCGCCGACTACTCTCCTGCCGGGGGTCCTGCCAACCCTTTGTCCTGTCCCGTTGGGGGTCCCGCCATCTACTCTCCTGCCGGGGGTCCTGCCAACCCTTTGTCCTGTGCCGTCCGCCCGAGACCCCTTCCTGGTCCTCTGCCTTGCCCCCGGGCCGTCCTCCGGAATCCCCCTTTTTGGACTCTGCCTTACCCCCGGGCCGTCCGCCCGAGACCCCTTCCTGGTCCTCTGCCTTGCCCCCGGGCCGTCCGCCCGAGACCCCTTCCTGGTCCGCTGCCTTGCCCCTGGGCGGTCAGTTCAGTCCCGTCCTCCTGACCCCCTCCTCCCACCCTGGTGGCTTACCCAACACTAATACTCCGTGGCCGCCACTGCCGACCCGTATTGCGCATTGCAGATCTAAGATCCAGTAGAAATGATAAAAAGTAAAAGTTTGCTGCTTATTGTTCAACTAGGCCAAAATAGAGTCAAAGAGTATATGAGAGTGAGTGTGTTAATTAATATATTTGGCAGTTTGGAGAAAGTCTGTAAATGTGTTTGTGTGTGTGATTCATGTATAGGCATCTCACGATAATTAATTTTGTTGGATACATTTTCCCGGAAATTATTGCGATAAACGATAATATTGTCGGCACCGTTGTATGACCATTTTAGACCACTGACATAATATATAATAATAATTCAAGTACATCCTTTCAAACTGCTAGTCACATCCTCATGTAAATGGCAATTTATCGAGTTCATTTTTATTTATCGTACGATAAGTCAACTAATTGCTTATCGGGACAGGCCTATGCACACAATAAAACAGTGGAAACAAACATGTGTTTGACTTTCATTAGTGAATGAAACTGTGTGCCCTTTATAGTCTGTGTCCAATATTGTGTATTTGTATATATATCCTATATATATGCTAAGGTCCCGCTACTGACACGATAGCAGTCATTTCGTGCTCATAGGTGTAATCAAACCCATGATACCAAAATCTCACTCCAGCCAGTTACCCAAAGTTGGCAACCCTGATATAAGGAGCTGTTTAAATGAAAACAGAGGAGCGCTCTATCCACACAACTGCGCCGAGCACTTGACTTTATGCAGGTAGCCAGACAGTGGGACATTGTACGAGAAGTCAGCACACTCAGCACGGATAGTGTGTGCAACATGATTGCAGCGTCCAGGCAGCTCCCGGTCGAGCATATGCCTTGAGTTGCACATAGCTCCAACGATCCATCACACACACACACACACACACACACACACACACACACCATTTGTATTGTATTATTGTATGAGAGAGGTTCCAGGTTGAATTTAAGCGAATATTTGTAATGTTCCGAGGTTGTTGTGTTTAATATGTTTATTTATGTTAGCTTGGTGAGGGGGTGGTGGGTTATACAGGACAATTTGTCAATATATTCCTGGATAGGCTGCAGCCCTCCAGCCCCCCTACGGACCTGAAATGGCATGAATGTATTTTTAATAGCAATGTTTAATATTCAAACTGCAGGTCTGCAGAATGACAACTTTCACAAACCAATTGAAGCTTAATCTATTACAGACTTTACCTGACTAAATATTGTATTTTTATTGTACAATATCACTTTTAAAATTGTCTTAAATGTGTATAACTTGCCTACTGTATCTTGACATTTAAGTGCGAGTGTGTGTCAGCTACCTTATGTGCCCCGCACTGACACTAATGCAAATAGCCACCTCAAGGGCAACCTACAGTAGGAGGGCGGGGGCATGTCATCACTAAAAAAAGCCTCTGCGCAAGCACACACACACACACACACACACACACACACACACACACACACACACACACACACACACACACCATTTGTATTGTATTATTGTATGAGAGGTTCCAGGTTGAATTGAAGTGAATATTTGTAATGTTCAGAGGTTGTTGTGTTTAATATTCATGAGAATATTTGTCATTGTTCAAATGATAATAAACATTAGCATAAAGCATATTTGTCCACTCATATGTTGATAAGGGTATTAAAACTTGCAAAATATTCCTCTAAGGTACATTTAGAACAGATAACAAATGTGCGATTAATTTGCAATTAATCGCGATTAACTATGGGCAATCATGCGATTAATCGCGATTAAATATTTTAATCGACTGACAGCCCTAATAAATATGTGTCCCCGGCATAGACTGTATATATAAATGGACGTAGGGTCCGTGACGTCACCCAGAGCTATTTAATAGAAGAGTTACGACACCGGAAGTCCAAAAACGGTTATCGTCACGTGGTTCATGTAGACGAGGGATCGTTCCCCGGAAGTTCATGGCGGGCAATGTGAATGCATTGATAACAGGAGATAGAACTACGATTTTTGGTAATTATTAGTGAATAAAGGTTTTGATTTGCAATATTTATACAACAAATCGATATGTGTATGTATTTACATCAATATGTTTTCAAAAATAAAATCGAATTTGCTAATATTAAGTGATAATATTAGGATTAGTGTGAACAATTAGTTTACATGTTACTAACAGTGCCTTGGTTAAAGAGCCTGTTGCTGTTTATTTATAGCTTTGAATTATTTCAAACCAATATTATCTTCTTAAACTTGTATGGTAGTCAGGAGCATCACTTTATAATGTTTATTGATACATTTAGAGGGAGGGGATCTAAAGTAATGCTTTAAAATTCAGATTGGATTCATTTCTACCATTTTCTTAAATTCATGGTAGTTTCAGTAATCCCCTGGTAATTGAGGACACAAGTTATCTAAATGACTAATGTTGTCTTTATGGCTTTCAGAAAGGACAGGAGACCGACAGGATATGATGATGATGATGATGATGATGATGATGATGATGATGATGATGATGATGATGATGATGATGTTAAATGTGTTGCTTTAGGAACATCCATTGCAAATACATGGAATTCAATAAACATAGAAGAGCATATCATGCAGTTTGTCGGTGCCTTTTCCTCCGTGTTGTCCTGGTTTGCTGTGCTGCCTCCTAGTCACCACCATGGTTTGCTGTGCTGCCTCCTAGTCGCCACCATGGTTTGATGTGCTGCCTGGGGATGCTCAAATCGCTCAGAGAAAGGAGTACGAATGTACGGCTTCCCCACTGACACAGAGCGGAGGAAAAAATGGCTGGCTCAAGTCAGCAGGAGCAATTTCACGACCAACAGCAACAAAATATGTGATTTATATACAAACACTGCATTTGCACTTTTTCACAAAACGAAAACCACACCATTGGGAGAGCTTAATGTTTTGTTTAATACAAAAAAACAGGGAAAGGCTTGAAAAACACTGAGAGTTGAGACTCAGGGTGCAGGATGAGGGTCTCAGTGCAGGTATTCAGGCTCCATTGAATCCCCCTCTGGTTCTTGTGCTGAGAGAGGGAGCAACAGACAGGAGAAAGGGTTATACACACCTATATAGCACACCTATTGCCTTGGGGAGATAACGTGTTTACTTATATAAAACAGTAGTATTAAACGTACCTTGTGTTTTCACTCTCACTTAAGTCCCTCTCCCTTTGCCATCAATCCAGAATCAGCTGGGCTGCAACATTATACAGACGGGTAATAATCAACAGAATCACAAGGACACAACATGGCTCTGCTAAAAACACTCACTCTTACACGCACCAAAGTTATATTTATCTAATATTTAACTCCCTCCACCCCCGCATACAATCCCGTTTAGAAGCCCCTCTTCTCTAATTCAACATGTTGGACGAAATGACATTAAGAGAACGGAATTTACATTAAAAGGCTGTTCAACGTGTGTTGCTAACTTGCTTCGGTATGCTAGCTTAATCTGTTATCTGTAAACGTTCCCTAAATCTACTAATTTAGGGATAATCCACTGACATCCTTTAATACACATGTTCATTTGAATCAGATGTACTGATAATATCCGCAATATACATCTTTAAACTTCTTCTTACCTTTAAAAGTCCGTCACGAACGGTGTATTATGCTGCAACTCCACAGCTCTGCCAGCCTTGGCGCTAACTTCCGGGGAACGATTGAGAGGCTCCACGATCCGCCATTGCTGTAAAAAAGTGGTCCATTGGAGTGAACGGAGATGTCGTAACTCTTCTATTAAATGGCTCTGACGTCACCCATAGGATTTTGCAGAGTTGCCGAGAAGCCCTTAGTAGGCGGAGTCGAACACTAACGGCTCGACAGTGACGTCAGAGTTCAACTCCCGCCTGTTCCAGCCTGCTCCAAATAAGGGCAAAGAGGTGGAGGCGGGACCTGCTGCCACCCAGCTGGAAGTTCCAGAGCTAGCTGAAGCTACCAAGCTAAGCTAACATTCTCCCCATCTGCACACTGCCGTCGATAGATAAACTATCTTGGAATAGTGTAAAGTAAATTGAAATGGATTCACTCCATTTTAGCATTTTAGTTTGCTCACTTCTTCACATGATTTCCTCATTTAAAGTATCACATCAGCTGGACATCCATTGAACAATCTTATCTCTGAACATCCATATCGTTTAAACCAGGGGTGGGGAACCTTTTTCCTCTCAAGGGCCATTTTAATTTTTTCAACATCCTCCGAGGGCCGTACAAATGATTGACCTCTGCTTAAAAATACTAAAAATGTCATGCCGTGCAGAGAAAAAGCAACCTCTAAATCCAGATATCTTACCATGACTCGCGCATGCATTCACGTGCACGGTTGTGGCATGACCACCAAAACAGAAAGTATATTGGACACAAGATATGTGCAAATGTATTTAGTTTCCTATCCATGTGGACATGATTTAAGTGGGGGGGGGGACCTAACCTCCTCTAGGGGGGTCCGGGGGCATGCTCCCCCAGGAAGATTTTTTTTTTTTAAATGTTGAAGTTAAAAGCATCAATCTGGTGTACTTTGAGAGCAACATTAAGAGATCTATGGATACATCGCTCAACACCCATATGAAACAGAACTGTAAGCAGATTTATTTTTCTTTATGGATATTTTACAAATCACTCCCCTTTCAAATTGTATTCTTGTTTATTAATAACAACTTTTATTTACTGTCAAATAGTATTTCATACCTGTTTACTTTATTCTCTTGTTTTTTTATAACTATAATGATCATATAAAGATGTGCCTTTACCTCACTGGTTGTAGAACAAGCTTCTTATATTCGTTAGCATAGCTAGCTAACCAGATGCTAATAACAACAAAGTTATTGACTGTATGATCAGTATGACAGATGAACAGATCACCACTGGGCTTACAACTAAGACACAGCCCACGCAAAAACTGCGGCATGTGTACGGCTCCTTATGGGTACTGCAATTGTTGGAAGTGCCGAAGCGACGTTCTTGGTGCTCTCCGTCAGCACTGCACCCCTGTCAGACGAGCATAGACTGTATGCAGACGAGACATATCAACCCAGTCTCATGGCATTTCGTGTTCACCAACACGATTTTTAATCTATTGATTCGTGTTCACCAACACGATTTTCCTCTTTTTTTCGTGTTGCACAGCACGATTTTAGGCTGCGGCTCCACGAGGACGAAAACGGCTAAACGCATAGGGATTAACGCAAACGCAATCGCAAACGGCTTCCGTCCACATGCAATAATCATCCGGATAGTGTCTGCCCACACGAGACCGCTCCGTTTAGCTCCAACCGCTGGAGAAGCTGCAGTACATATGCAGGAGCCCTCTACGTGGCGCTGTAACTTCCTCCACAAAAGCAGCGAAGAAGCAATGGTTGTCATGGTTGCCCTTCTGTTTATTCTCCGCGGTGGGGGGCCGAGGGAACCGGGCAGAGTTTTTCGCCAGTCAGCGTGTATTAAAGTTGAAATCTTCGGACAAAATTATAAAAGTGCCGGTCAAAGGTCTTCTTTGTTATTTATTGAGCTTTAAACAATGAATAACGACTCTATATAATATAATGATAAAATACACGGAGCCTCTCTTTTTCCTCCCTCTCTTCGGACAGCGCCAGTGTCTGTCTCATGCAGCAGCTCATCCAGTAATCAGTGACCCGGCCGACTGTAAAAACTAAACATATTTATAACTAGTTTAGGGAGTTTGAGAGGTAATTAAAATAGCTAAGGGTGATGATCGACTTGAAGTGTGTGTTTTGCTGCAGCGGGAGGAGCTGCAGGTGAGCAGAGCTGCGTGTCTCCGTTCTGTCAGATTAGACTTCACTCGCGAGAGAAAGATAAATAATCTGAATTCAGGGTTGCATTTTACTTTGACGTGGGGGTGAGCAGCAGAGGTGGGGAGAGGCGGGGCTATTGCCTCATCATTATTGCTGTAGATGTTGCACAAACAACTGTAGCATGGTCAATAGCGTCCGGAGCACGATAGCAACTCTGCGATCCGCCATTGTTGTTGTTGTTGGTGGCGAAACACTTCAGCACTGGCGCGGGTAAGCGGAGGTGAGCAGAAGAGGTGGGGAGAGGCGGGGCTATTGCGCAATCACTATCAGTGATCTGAAAATGTCCGTATAGGGCGCACACACGGAGCTGTTTGACCCCCCAGAGAGTGGCGTATGCATTTCTATCCACCTTGGGACCCGTTGTCGTTTCCTCAGTCGTTTAGTGCCATATTCGGTCGTCCTCGTGTGGCCGAACGGTCTATATGACACTAAACAGTAACGCAAACGACCGAATTCGTCCTCGTGGGGCCGCAGCCTTAATAGCAATGTATTTCTACTGGTAATGTGTTTCGTGCCTGCAGCACGTCTTTTTCTCCGGTCGGGTCGTGGAAGACCGGAAGCTGTGTGGTTCATAAAAACAATGTTCTTACTCAATATCAGCCACAGTTATTTGCTTTTATTTGAAATCGTATAATTTCGGACTTTTGTTGCCGTCTGTGAGGAAAATAAATGGGGCTCAGGATACTGAAATCTGAATTTTTTCAATCTTTTTTATTCCTTTTGATTTGTTATTCTTTTCAAAATAGACACACCGTTATTTACTCACCAATAACACACAATTATCCTTGCTTTTATTTATTGGTTTAATTCCATAATCTCTGGCTTTTTTGGCGAACGTCAGGAACTGAATTTCAAAATAAAAATAACCGGAAACAGACGTAGGCTTTCAAGCGATTACCCAAGATCCTCAGCTATGGTTTAAGCTCGCTAAATGGATGTTTTAGCTGCAATGCATACCTGGGATTTTGGTGTTTATATTATATGAAAATCCGGAAAATATTTTAAAAGAACAAAATATTACTTAATTCCGAGGCTCTTGCTTTTCTCTTTGAAAGTCATCCACATAACGGCATTGTAATACACGGTTCGGCTGCATTACATATTACAGATCTGCCGTAGTTCTTTATTATAGAGCCCTGATGAGAAGACCTTTGAAAAACTGAAGAAAATGCCGCGAAACTGAATACTTGACGTTGATATACAACAATTAAACAACATCTTCAATTTATCTTCATACAATACGTCTCCTTGCAGTATCAACACTAATTCGGCTGACTTTTACATTTGATCTAATTCATAGATAGGTTATATTTTACAACATAACGGTGCACAGCTGATATAAAAGGACTTTTTAAAGATATTACTGATTTTCTTTGAATGTAAGAATGTAAAATACTTAGTCTGAAATAGGATAACAATATGCTGTAAAATTATGTGAAAGCATGAATAAAACTACACATCTTCAGATGTTGTACATACATAAGTGTCCTACACTAATAATGTAATAAACAAAGTTATTATGGACTGTGTATACCTTGTGTGCACCTCCTAGTGGTTAAAGCACGTTATTGAATTATGGTTTTTATGTGTTGTATGTTTGATTAAAAAATATTAAGAGTACATACTTTCATAGGGGGAAAGTAGAAGGTCTGTGATAGAAATATAGAATATAAAAAAATCCAAGAAGATACTATAAGTGATCTCTACAATAAAACAGTTGCATGCAACACACTTTCACTCCCTAAGCGTCCAATAGCGACGTTTGGTCAGTGTCCGTGGCGTCCAAATTGTGACGCTCCTAGGCTCCTTCAGCGTCATAAAAGGGACGCAAATAGCTTTCAATTTATTGCAATGTATTCCCATCTGCGTCGGGATTTAACGCTCATGGAAGCACGGCATTCGTTTTGTGTCGGCTGCCCTTAAAGGCAATGTGAGCGTCCACTTCCCATTGGATAACGAGAATTGGTACACCCGGATGTAAGTATTCCTCTTACTGTCGATTGATTTTATAGTGATATCTGCACTACTCATCGACTCTAAAAACACCAGATTAGCCTTGTTAATTACACAACATTGATTGGCTTAAATTGTGTGCAATGCTTTTGTATTTTCCCCTTCGATTCGGAAAAACAAATATTTGTTCTGAGTAAAGGATGGCAGAAGACAACTACACTACCCAGAATCCCCAGCTATCGTTTGGACTACACCATGTGCTCTGTTTGACAAACCCCGTTTTTTTTCACCATTCATTCCGATGGCTGGCGTCTATGTCACTTGATCTTCACATTTCTCCCTGCAGAAAAAGAAAACATGGCCGAACTGGAAAATGCCTATTTTAAAGTTAGTTGGCCATTAAAATGCGTTTGATGTCATTTGATGCGAGAAATATGAGTTGTTATTTCAGATTATGGGTGCAGTGGATGTACATGATCTTTAGTTTGCTAGTTATTACGAAGATTACTTCAGGAAATCGCAACGTTTTCATTGTTACCAAGGGTGGTTGCTAGGGACGCTGCTATCGATATTATTTCTGTTATGTTGTGTAACTGTTTAATGGTGTTATCTTTTATTGCTACCCCCCTTCCCCGTCAATGTATAGTGTTGATCCCACAGCCTAAACATATTAGTTTAACAAAATCCGCATCTAAAGATAGCCTACGTTATTTTCCCCTGTGCAAATTCCAGTCTCACATCTCACAGCACATCGTCATTAACAAATACCAGAAACAGACCGAAAACATTTAAAAAAAAAAAAAATAATACTTTATTCCGAGTGTGCTTGCTTTTCTCTTTGAAAGTCATCACATAACGGCATTGTAATACACGGTTCGGCTGCATTACATATTACATATCTGCCGTAGTTCTGTATTTATAGAGCCCTGATGAGAAGACCTCTAGACAAACATGAGGAACTGAAAACGTGACGTGGATCATAAATATATCTGCCATTAAACAACATCTTACATTTCTTTTCACACAATACGTCTCCTTGCAGTATCAACACTAATTCGGCTCACTTTTATATTTGATCCAATTGGTAGATAGGCTGTATTTACACCATAAAGGTGCACAGCTGATATAAAGGGACACCAGGTGGTTAAAGCATGTTATTGAATTTAATTATTTTTATTATTAGATATTAATACGATCCCTATAAAGTATATTCCTTACTCGTTATTCTCCACTAATAGTTAATCAAAGACTGTATATAATGACTATTTTGCACATCCCTTTCAAGATTTCAAGATTTTCTAAGGTTTATTGACATATAATATAGGCCTACACAACTGTGGTGGTAGTTCTGCACTGAATGAAAAACTTGGGTTGCAGGTTCCTCAATAGTGCATTACAAGACATCTATCAATATTTGTGCATACTCCAGCAATGTTATACTATGTTGAATCACTTATTTTAACTGATATTAGACATAATGTATTATACTCTTATAACGATGTATGTAGATATTTCATCTCCGGCTTGTCAGGTATTGAACAATCAATAAATAAAGAACACAGAATTGTTGAATATAAAACACAGAATTGTGTGATTATACTAAATGATTTTCAAATAAACACAACTGCATATTTAACATGCTGATGTAACGCAAATGTTCCACTTGGGATCAATAAAGTATATCTTATCTTAAGCTGATCAATGGCTACTGCCATATTTGCAAAATGTGCCTCTGAACCTTGACAAGTGCAGTTTCAGGCTTATCAATTAATGTAATGTAATGTTAATGTTATCACAGTGGTCACAAACATAAGACCAGCTGTTAATAAAGCTCTTCTGAACCTTAGCTGGCATGTATATATAATTAATACTGCCCATAATGGGCACAAGCAATTTTCTTCACCCATTTATTAATTATATTGTTTTAAATGTGAGTGTTTCCTGTCCCCTAAACCTCCAGGGATGTACACAGTTTAATACTGGCAACTTCTTATTATGGGAAATACGTAAACGTCTTTTAAAACTACAACTCCCAGTAGAGACCATAGAGAACATGTTGCGAAACAGAATAGCCAGCATGTGTAGTTCTGGGGACGGGGTGGGGTAGGGGGGACGCGGTGGACCCGTTCAAATCCAGTTGTGGACAGTCTGCGTGGTTCCATCCCATTTCAAGTGCTGTTCGAGAATCGGCTTAACCTCGGAGCACACTCTCCAATCACAGAGCTTGAGGACTATCACGGGGGTTTGTCAAACAGCGCACATGGTGTAGTCTAACGATAGCTGGGGATTCTGGGTAGTTGTAGTGTCTTCTGCCATCCTTTACTCCAAAACAAATATTTGTTTCTCCGAATCGAAGGGGAAAAAATACAAAAGCATTGCACACAATTTAAGCCAATCAATGTTGTGTAATTAACAAGGATAATCTGGTGTTTTTTAGTCGATGAGTAGTGCAGCTCTCACTCTAAATCAATCGACAGTAAGAGGAATACTTACATCCGGGTGTACAATTCTCCGTTATCCAATGGGAATGGATGCTCACATTACCTTAAGGGCAGCCGACACAAACGAATGCTGTGCTTCCATGAGCGTCAAATCCCGACGCAGATGGGAATACATTGCAATCAGTTGAAAGCTATGTGCGTCCCTTTATGACGCTGAAGGAGCCTAGGAGTGTCACAATTGGACGCCACGGACACTGACCAAACGTCGCTATTGGACGCTTAGGGAGTGAGAGTGTGTTGTTGCAGGATGTATATTAAATAGTAGGAGGAGCAAAACAGAAAAACGAATTAACCTTTATTTAAACATTAAATAACAGATTAAGGTCTTCTTTTAAATAACAAAACACTTTGGGGGTATCTAGCTGCAGATAAATATTAAGCCTGACAAAGTACTTAAAGTGCCCGTGAGTGCATGTTTTTTGCGCCAAAACGAAATGTCAGTTTCATTCCTTACATATCATTGTGCCTGTTCATGGCTAAAATAATTTAATTATTAATTAATTAATTATTAAAATGAAAAAATATTTTTTTTAAATGAAAAAATATTTTTAATAATGACGGCCGTCTGAGCCTACCGGAAGTTGCAGACGATAGCGGCTGTGACGTCACAAGATGGGCCGGTTGTGATTGTAAACATGGCGGAGACTTTGGAAAGTGATACAAGTGTGAGAGAATGATTGATTTTTGACAGTTTTTCGGACAGGATAGATGAGGAAGTGGCACAGAAGATGGAAGTAACGATGAGGAAGCGAAGGACATCATTGAACCCTACATATTTGAGCCGTCAGGGACGTCAAGTGGGGAGGATGATGGCGACGACATGGACGAGGGGGAAGACATTGACCGGCTACAGAACACTGAATGGTTAGCAGGTTAGCAGTAACTGTGCTGTCACTGTCGATTGGAAAATAGGGGGGGGCTTGGGCTCAGCCTCTGGGAAATAATTAGCTTATGTACATGTCATGTGCTAGAGTATTATTAAACGAAATAATTTTCTGGTCACTGAATTAAAACATACGCCAGGGTGACCAGCCCTGTTTTTCTGCAGCTTATGGGAATAATTCCACCTATCAGATAATCAGGGGGCGAGAACAAGAAATTATTTTCATGCGCACATAGTCTAACTTTATTGGATCTTCTGCATAAAATTCAACAATATACAGTTCCAAGTTAAAATGATAAAATCCAGTGACCTTGCAAAATGTCGCAACCTGACACTGAAACATCCTGGCATTCCTGCTAATCATAATGTTACATCTGTTTATATGTTTTAGGTGTCAGTGCGACAACTGTAACAACATGGACACTGTAGCCGAGAGTGTGTGCTGTCGGGAAATCCCCCGCTGTCACCAGGACCATGGAGGAGGATGGTGGCCACAGCTGCATAATCGACCACCCCGGCTTCCGAATCTGGCCGTCTAGACATCTGGGTGCTGCGTATAGCATACTATGGATACAGGCAACATTATGGCCATCTCCAGCAAGAGGGCAATGAGTAAGCCTTACAAACACTATTTACAATAAAGTCTATTACTAGTATATCAATGTATCAGTTTATATGATGTCATGACAACTTTTGCAACTTTATACGTTTTGAATATTAGTCTTTTATGATCTGAGTATAAGAAAATATAACTTTGAAGTTGACCTATTATCATCTATTGTTCTTCATTTGTAGTAGTCTCTTGACAGTAGCTGTCGTCATATCAATGCTATAATGTTTCATCTTGCAGACGCCACCGATACACAGCCTACCGCCAGCTGGTGAGACTTTGCTGGGGTTACCTAGGACGCGACATAAGAGTGCCACTGCCCTCTTGTGCAGTGAACCAAATTCGTCGACAGTTTCCATCCATGGACTATCACGGTTATGAAGAAGGACAGTGACAATACAGTTCTGAAGTGAATGTTTAATACAGTTCCACAGTTGAAGCTGCACAGTGACAGACTATTTGGTCTTGAAACGACTGGCATGTGCCTTGATGGCCTCTGCTCTGTCAGGCTTCTCCATTGCCGAGGACAGAGTTGGAGGCTCCTCCAGCTGTACAGGCCTGTCTGCGCTGGGTTTCTTGCAGAGGTCGACCACCTCTCTCATGAGATCATCCACATAGCCTGCAACAGAATACAAAATTCTGTTAATAATAATAAATGGTGTCTGTCATCAAGCCAAGATCATTCTTTCAATTGGGGTTTTGAACTGAAATAGTTACTAAATCATTAGTACCGGTACTTTACCAATCTGGACAATATTATTTTGAGTAATTTAATTTCAAACTCACTGAATGTTGCCTCTACGAGGATCTTCTTCACAACATGACCTCCAGCCTTGTACTTGGGGTAGCGGATTTTGAACCTCTGTTCTCCCGCCTTTGTAGTTGCAGTATGTCTGCTGGCATTCTCATGTAATGCAGTCCGGCAAGAAGGGTTCTGTTAACATAAACAAAGAAACAGTTTTAAAAATGTGAAAAGAAATATCTCTCTTTTGTAATTATTCCACGTCTATACATGAACAGCTCTATTAAACTTGATATTGATTCAGAAAGTGATTTAGTGTTTTATTTTAGTCCTGGCAATGTGTGTCTTGGAGTTGACTTCATCACAGTTCCTTCCTCCATTTTGCTCCAATGCTCGGTTGACTCTGCCACTTAGTTGCCTGCAGACAGGAGTCACATGTTGGTGGATCGTAAGTAGTGTTCCAGTGGTTGTCACACTTGACGGATGTCGACACTGCCGGCAAGAGGGACAGTGGCACCACTGTAGCAGTTTCCCGAGGCTGGAGCCAAAGACGATGTATTGGGTTCCGTGTGGCAGATCTCATCCCCAAATGCTTCCCGACTTTCTGACAGATCTGACTTGTCAGAAGAATCAGCCGCTGAGATGAGGCTACTGGGTTCCCAGTCTGAGGAGCCTGATACTGATGGTGGTGCAGCTGGACTGCTGGACGGCGCGTCTTCCAGTTTGTGTTGCTCCAGCTTGACGCCTGGCTGCTGCTGCTGCTGCTGCTAGAGGCAGCCTGTGGTGGCTGGTCAGCTGTAGCTGG
Source organism: Pseudochaenichthys georgianus (assembly GCF_902827115.2). Taxonomy (NCBI): domain Eukaryota; kingdom Metazoa; phylum Chordata; class Actinopteri; order Perciformes; family Channichthyidae; genus Pseudochaenichthys; species Pseudochaenichthys georgianus. Next base: position 17,970,970 of record NC_047519.1, read on the forward strand.
GTCTCTGGTGCCATGGACTTTCAGCTTTCTCTGCCTCGCTGGTACTGATAGACTTGCAGTCAGCATCTCGGGCGTCACCTGGCATGCTGGAAATTAAATGATCAATGGAATACTATATTGTGTTTATATAAAACCACAAATCTATGTTGATCTGTTGCTTACTATTTAGAGTTAACCAAACTCAACATTAGAAGGAATATCCCGTACTGTAATACAGTATTATATGACACACTCGCTCATCCTGTCAAACTGTTGTGATTTAATAGTGCAGTACTATTAACCAATCAGTAGTGGCATTATCCTTTGACTGTGTCTTTGTGAGTTGTTTCCCAGTCTGTGTCTTGATGCTGACAGTAGCTGTTGGAGTCCAAGTCTGTCTGGCAAGCCTGATCTTGACTCTGTCCTTCCTGCCAGGTTTCAGTTTAGTCAATTTATTGAACATGTCAGAAACAAAACAAATATATAACAATAATATATATATATTCTCCTTTTTTTTTCTTTTTTTTTCACTCAGATTAATAATTATAACAAAGTACCAAAAAAATAAATAATAACAAACAAAAAAAAAATTAAAAAGAATAATAACAATAATAATTTTCAGATAGTCTCTGTTCATGTTCAACAGGGGCAAGAAGAAGCTTAAAAAACTTTTCTGGTCCTACCCCCTCTAACATATATTTTTCTTATCGTCATCAGCGACATGTTTGTCTTGTTAATCTTTTTTTTTTTTTTTTTACAAAACAATCAGAAAGAAATTATTTTTTACAATTACAAGAAATAACAACAAATGAGATTTTACAGGTCCTGTTCATAACCATTAATGATTAGACTCCTAAATAATACTTTCATTTTAGATAGACTTGTACAATATTTCAGTGCATCGTTACAGTTATTCCACAGACTAACACCTTTTGATGAGATGCAATGAAGTTTGGCATTTGTTCGTACGGGTGGTTTTTTGAAAATGCAGTTTCCTCTCAACATGTGTATGCTTTCTCTCTGTGTGAAAAGTCCCTGGATATTATGAGGTAATTGTTGATTTGCGGCTTTGAACATAATTTGAATAGTTTTATAGTCAACCAGGTCTTGTAGTTTTAGTGTTTTTAGTTTGATGAACAATTTATTTGTTGGTTCTCTGTAGGTAGTTTTATGTATAACTCGTATGGCTCTTTTTTGCAGGATGAAGATAGGATGTGTATTTGTTTTATATGTGTTCCCCCAAACTTCCACACAATACATCATGTATGGAAGTATGAAGGAGCAGTACAGCATAAACAAAGAAGCTTGATTAATTAGGTATTTGGCTTTATTCAGAATTGCTATTGATTTGGATATTTTGGCTTTGATATAGCTTATATGTGGTTTCCAACTTAATTTATTGTCTATGATTACTCCAAGGAACTTTATTTCCGATACTCTTTCTAATTGGACGCCATTTATAGTGAGTTTCTTCTCTGTATTGGTCGATCGATTCCCAATATAATGAGTTTGGTTTTGCTTGCATTCAATGTTAATTTATTTTGGTCAAACCAGATCTTCATCCTGCTCAGTTCCTTCTCCATTGTGACCAATAGCTGTTCTAAATCGTCCCCACAGCAGAGTAGACTTGTGTCGTCTGCAAAAAGAATGGTTTTAATAATTTTTGATACTTCACATATATTGTTAATATACAGAATAAATAGTAATGGCCCCAAGACTGAGCCCTGAGGCACCCCACATGTAACCTGCAGTAGTTGTGATTTATGGCTTTGTAGTTCAACGTACTGTTCCCTGTTGTGTAGGTAGCTGGATAGCCATGATATGCACACCTCTAATGCCATATCTCTGTAGTTTTTTAATTAATAATTCATGGTCAACCGTGTCAAATGCTTTTTTAAGGTCCAGAAATATCCCTATTGCATATTCTTTCTTTTCTATTGCCTTAGTAATGTGTTCCATAAATTCTATAACTGCAAATGATGTAGTTCTGTTTCTCTGAAACCATATGTTGTTCATAGAGTATGTTATGTTTGGTGATGAAGTCATTTAGTCTTGTATAGTAGATTTTTTCCAGTATTTTAGAAAACTGTGAGAGCAATGAAATTGGTCTATAGTTTGACAGTACATGTTTATCTCCAGATTTATGTATTGGTATGACTTTAGCAGTTTTCATTTTATTTGGAAATACACCGGTTTGTATTGACTGATTACAGATGTGAGTTAGTGGTTTGGCTATACATTCAATAATGTTTTTAACTGTATACATGTCAATATCATGACAGTCTGTAGACCTTTTACTCTTAAGTTTTTTAACTGTGTCAATAATTTCATTTTCATCAGTCCCTCTTAAGAATATAGTTTCCTTCACATATATATCTTTACTTTCAACACCATCACTACAACCAGTATTTGGAATTTCTCCAGCTAGACAAGGACCAACATTGACAAAGTACTTATTGAAATCTTCGGCAACTGAGGTCATGTCATAAATTACTGTATCGTTTTTTGACAGAAAACTGTTTGGGTATTGTGCCTTTTCATTTCCTTTTTTAATAATGGTATTTAATACATTCCATGTATTTTTAATGTTATTTTTGTTATCCTCCAATAATTTGTTGTAATGATCCATTTTGCTACATCGTATTATCTTTGTTAGTTTGTTTTTGTATGACTTGTATTTTTTTCAGCCTCGACTGATCCATTCTTTAAGAAGTCTTTATATAATTCATTTTTCATTTTACATGCATTTAATATTCCCTTAGTGATCCATGGTTTTTCAGCATATTTTGTTTCACTATTTTCTTTACACGAGGACAATGTTTTTCATACAGCCCTGTTAGAATATGTAGAAATGATTCATAGGCTTCATTTGCATCTTGCACATACACTTTGTTCCAGTCTGTTGTTTAGATCATTCTTTTTTAAAAGAATGAACAGACTCTGGTGTTGTGTGTCTTGTAATTGTGACTTTTCTGGTGTCTTTTTTGATCCTAGTAACAGTTCTGTATTGTTGCAAAGACTGGCAGGTGTGTCACTTGTGTCATGATTAATATTCCACTGTTACTTCCTATCCATAACATTTGTGAATATGTTGTCAATGAGTGTAGCACTGTGTGATGTTATTCTGGTTGTCGGTGTGAGTTGTAGGATATAAACTGTTGCTATACATAGAATTAATAAATTCTGTAGTTGCATTGTGTTCTTGTGGGTTCACCAGGTGAAAACATAAATGTCATAGTGTGATGTTGTAAACTATTTTCGAGGGGTTAGAAGTTCTAGACAATATTATCATGATAAACATGTACCCTACAGTAATGCTTAGCTAGAGCCAATGCATATGTAAGTCAATATCATGCCTGACTAGCAACTTTCTACACTAATTATATTTAGCAGACTTGTTTGCCGGTTGCATGTTTGGTGTTGGAACAAGACTAATGCTAAACCTTTTGTTTTACATAACAAGTGTAAGATCTAAGGTGTGCATATTACAAAGAAGGTTTTTTTTTCATGTGTCCACTGTGTGTGCCAGTCATGATAACGTGCAAGGGTAAAAACCAGCCAATGTGCTCATCTAAAACAAAACCTGGGGCAATCACAAACCCTGTTCCGGTGCCATGACGGTCAGTGGCCCATCTCCATCGATTCCTCTGTGGAAGCAAAACTGCTACTTCTCCACTTCTGATTCTGCCAGAGTTCTTCTACTATTCTGCAAATGTACACAATATGAAATGGATTACAAATTATTCAAAACAGTATAGGCCTAACACCTTGCTCATAACATTTCAACAATAATAATTCAGGAGGACTACTAGCCACCGGAATTAAATCCTGATTTAACATCAACAAATTAGGCCTAACAACTGTACCCGCTTTCTCTCTCTCATTGCAAATGCAGATCGAGCCGGTCTTGATGTTGACGTTGAAAGTTGTCCCACAGCTGAAGTCCCAACTCTGGGGGAAACAGTTGGAATTGCTCCCTTCTTCAGGATCAAGGTCCTCTTTGTCGCAATGTCCATCTGCGCTCGTAGTAGAGCACTTTCATCAAAGGAGTCCCTTGTGAAGTGTTCACTGCACAGAACACTGTATTTGGTAGGCTCCCAGTCCTTCCTGGTTCTCTGTACTTGCTTTGCCTAGGCCTTTGACAGATCTGTAGAAACAAAATTAATCCAACCATTTATAGTCAAAAGATAAGCTCTCTATTCTATAGGTAATCTATGACATCATTAACATGGCCATGGAAGTCAATTTAGTTGAGGACAATATTTTGTCATAGATCTAGACAAGGGTATAACTTTGGTTTGAGAAGTGGGGGGGACACAAAACAATGAAAAATGTTCTCGATTTAATTCCATTTCCTGCCTTTCTACAAATATATTAGGGACTATAGTGTTAACAAATCCAAGAAAAATGTGTAATGTACATAATGAGTGTGCACACTTATCTAGTATTCTATCCATGTGAACCTGTTTTATTTGTGATGACCTCACACCCTCACCCGGGAAGATGTTTTTCTTTAAATTGAAGTTAAAGGCATCAATCTGGTGCACTTTGAGGGCAACATTAAGAGATTTATGGATACAGCTCTCAACACTCATATGAAACATATATTTCAATAATCAAAAAACATTGGAAGGATTTCTTAACCTATTTTATACAACTAACATAGATGGAAATATTTGTTTACATAGATGACCAAACCAACTGAGATAACTTAGGCTACAGTTTACAATCTAATCACTCAGAGTCCTTTACCTCCCTGAGCTGACATTATCTCTCTCAGTCCAACAGGAGAGGACTCTCCCTCTTGAAACAGCTAATCTCCGTTAGCCCCGAGCTAGCACTAGATGCTAACAACAACCCTGTAACTCTCTCAGTCTCTCTTTCTCTCTCTCTCGAATTGACCAGTGGCCTTTATTTGTCATGAACAATCAACGAATCTACGAAACAATGACACCAGCCAGACTCACCTTCATCTTTTGGGAACAGAAACATCGCCACTTCGGCAGACTTGACATTACTACAGCCAGCGGCAATGCATCGCTTCCCGTGAGTTTTTCCTCTCTTTTTCTTCACTGTCGCCTCCATTGTCAGGTTTTCTCGATTGGCAATCACTTCCAGCCGACTCAGTAAAATACTCGCTCAAAAACTTTGATAAATTCGACTTTGAAACAGAAACAATAAACTGTGATGAATGTAAACACTTCGGAGGCGACCATCTTGTGACGTCACGCAGTAGCTCGCAAGCCACGCCCACGAAGGCGGAGGTCAACTGCGGATTTCATGGCGGCAAATTCAAAACTCATCAAATTAGTTGCTATTCCAACATCTTTTGATATGGGTTTCAATGGACAATTTTGGTCATTACTATATGTATTAGCATAACAGATCATGCACAGGCGCACACTTCACGGGGTCTTTAACGTCTAATGTATTGCTTTCCTGCAATGTTAACTATGTCGAAGCACTTATTTTAACGGATATTATACATAATTATACTCTTATGTATGTAGATAGAATAAGAAATGTGCAGAATATGACAATTTAATGGTGGAGGTACACACATATTGATAGATGTCTTGTAATGCACTGTTGAGGAACCTGTGACCAAAGGTTTTCATTCATTGCATAACTACACCGTAGTTGTGTATATGATATGTCAATAAACCTTTGAAAATCTTGAAATCTTGAAAGGGATGTGCAAAATAGCCATAATATACAGTCTTTAATTAACTATTAGTAGAGAATAACGAGTAATGAATATACTTTATTACTCGTTTCCATACATGTCAATTGCAGATACATGTTTAGTCTTCTCAAGCACCAACTATCAAATATCTCTCCTGATTGTTGGCACTTGACAATCACCTTACCTGAATTTTACTCAGGTGTAACTAAAGTCTGATTTAAGGGTTGTTTATATTTCACATAATTATTCAGAATCTGCAAAGTAACTCAAATAAGTGTAGTGGACTAAAAATACCAGGTTAACCTCTGAATTGTAGTGGAGTAGAAATACAAAGTAACAATGAGCTGTCATGTGGGTATATATTAATGCTGCACATTATGGACACAAGCGATTTTCACCAATTTATTAATTATATGTTTTACATTTGATAACACCAATGTGTTTAATACTGGCAACTTCTAATTGTGGGAAAAACGAAAACGTTCAGTAGAGACGTCCCATAGAACATTTTGCGAAACACAATAGCCAGCATGTGTAGTTCTGGGGGGGCGTTCGATTCCAGTTTTGGATAGTCTGGCGTGGTTTCGTTCAAATTTCAAACAGCTCTTTGACGCTCGGCGTAACCTTGGCGCACTGCCACTCCAACATCCAATCCCAGAGTTTGAAGATTAATCACAGGGACTGTAGTCCTAAACGATAGCTGGGGATTATGGGTAGTGTAGTGTCTTCGGGCCATCCTAAACTCAGAAATGTTGACAATTGCAATGATGCTCGAAATGTCCCTTATAGGCCTACGTCTGTTTCCGGTTATTTTTATTTTGAAATGCAGTTCCTGACAGACGCCAAAGAAGCCAGAGATTATGGAATTAAACCAATAAATAAAAGCAAGGATAATTGTGTGTTATTGGTGAGTAAATAACAGTGTTATTTTGAAATGAATAACAAATTAGAAGGAAAAACATATTTAAAAATACAGATTTCAGTATTCCGAGGCTCTGAGCCCCATTTATTTTCCTCACAGACGGCAACAAAAGTCCGAAATTATACGATTTCAAATAAAAGCAATAATTGTGGCTTGATATTGAGTAAGAAAATGTTTTTATGAACCACACAGCTTCTGGTCTTCCACGACCTGCAGGCACGAAACACATTACCAGTAGAAATACATTGCTTTTAAAATCGTGCGTGCAACACGAAAAAAAGAGGAAAATCGTGTTGGTGAACACGAATCAATAGATTAAAAATCGTGTTGGTGAACACAAAATGCCATGAGACTGGGTTGGACATATACCACGTGATGGCACGTTAGGCTCGTGTTGTGTTCAAGGACCCTGACCTTGGCCAGGAAAAATAGGCACTCGCTTGTTTAATTTTTTTGCAGTCTCGATTTCTTTAATTTATTTTTTTTTTGCGTGTGTTTATAAATGACCTCGAGGGCCGTACCAAATGGTCTCGCGGGCCGTATACGGCCCGGGGGTCGGAGGTTCCCCACCCCTGATTTAAACTAACTCATCATTTCATCAACATCTGTATATGGGGGTGGGTCGTCTTGTTCTGCTAGCATTTGTAACTGTCTCCTCATGAGAAATGTACCCTCCCTCCTTTCATACCATTTAAGGTATGAAAGTAATATGTTCTCGAGAAGAGGCCGTCGTGATCAATTGGTAGAACATGGAATGCAACATCTAGCCCTCCCCTGTGGACCCCTATGCTATCATTGTAGACTGTGGAGCCTAAACTCCCCCTGGGACTGGTCTCTTAGCCCTACTGGCTTTGGGGTGTTTCGCCATGTTGATTAACTGCATACAAAACATCACTGGCTGTGCTAGAGCACAGGTCCCAGTCCAATCCTTTGACAAAACTGAATATGAGGTTTTAGTTCCATGATACCACCAAACACCTACTCTGGGATACGGCATTCGAGACAGTCATTTCTGGGAGAAGATTTTGGTCAGTTACAACAGTTGTAGAATTTCATCACTTGAAAGTTCCTACTTCAGTACCTTTGGCTGGTCTGTTCTAATGCAGTGATAAAGTCCCTACTCCAGTACCTTTGGGTGGTCTGTTCTAATGATGTGATAAAGTCCCTGAAATGGTGTGAAAACCGGTGGAATATCAATAACTCATTATACTAATTTATCTTCAATTCTGGTCTACTTGAAGAACCATGTTAACTCATTTTACAGTGTGTGGAACCTTGGGTGCTGAGCATGTGATAATTACTCCCTCAAGGAGTTACAAGGATTTTAAAAACAGAAGTCATTTCATTAATGGTTTGTAGTTCAATTTAGGAATTTTCACCACTGATTAAATGGATGACCATCAGGAGGTGGTGGCGTTGTCTTTTAAAACTCATAATCTGGTGCTGTGTGCTCCCTCTGAAGCTGCAAATAAGATTTAAAACATCTGCAGGGTGGGTCGAGCGACCCCTTCTCCCTGAACAATATTGGTTCTCAAAAATATGCACCATCACAATGAGTGATCCAAGGCCCCGCATTACTCCCAATTATATTGCTTTTTCAAAATTAAAATGTGCAATGTCTCTTTGCCCAGTTTCCTTTTTTTAAAACTCTACATCTTGGATGACAAACAAATGTTATTTCCACCTCAACAGTTCTCCTGTGGTAATAACTATGCTACAATGGTGAAATCAATACTCTAGATTGGAATACTATATTTGGCTTGGTTCTAGCTCTACCTTTAACATTTTCCATTCAAATAAAGATTTGTCTGCTTTTATAGAGTGGTTACTAAAAAAACTATCCCTTTAAACTAGGGATGTAACGATATACCGAATATCGCGGTATCGCAGTTAACAAACGTCCCAATACCGTCGTGAGACTGACAACAACAACAAAAAAAAACACTTTTTTTTGTTTTAAACCTTTATTTAACCAGGTGGTCCCATTGAGATCATCGATCTCATCGATCATCGATCGAAGTTTTCCACGCTCCTCTTGCCACTCTCCGACAGCAGCACTGACGGTGAGTGAGGGAAACTCATAGTCATTCTCCTCCTTCCAAGTGTCCAATCTAGCAGGATCCTCAATGAATGCCCTCTCTGGCGCCGACAGGGACTGCATGATGTCTTCAACAACCCTCTGTATCACTCTGGAAGACCTGATGTTTATGGTGTGACAAAGAGTTTCAACCGATGTTCTTTTCAGATGACCCAGCTTGGTGATGCCAGCCTCAACAAACTTTGTTCCCAAAGCTGCAGATGAAAAGGTTGCAGTTGGGAAGAGGTCATTCTTTTGGAGTGGCTCCTCGAACACCCACATTCCCGGTCTCTGGTCCGGGGTCCGTGTGACCTTTAGTGTCTGCCAGGCGTTAAGAACGGATCTGTAGAAGGATGTAAGTCCCGTCAGGTCAGCTTCAGTCGTCCTGATTAGGAAAAGGTGTTTATCCATCCCAAGCCTTCCAGCCTTCCTGAGGAGCAGCCGAGCAGGATCCAACCAGCGCTGCCCGCTGCCGTACAGCAGTCTCTGAGCAGTCTGCAGTCTAAAAGCCGCTGTTCTGGACTGAATGTCTATGAGCCCTTGCCCTCCCTCTGCCACAGGGAGATACAGGACCGAAGCCTTCAGCCAGTGTTGTCCAGACCAGAACAAGTTTACAAGGCACCGCTGTAGTTCTTTCACCAGCCCTAGTGGTGGTGCCAACACTATGAGCTTGTGCCAAAGAGAAGAGGCAACGAGATTATTCACAACCAGAGCTCTTCCCCTGTATGACAGCTGAGGTAGCAACCATCTCCATTTAGACAACTTAGCTTCCACCTTGTCCAGCACTCCCTCCCAGTTCTGTTTTTTTAAACTCCTCAGTCCCTAACTGCACACCTAGGACTTTAATCCCTCGTCTACCCCACCTGATGCCTCCAGGAAGACTAGGAATGTCCCCTACTCTCCACTGGCCCACTAAAACAGCCTCGCTCTTTCCCCAGTTGACCTTGGCTGAAGATGCTTTTTCATAAAGGGCAAGGCTTTCCTTCAGTTCCTGTACATCCGTGTGACCCTGGATAATGATATTTATATCATCTGCATATGCTGACACAACAACAGGAGGGCTGTGAGACATCTCTGGTAGACAGAGACCCCTCAGTCGGCTCCTCAACCTGCAGAGAAGAGGCTCAATGGCAATACTGTAAAGCTGACCTGAGATAGGACAGCCTTGCCTGATCCCCCTCCCAACCGGCACAGGGACACTCAACCCTCCTCCCACTTTTATTACACAAAAAGCTTCATGGTACAGAATCCTTACCCACGACAGGAACCCCTCCCCAACACCAAAAGCCTGCAGTGTTGTAAAGAGAAACTTGTGATCTACACGATCAAAAGCCTTCTCTTGGTCAATTGATATGATGCCAGCATTGATATCATACAATTTACATATGTCAAACACATCCCTCATTAAAAACAAACTATCAAGCATCGACCTATCTGGCACACAGTATGATTGATCCACAACAATCAGTTGACCAATAAAAAGTTTTAATCTGTTTGCTAAAACCTTTGAGAGGATTTTGTAGTCCGTACATAAAAGAGCCACTGGTCTCCAGTTTTTTAAAGAGGTCAAGTCTCCCTTTTTAGGAAGCAGAGAGAGAACTGCACGCCTGGAGGAAGCTGGGAGTATCCCTTCTTCAAAACATTCTTTAAAAACATCCAAAATGTCCTGTCCCATAAGACTCCAAAAATGCTTAAAAAAGTCTGATGATAATCCATCTATTCCAGGAGCCTTTCCTGACGCCATCTGAGACACAGCGGCAGTTAGTTCATCAAAAGTCAGTTCAGAGCTGAGCGTGTTCTGTTCCTCTGAGCTCAGCTGAGGAAGTCCCTGCAGAAGCTCTGCAGCAGAATCCACATCACATCCATCAGCCTTGAACAAATCCGTGTAGAAATCCACTGCATGCTTCCTCATCTCAGCCGGCTCCGTGGTCACCTTTCCCTCAGGAAGCCGCAGACACAACATCTGTTTTCTCTTTACCACTGATTTTTCCAAACTGAAAAAGAAGGCAGTGGGTGCGTCTATGTCCTGGAGTTTGGTGAAACGGGCTCGGACTAAAGCTCCTTTGGCTCTTTCTTGCATAAAGGAGTTAAGCTCCTGTCTTTTTCCTTTTAAACTGGCATTCTTCTGTGGATCAGCTTGTGAGAGACTTTCCAAATATATTATGTCTTTTTCTAAATTCTCCACTACTCTCTTAATGTTGGCTGTTGAATAGGAGGTGTATTGTTGACCAAAAACCCTAATTTGGGCTTTTCCTACCTCCCACCACTGAGTAAGGGAAGAAAAACTATCTTTCCTAGATCTCCAGTAAGCCCAAAACATTTTAAATTGTTCACAGAAATTCAAATCATGTAGTAACCTATTATTGAAATGCCAAAAAGACCTGGGTTTTCCATTGGAAGATAAAATCAGCTCCATCAAGACTAAATGATGGTCTGTAAAAGCAACAGGGATGATCTGACAGTTTGAAACCCTAGCAGAAAAGGCCTTGGGTAAATAAAACCTGTCCAATCTGGCTGCACTAACTCTACCATCTGAGATTTTGACCCATGTGTATTGCCTGCATGTAGGATGCATCATCCTCCACACATCCACCACATCACTTTTCTTCACAACATGGGACAATACAGAGGAAGACTGAAGATGTGGCTCAGCTCCAGTCCTATCCAAAGTGAAGTCAGTGCAACAATTCCAGTCTCCACCCAAAACAATAAACTCCCCTTGACCAATATCACTTATTTTCTCTTCCAATACTTTAAAGACCTCTTCACGCTCAGAGCCTTGGTTTGGTGCATACACATTAATAAAGCTAATCAGAAAATCATCTATTTCAGCTCTCACTAGAATGACTCTACCCTTCACTACCTCTGTGCTGGATATTATTTTTATATTTAAAAGCGGTGAAAATAGAATCGCTACTCCTGCACTCAAATTTGTCCCATGGCTAAGGACGTGCGGCCCCCCCCCCACCAGAGACCCCAGTCAGTTTCATTTCTGCTGTCACTGTGAGTTTCTTGTAGAAATACTACATCTAGCTTTTTCTGTTGGATAACTTCCGTTACTAAGGCTCTCTTTTGAGCGTCTCTGCCCCCATTCATATTTAATGAGGCTACCCTTAGACCCTGAATGTGAGGAGAAGAGAGACAGGCCATTAAGAAAAAAGATAGGAACAGACAGTAAGGAGGAAACACCCGGTGCTGTATGATCATATTCAATTATTTACGACTCCTTTTTTTAGGCACTTCGGTCCCTTTGTTTAAAGCTTTCCTCAGTGTAGTGATGTGTTTCTTGAGGCGATACCGTTTTTTTTCATCAAGTAAGTCTAGCCCAACAACCCTCTGAATTGTCTTGGCTGACTTAACAAACTTTTCAACATCTGGGAAATAATTTTTTACATTTACTGATTTCCCGAAAGTTTCATCCAGAAACTCCTGGATCTGTTCAAAAGAGTAGAGATCCCCACTCTGAGAAACACTGTCAGACACGGAGACACTATCCGATTCAGAGTCACACTCCATATCTGCTCCATCATAACCAGCTGATTTGCCCCCCTGCTCTGCCTCATTTTCCAGTTTTTGTGACAGCTGAGCTTGTTTCCCAGAGACCACCTGAAGCTCCTGCTCTGAGCACTCCATCACACCCTCTTTGCATCCAGCCCTTACCTGAGCTTCAGCCTCCACAAATGTTTTTATATTAAACCCTGCAAACAACGGCTTAACACCCACAGAAACTGCGGCTTTACCCGCCATCATGGGACCAAACATAAACCCGCCTGGCACCACTGCTTCGGGCAACACAGGCACAGGCACGGCTACACTGGGCACAGCGAGTGCGGGCACGACGGCCCCAAGCACGGCTGCACCAGGTGTGGGTACAGCGGGAGCGGGCACGGGTGTAGCAGGAGCGGGCACCGCGGCCCCCGGCACTGCAGCCGCACACACGACTGCCCCAAGCACGGGCACGGCGGCCCCGGCGGCCCCGGCGGCCCCGGCGGCTGTAGACACGAGTACGTCAGCCCCGGAAACAGGGGCCGTAGCTCCGGTAGCTCCAGTAGCTCCGGTAGCTCCGCTCACAGGCCTAGCAACTCCGCTGGTTCCCTCTCCACTCTCATTCACAATGTTTCCTTCCAATATAAGTGCTGCTATCAGTCTCTGCGGACAAGCGATCTTCTTGTGCCCCACATCACCACAACCAAAACACTTGACACTGCCAGCACTCGCATACACCATGTAGAAACCTTCCTCATATTTAATACGGAAAGACACATCCAGTGTTTGCGATGTGCTGTCCAAAAACATAAACACCTGTCTCCGCAGAGACTGCACGTGCTTCAGCTTGGTGTCCTTACAGCCCAGACTCACCGTGCGGAAGCCACTCGCCATTCTCCCGTAGCGTTTAAGCTCTTTCTCCAGCGTTTCATTAGGAATAAATGGAGGGACTCCCGATATGGTAATCCGGGTAGAAGGCACTGCCAGTGGGGACACTTGTATGAACTCATCATTTATGTTTAAGCCACTTTCAATTAACTGGCTTACCAACTCCTGCTTCTTTACAAAAACTACCACAGCTTTATTCATGCGGGATGCGTAGGAGATGTTTCCGTGTCCCACCTGCTCCCCCACCGCCAGCAGCACACTCTCCACCGTACTGTTCTCCTGAGGGATCACCCTCACCCCGTGTCGCAGGGACGGCATCTCACAGGAAGCCATCCCTGCAGAGAAACACGCTTCTCTCACGGAAGAAAAAACTAACTACACTCACAACAAACAAGACCAATAAACAATCATACAATGAACAAAGTAGAAGAAGAAAAAAGTGAAAACTTTTTCGAAAAGTTACCATCAAACCTCACCACGCTCTCAGCTCACCACCACCGAACTCCTCACACACTCAGAGAGAGAGAGAGAGAGAGAGAGAGAGAGAGAGAGAGAGAGAGAGAGAGAGAGAGAGAGATCTCGGGACGCATTACATATAGTTAATTCTAACACACTGAGGTAAAATAAATCCAATCCTTTCCACTCTATTTTCCTAATCTTACTATCTGTCTTAGATGTTAAATGTCATCTAAACCCAATTAATGTCTACTAATGGTTGTGCCATATCCCTAAACATTGCTTTCACCCACTGTAACATGGCTACTCTAAATAACTCTTTCAGGAAACCATTTTCTTCTATAAATTGAAATACCTACATGTTCCAAGCACCACATATTTCACACACTATAAAAGAACGTCCCCATATTTTCTCGATCACTTTAAATCTCACTCTTATTTAGAACATAAGTAGCTTTTGTGACTGGACATATCTGCAATGTCGCCACAATCTGCTGGGGAATTTTGTTCAGAGTTTGTACGTACAAAGCTGTACTTGTGGGTTAGTAGCATGTTTCTACTGTAATCATTTTCAATAATTGTGCTCAGGTCACCAGTCGGTTGTCCATAAAATTAACAGGGGTGTTTCTGGCACAGACTAAAACATGGATCCAGTGTATTTGGAGATTCCACTAATCTGTAAATCCCCATCACTTACATATCCCGATCACTTAAACCCATCTTATCATTTGATACAAGAACTGCATATATTGGGGGTGAATCATCTTGATTGTAACCGCCTCACCTTTGGGACCGAGTATTTCTAAGTCCTCCTTTTGTTGCTCAGCTGATTGCTCTGGGGATAAGTGAAAGTCTCTGAAACACAGCTGGAGTTTTGTTAGTGATGTGGGCATTATCTATGAGTGAACTAATGGATCCATGTCTTACTTGATATTGTACTCCTCATCCAACCAGAAAGGTGCCAAGTGTAATGAGCACAATCAACAATGCTATTCTGACTCTTATCCCTAGGGGACCCCACAATTGGTTTGGCTTTGTTCTTGACATCATCTCTATTTTCTCCATGGTTGTGTCAGTTACAGAATTTAAATAATGAGTACTATAATAACGTATACAACAATTTGACTCTTTTTCAGATGTAAAACAAAAAATAGGTTTTCACTTTAGTGTACAATCTATAAAAAACTATAGACAATTCTTCTTTTGAGCTATTTTATATATATCTTATTTCTATTTATTGTTTTGTTCCAGCTCTGCCAAATCAGTCCTAACTCCCTATAATGTTCTGGAAGTTGCCAGTGAAGGGTGACAATGTGTGAGGTGGTGTCAATTTGCTCCTTTTTCTTTACCTTTAAACTGGAGCGTGTGTGAAGTTCATTACAACTTCTCACGGTTCTGACCAGCTCACTGTCTTTTGTGAACTTTCACCCTCACCCAATCACCTGGCCGAACAGGAGTCTCTTCTGGTGTCTCGTCTGGTATCTCTGTGGTATTCCTAGCCTGTGTAGACAAAACTTGGATAATATTACTCAGAGTTCTGACATATTCATTACTTCTATTCGTCTAATATCTAAAACTGGACCACTCCCTCCTTGGAGGAGGCCCAAGCTTTGGAATACCTTTTGTCGTTATGAGACCTATTATTAACTACATGTTATTATTTATTAACTACAACGTCACTGAAATCAATATATCTGTATAATCATGACACTCCCTCCTTTGAGCATAACATGCTCAATTAATATTGCAATGATTACCCTATTCTGAACAGGACATGTAAAACCCATAACGTTGCATTAAATAAATATAACTTCTCCGTGTACCCATAAGGCGTACAAAAAAATATCGTATGATGTATGGTTTTCTGATTACTCAAGAATAAATAAATAAAAACTGATTCTTGAAACTCTTGTAAAAACCCTACAACTTCTTCATCCAAGCTCTTAATCAGTGTTATGTTATTTAATCTTCAGCTCATTGCCTTAAAACAGATACTTCAGACCGAATTATAAAATTGTGTTTATGAGAAAAAAATGTAATCTGACTCCACGGATCACATAATTGTTTGACTAAAAAACTACACTTCCACTAACAGTAAATGAAGTTCCCCTTTAAACACAGCCCCGGTCTTCTGACGGGGTCTATCTATGTACTGGCTGGAAAATGTTGGGCCAGTCTCTGTCGCTCCGTCTCTATTGTCCCGCTAACAGTCACTCTCTAGTTCTGCTGGGTTCTTGTTGACTTCTTCACTGGTTTGAGACAAGCGACCCTATCGGACACCCCCCTTTGTAGCCATACTTCACCACAGCAGAATCGAGTTTCTGTTTTCAGGTCTCAACAGCTCCACGTCAGGTGTATGCCCCTTGAACTGCAGTCGGTGTAAACAGGAGGACTTGGTAAGGATTCTCCTTCTTGGGCGAGTACTAGGTTTCCGTCTTCATATTTTTGGGTGGAAACCCGTCGTCTTGACCTCACTAGCTGTGTGGACACAATAGTGTTCTGTGTGGGTGAACAACATCACTCGTAATCTCTATCCTTCTCATAATTACAAAAATAGTCTGCTAAATGTTCTACTATGTTTTAATCTTCTACTAATCTGTGGATGCTTTATGTGTAAATGCAATATGCTACTCACTATCTTTTAAATAACATTCAACCTCTTCCTCCTGTGGTGACAGATATAGCTCAATGTAGCTGGATTTCAAAATACCCTTGGGCTGAAGATGCATCACCTGGTGGTCTGGCCCTCTGAGCTTCCTCATTGTTGTGGTTGATACCAGGCTGTCAGTGGCATTTGGTTCATGTTTGGCAATGCTGTTCGTCTTTGACATCTCTGGAACCCCCTGCCTCCGTCGTCATCATGGAAACCTCCCCCGGGGTTACTGCATGGAAGGCCGTTGTTTGGTGCAATGTTCTGCCGACACTCTCTGGACCAATGTGTCAGCAGACCACATTTGTAGCAGCCTTCATCTGTTCTTCGTCTTGATCGTGGCTCTCCTCTCCATTGTCCCTTTTGTTGATGCTGTATGGGAGTGTATACCTGTGCTTGCGGCTGTACTTGGGTAGGAGGATATGCAGGTGTTTGCTGTTGCTGAAATTGTGTGGGAAGATATTCTGGTACTTGCAGCATCCTGTGTTGCAAACAATATCTGGCCCAATGTGAGAACTGACCACATATGGAGCATCCTTCACCTTGGAAACATTGTCCTGTTGATCGATTACCTCCTTGGAAACGCCCTCTTCCTCTGCCACTTTGTCTTCCTCGGAAACCTCCTCCCCCTCTTTGTTGATTCTGCACCTGAATCTCTGGCACTTCCTGAGCTTGAATTGTTGGAGGTGTCTGACCTGCCTTCTCTGGTTCTATGGCCATCCCTGATGTAGCTGCCATTCGCCTTGCCGCTTTCTTGTTTTTATTAGCTTCGGTATCTTTCTCAGCTATTTGCATCTTCAAGAGTCTCAGTTGTAGTGCTTCCATTTCTGTCTTTTGTGTTTGTCTTTCTTCTAATCGTATGTTCTCTTCTATCAGGTGTTTTGATTGACTGGTTAGCACTCTTACTTCATACTCCAATTATTTGAGATGTTTGTCCGTGGAGACTCCATCCAACTGCAAGACTTCTCCTATAGAACCAACATTCGGGGAGGGAGGAGGGACTTCGGCCAGGCTTAGATACAGCTTTGGAGTTTGGATAACTGGAGCCTCTTTGGTTTTTTTCTGCTATGTCTTCCCTCACTGCCAGGTCTGCTACTTGGACCACATTTATGCTGTCTGCCAATAGGCTGGCATATTCCAGATGGAGTATCAGACTTGTAACTCTTATAAATCTTTCTTCAGCTTCCCTCCATATAGTTAGCTGTTGTAGGCATTGTTCATGTTCATAGTTGAGTACTGCTCTTCTATGGGCTTTTGTTGGTCCAGGTTGATCACCTGCTGGAATCAGTCCTCTTGTTTGCCACTGTTCCAACAGTTTCTATATTTGGTTCCATGTCTTCTGTCTTTTACTTGGAAAGGTTAAAGCATCTGATCTGATTTTTATCCTTCCCTTGATATCTGCAGTCGAGCCTGGCTCTGCGTCTGGTCTCAACTTAGTTTCTCTTGGTGACATGTTCTCTAACTATTCGAATGATCAAAGATTGAAGCACTAGTCCTCTGACTAGTACCAAATATCCTTTGTCATCAGAATTGTTAAAGGTTTTTTAAGTTTTAAATATTTTAATTTTTTTTTATTAGATGTTAAAGATTCTTTGAATTATGATTTACATTTTTTGTAAAAAATGTATATTGTAAATTAATAAATCCAAATTATGCAAATTTTTAAATCTGAAATGTTAAAAAATTTAAATTGTACAGTGTATGGTTTTGAATTTGAAATAGAAAATAGAAATCTGGTGAAAATCTAAATCTAGTGTGTACTGAAGTGTATGGAATTATGCAAATGTCATAACTTGTGTTAGCTTCAATACATTTGTGTTTGAATATTCTACAGTCTTGTTTGAAAGACTATCATGTAACATTTATTATAATTAGAAACTACTTGCAATTCTATCTCGGGGATGAAGCATGTGTTCATTTATAACACTTAAAATTAAACTTCTTTGTATCTTGGTTAAGAGGTGTTTCCTCTATCTGTGTAATAATACTGTGCTACCAGCAGAGTGCGCTGTTGTAATTTCCAGCTCTATCCACTAGCTGTTACAAAACAAACCTCTATTTAACAAGTAGCAGCTTATTTTCCTTAAAATATCTTAAAAATGGGAAGAAAATTACAATATGGTTAACCCTCTGGAGTCTAAGGGTATTTTCTCGAATTTTTGATGTTTTCTTAAATCCCCTTTTAAATGTATTTCTTCTAACATGGCACCCCATGTGTTAAATATCAAAATGTTCAGGACAATCTCTGGTATTGCTATATATGCAAATGACTCACCTTAGAGCACTGTTTGATGAGATAAGTAGCTCAAAAGCTTAAAATGTTACATCCGATTTTCGGAAAATCTTCAAAACTCTTGTGAAAACACAAATTTACTCATGTGATCGAAATATTTTGGTGTTTTAGATTTGGTTACCAAAGTCTTGAAAGCAGTGAAATATTTGAATTACACTGTATATAAATGTGTAATTCATGTCTAAAATGAAAAAAAAATTATTCGAATTTTGAGTAAAACAAGTGTTTATCACTCTACTTTCACCACAGCAGGGACTGAGATACATTAGGACTGAATAATGACTTCATATTACATACCAATAGTGCTGCATACCTGGACTCACATTCAGGTTCAGGTCCGGACTCAAGTCCAGAGGTTCAGGTTCAGGTCCGGACTTATAAGTCCGGACCTGAACCCATGGCTTGTGTCAAGTTGTGTGAGTAACTAAAGTGAACTTATTGTGAGCTAATTATCAATTGAAAATTAACTCATAATCAACTCAAATTCAAACTCATCAGGTTTATTGTGCTCCCTTCCAACTTGTGTCTACATTTCTCTACAAAGTACAAATGTGCCACTTAGTCTACAAATGACTTATGACAGCAACTACAGTGAACTACTACAAAGTTCAAACATTTATTTCATTTACCAAACTAAAGTAACCAAACAGTCCCTGAGCTGACTGAGCCTAAATCCCTAAAATGTTGCTGAAAGGTAGAGTGTAGAGTAGACTATACGCATCACACTGTTACACGCCTAATATACAGTATAGGCTACACTCTAGTGACTGTACAGTCAGAGTGTACTGTACTGTCTGTGCACCATGTATTTTCTACAACTCTACAATACATACTGTTAGAAATTAAAATCAATGTTGATATGGCGTAATTTTGAATTAAAAACACTAATTTAAATCACTTTTATTCTGAAAAAAACCGAAAGTTCACACTATTAACTTAAAACTTTTATTCTGAAAATTCTTCACTTCCGGTTAGCATTAGCATGTGGCGAAATTCTACGTTTTCAAACCGTAAATCGAAGGTGAAATGACATGTGATGTTGTACACTGAGCACACTGGGATTAGCACTCATTTATTGACGCTGAATAACGTTTATCAGGGAATGTTTAAATAACCACAGACACCAGAATATACGTAAGTGCTAGTTTTTTTGCGAGTCCAAGTACCGGTTCCTGACGTTCCGGTTTTAACCGGACTTGAACCGAAACTTTTTACAAGTCCAGTACCGGTTCGGCGTACCGGTACGCAGCACTACATACCAAGGTTCATGTGATGTGTAAAAATACAAATTGAGCATTCAACCATTTTTTATTTTCAACCAACAATTTATTAGAAATATGTTTTTTTCAACCAACTATTTATATAAATATAAGAAACTGGAAAATCTAACTATTTACAATATTGAACATCAGAACTTTCAACCAACTATTCATTATAAATGTCAAGACAGTGTCAAGGTCTTTGTCTGTCTTCCAAGATAGTGGGTCTGGCTGCTGTGTAGGTGGGGGTGATGGTGCATGGGCTGCTGTGTAGGTGGGGTGTACAAGTGCTATACGAGACCTCCACGAGACCTCCTTGCTGGCTGGGTTGAAGGTGATGGCTGTGGCGGAGCCTTTGTCCTGGTGGCAGCCGCAGATGGAGGTGGAGGCAGCTGTAGTGATGCTGGTCTGCTGGTCCTTGGTGGTGATGGCTCTGGTGAAGGCCCTTGAGCCACAGTAGATCTTGACCTGGGGGCCGGCACAGATGGATGTTGTGGCTGCTGGATAAACGCCGCCTGTGGGCCACTTGGCCCAGACAGCTGTGAAACATCTCTGTAAAACAAATACAAATGTAGGACAATAATAAAAACTAATTTCATTGAAATAAAGTTCAAGTAAAATGTTGCTCAAGCACAAATAACAATGCACACATAAAAAGAAAGTTTGAGAGGTTGGAAAAGGAGTCTCTCTCAATCTCACACACACACACACACACACACACACACACACACACACACACACACACACACACACACACACACACACACACACACACACACACACACACACACACACACACACACACACACACACACACACACACACACACACACACACACACACACACAGGTATTTCCAGTTACTTTACATTCAGTATAAAATCACAGACACACATATACATAGGCTACATCTGATTACAAAGTTTCATCTGTACAGGACGGTAAAATAATAACAGGCACACATAAACAAATCTATGACAGTCTCATCTGTACAGAACAGTATGATAAAATAATCGATGGCAAAAACATGTCACTGTAAATGTCTCCGTTGTGGGATGAATAAATCATTAATGTAATCATCTACACATGTAATCTCACTTTTACACACCAAAATAACGTTAACACAGAGTAAACGTTTGCTAATGGAGTCTATTTTGTCCCAAGAAAAAGTTCATGACTATAGAAAAAAATATATATCAATAAACCTATTGTTCATTTTCGCGGTATTCCCCACACATTGCCAGTACACTATTACTGTAATAGTTACACTTACCCATGTCCAAATGGATCCTTGTTGTTGTCTTTGTGTTCTTCTTCTTCAGAAGAGACGAAGACTTCAGGTTCTGAACATCTGAGGCTCTATCTTCACTGCTGCTAGCGAAAAAAATCTCGAGTGAAGTCGGCAACTTTTTTTAGCCATTTTCTCTGTCTCTCTCTCTCTCTCTCTCTCCACACTGACGTAAACTGATGGGAGACACGTGGTTTATGTTTTTTTTACTTGGTGGGTAGGTCCTTAGTGATTTCTCGACCTGGTCCTAGGTCTACCCCTTGGTCTCTTCCCAGCTGCACGTGCCTGGAACACCTCCCTAGGGAGGCGCCCAGGTGGCATCCTAACTAGGTGCCCGAACCACCTCAACTGGCTCCTTTCGACGCGAATGAGGAGCGGCTCAACTCCGAGTCCCTCCCTGATGACCGAACTTCTCACCTTATCCCTAAGGGAGACACCAGCCACCCTGCGGAGAAAACCCATCTCGGCCGCTTGTATCCGCAATCTCGTTCTTTCGGTCATGACCCATCCTTCATGACCATAGGTGAGGGTAGGAACGAAAATGGCCCGGTAGACAGAGAGCTTTGCCTTCTGGCTCAGCTCCCTTTTCGTCACAACAGTGCGGTAAAGCGACTGCAGTACCGCTCCCACTGCTTCCGATTCTCTGGCCCATCTCACGCTCCATTGTTCCCTCACTCGAGAACAAGACCCCGAGATACTTGAACTCCTTCACTTGGGGTAGGACTCATTCCCTACTTGGAGTGGACAGTCCATCGGTTTCCTGCTGAGAACCATGGTCTCAGATTTGGAGGTGCTGATCCTCATCCCAGCCGCTTCACACTCGGTTGTGAACCGATCCAGTGAGTGCTGAAGGTCGCAGACCGATGAAGCCATTAGAACCACATCATCTGCAAAAAGCAGTGGTGCAATCCTTAGTCCACCGAACTGCAGACCCCCTCCCCCACGACTACGCCTCGAAATCCGATCCATGTATATTACAAACAGGATTGGTGACAAAGCGCAGCCCTACGGAGGCCAACCCTCACCGGAAATGGGTCCGACTTACTGCCGAGGACCCGGACACAGGTCTTGCTTTGGGAGTACAGAGATTGGATGGCCCTGAGGTAGAGACCCCCTCACCTCATACTCCCGCAGCACCTCCCACAGTAATACTCCCTGGGAACTCGGTCATACGCCTTCTCCAAGTCTACAAAACACATGTAGACCGGATAAGCGTACTCCCAGGCCCCCCTCCAGGATCCTTGCGAGAGTAAAAAGCTGATCCGTCGTTCCACGACCAGGACGGAATCCACATTGTACCACCTCAATCTGAGGTTCGACAATCGGCCTGACCCTCCTTTCGAGTACCTTAGAGTAAACTTTCCCGGGGAGGCTGAGTAGTGTGATGCCTCTGTAATTGGCACACACCCTCTGATCCCCCTTTTTAAAAAGGGGAACCACCTCCCCGGTCTGCCACTCTCCTTCGGTACTGTTTCCGACTTCCACGCAACGTTGATGAGACGTGTCACCATGACAGTCCCTCCACACCCAGAGCCTTCAGCATTTCCGGGCGGATCTCATCCACCCCCGGGGCTTTGCCACTGTGGAGTTGTTTGACGACCTCAGTGACTTCCCCCCGGGAGATTGGTGTTGATCCCCGTCATACTCCAGCTCTACCTCTAACATAGAGGGCGGAGTTGTCGGGTTCAGGAGTTCCTCAAAGTGTTCCTTCCAACGCCCTAACACTCCATCAGTTGAGGTCAACAACGTCCCATCCTTACTGTACACAGCTTGGATGGTTCCCTGCTTCCCCCTCCTGAGGTGTCGGACAGTTTTCCAGAACAACTTTGGTGCCGCCCGAAAGTCCTTCTCCATGTCTTCTCGAACTTCTCCCACACCCGCTGCTTTGTCTCGGCCACGGATGAGGCTGCTGCCCTTCGGGCCTGTCGGTACCCTTGCAACTGCCTCGGGAGTCCCCCGGGATAACAAATCCCTGAAGGCCTCCTTCTTCAGTCGGACGGCTTCCCTGACCACCGGTGTCCACCAGGAGGTTCGAGGGTTACCGCCCCTTGAGGCACCTAGGACCTTGAGACCACAGCTCCCCGTCGCGGCTTCGGAAATAGAGGCTTTGAACACCGACCACTCTGGTTCAATGTCCCCAACCTCCACAGGAATGCCCGAAAAGCTCCGCCGGAGGTGCGAGCTGTTGTAGCAGACGTCATTCTTTGGCCGGGGCTCTAAGGCCCCCCTCTGCCTCCGCGCATCCTTTTGTGAATGGGTCAGATTAACAGAGGAAGAATTCAAAGCAACCATTGGTAAAGTTATAACAAATATGCTGATTTAATGGCAAAAGATACAATAACACAACATCACGAAGTAATCCGGATTACTCCGGCTCTTGTTCCTCCCACCAGGAGATCTAACTTACTTGTCTTGTCAGCCGGAGGAAGAGAGAGCGAACACACAAACACAAACAGGAGGTATAGAGGTACCACGGGGAGGAGTCGGGTGAGATTCTCCTCCCACAGAGCCCATCCTGCAGCATTCCAGAAATTCCGGTTGTGTCTAAAGAATATTCCCATGCTCACAAAGATAACACAAAGATTTCATCTCTCATATTTCCAGATTCTGGTTACACATACTGCTTATTATTAATACAAAGTAATTAAACACACATATCTACTATTCAAGAGATGTAGACTTCCCTGACATGTTGGAGATCTTATCAAGAAGGTCCCTTCCCCCACCTAGCCTCCTGTCCTGCATAACTGCACCCCCTCCTCAGAGTAATAAAACCTGTTTACGCCAACCACCCCACAATGTTTGGAGCAATTTTAGTCCTCACATTTATGAAAGAATAAAACAGAGAAATCAATCTAAAACACAAACACCAGTATAATTGAGCAGTTATTATACAGCCTTATGGCTCCTGCAATGCATACACACACACATTCTACTCTCTATAGCAGGGCTCTCCAACACGTCGATCGCAAGCTACCGGTAGCTCGCGGTCAGCTTTTCAGTAGCTCACCGCTCGATTATCAATTATAGCGTAGTAAGGTCGCTTATTGATTTTTCGGCCGCGGCTGGACAATAACGTTTTTTTATTTTAGAATTGTTTTATTATGGTTTATAATGTAATGTCAAGACGAAGAAGAAGAAGAAAAATATGGCTGAACTGTTCAGTGTCAATCCTGTGGAGATCTCCAAAATAATGTTCAGCTTAAGTCTCAGCAATACTCACAACATTTCTGGAGCCTTGTAGACCCAGAAAACTATAAGAACATTCACCAAGCAGAACTGAACATGTCTGCTTTATTTGGTTCTGTTCTACAGACCTTTGTGAAGCAGCTTTCTCTGACATGAATGTCATGAAATCTAAATACAGAACAAGACTGACTGATGAACATGTAAATTATTCTATTAGAGTGAACCTAAGTGGGTACACTCCAGCATACACCTCTATGGTGGACTCCATGCAGCGCCAGTCATCTCACTAACTGTAAAAAATAGTGAAATGCTTGTAAGGTGGTGATTAAGGAAATGTATGTGAATTTTCAGTGATGTACTTACTATGTGGGCCATAATAATATGTGAGACATTTTCGTTTTCTTGGACCTTGATGTGAAGTTAAGATTTCACACGTGTACAAAAGTATTGCTTAATTCAACTGATGAGGGCTATGTGAATAAATGTAAGCGATGTGATGCAAGTAGCTCTTGGCCACTTTCATTTTTTCAAAGTAGCTCTCAGATGAAGAAAGGTTGGAGACCCCTGCTCTATAGCATATGTCTATATAAGGATATTTCTTCTCTGTCCCCTCCACTTCTCATATCTCCAGCTTCTTGTTCATATAAACTGCTACTATTAAATACAAAGTAATTAAGTACACACATGAATATATAAAAACACACTTCTTATATATCAGGGGACATTAAGATGAATATACCAAAAATACGCTGTATCAAACTTTCACGTCAAACTTTCAAGTTACTTCAATTTTCGCTCAATTCCCCCTTTTTATCTCTTTCTCCAGAGATAAACTTACACAAGGCATTTCGAAACATTACATTACATTACATTACATTACATTACATTGCATTTAGCTGACGCTTTTATCCAACCTTGAGGAAAACAGAATCATATAAGAACATCAGGTTTCAAAGAGCCAATCGTTTCAAGTGCTACTCAACTGGCTTTAGATAAGCCAGTCCTTTATTAGTATATAAGTGCTCTGTTAGCAGTTCTTTGTTAGTCATTCTATCGCTCGAAGTGGAGTCGAAAAGAGATGAGTTTTCAGTCTGCACCGGAAGGTGTGTAAGCTTTCTGCGGGTCCTGATTTCAATGGGAGCTCATTCCACCATTTTGGAGCCAGGATAGCAAACCCACGTGTTTTGCTGATGGGAACTTGGGTCCCCCTCGCAGCGAGGGTGGCAGCGAGTCGTTTGGCTGATGCAGAGCGAAGTGCACGTGCTGGGTGTACGGTTTAACCATGTCCTGGATGTAGGAAGGGCCAGATCCATTTGCAGCATGGTACGCAAGTACCAGTGTCTTGAAGTGGATTCTAGCAGTTACTGGAAGCCAGTGGAGGAGAGCGAGGAGCGGAGTGGGGTGGGGAAAATGTTGGAAGGTTGAAGACCAGACAAGCCGCTACATTCTGGATGAGCTGCAGAGGGTCGGATGGCACATGCAGGTAGACCATCCAAGGAGGGAGTTGCAGTAGTCTAGGCGTGAGGTGACGAGAGCCTGGACCAGAACCTGCGTCGATTTCTGGGTCAGCTGGGGGCGTATCTTCCTGATGTTGAAAAGCGTATATCTGCAGCAGCGGGTTGTAGCAGCGATGTTTGCAGTGAAGGACAGGTTGTTGTCTAGGGTCACACCCAAATTCCTTGCAGTCTGGGTCGGGGAAACAACAGAGGTGCCGATGTTGATAGTCAGGTCAAGAGTGGGACAATCTTTTCCCGGAAGGAAAAGCACTTCAGTTTTGTCAAGGTTGAGCTTGAGATGATGAGCGGACATCCACTGAGAGATGTCAGCTAAACAAGCAAAGATGCCGTGCGACGACCTGGTCTCTGAGCGGGAAAGGACAGAATTAATTGGGTGTCGTCAGCGTAGCAGTGGTATGAAAAACCATGCGGGCTAATGACATGATCTGAGCGAGTTTGTGTACAGGGAGAAGAGGAGAGGACCAAGAACAGAGCCCTGAGGGACCCCTGTAGTTAATTGACAAGGGTCAGACTCGGACCCTCTCCAAGTTACCCTGTAGGTGCGGTCTTTGAGGTATGAGGTGAGGAGGGAAAGTGCAGGGCCTGAAACTCCATGTTCTTGGAGAGTGCGAAGGAGGATCTGATGGTTCACCGTGTCGAATGCAGCAGACAGGTCCAACAGGATGATGACAGAGGAGAGGAAGGCTGCTTTAGCAGTGTGCAGTTCCTCAGTGACAGCAATGAGGGCAGTTTCTGTGGAGTGACCTGCCTTGAAACCAGACTGGTGCGGATCCAGAAGGTTGTTCTGATGGAGATAACAAGAGAGTTGTTTAAAGACAGCGCGTTCAAGTGTTTTAGACAGGAACGGGAGGAGGGAGACAGGCCTGTAGTTTATAACGTCAGACGGGTCGAGAGTGGGTTTCTTTAGGAGAGGGTTTACTCTTGCCTCCTTGAGACTGTTTGGAAAGTGACCAGAAGTTAGAGAAGTGTTGATGAAATGGGTGAGAAACGGTAGAATATCAGGAGCGATAGTCTGAAGGAGGTTTGAAGGGATAGGGTCCAGAGGACAGGTGGTAGGGCGGGCAGAAGAAATTAGGGTAAGAACCTCACTTGGCGAGAGAGGGGAAAAGGAGGTTAGTGTGCCGGTTGAAGGTGGCTCAGGTGATCCAGCGGTGAGTAGAGGTGAGTCAGAAAAAGAAGAGCGAATATCGTCAACCTTTTTTTCAAAGTGATTAACAAAGTCGCTTGACAGAAGGGAGGAGGGGGAAGGGGCTTTGGGGGGGTCCAAGAGGGTGGAGAAGATGGAAAATAGTTTTTTAGGATTGGAATAAGAAGATTGGATCTTATCTTGAAAGAAAGTGCTTTTTGCCTGAGAGATCGAAGAAGAGAAAGAGGAGAGGAGAGCCTGATAGGTTAGGAGGTCATCACGGTGTTTGGATTTCCACCATTTCCGCTCTGCTGCCCTAAGGACGGTTCTATTAGCACGCAGTGCGTCATTTAGCCAGGGAGCAGGAGGGGACTGACGAGCCTGCCGAGATGTGAGAGGACAGAGAGAGTCCAGAGAGGATGAGAGAGTAGAGAGGAGAGTTTCTGCAGCAGAGTTTGGAGGCAGGAGTTGGAACGAGTCGGAGGAAGGGAGGGCTGAGAGCACCGATGAGGCAAAGGTAGAGGGGGAGAGGGAACGGAGGTTACGGCGGACAAGTGCAGGATGCGAAGAGATTAGTTTGTTATGTTTGGAAAGGGGTAAAGAGAATTAAATGAAGAAGTGATCGGATGTGTGGAGCGGGTTTACAGAGAGGTTAGAAGTAGTGCAGTTCCTTGAGAATATGAGATCAAGGACATTGCCAGCTTTATGAGTTGGTGGGGACGGAGACAGTGAGAAAGCAAAGGTGGTTAACAGAGATGTTAGTTCGTCTATCTTCCCCGTCTGGAGGTTGAAGTCTCCGAGAAGTACAGCGGGAGGGCCGATTTCAGGGATTTGTGAGAGGATATGATCTAATTCATAACCATAACCACTGTCATTCTTTTCTACTGTGTCTGTCCCCCAAACATTGTATAAATATATCAGAAACTGAGACCTAGAGTACTTGAAACCTTTGGGAACAGAACACAACTTGTTATGGCAGTGAAGGAACTATCAGAGGTGTAACCTGAATGCTAGAAAGCAGTCTCCTTGTGTGGTGAATCATCAGCCCCCCCCCCCAGAGGAATATGCCAACAAGGGCAGCTGATAGGGAGGGGGAGATGCGGCTTTCCCTTCACTGGTGGAACTGATCCGAGAGAAGTAGACTCCTCTGCTGCCTCGACAAGCCCCCCAGCCCGCTGACAGCCGCTTCCGAGTCGACCTCCTCTGCGAGGGCCACGTCCGTCCTGATGTCGTCCCCGGTCCTAGCAGGTGGTTTCCCCGCCGCACACTGGCACCAGCTGTCCCCCTTTCCTCCTAGGCGGAGGCCAGAGAGCCAGGGGTTGAGCCACTTTGGCCTGATGACCTTCAGCCAGACGAACTCCGCTGTGTCGGCCTCCTGGGTCCCCCTTTGGCGCCAGCAACCTGTGTAGAGAAATCTGACACCAAACCCTTAAGCCTACGCTCAGGGCTCCTGGGCCCTCAGCTGTTTGAATAATGGTTTAGGCCCAAAATACATTACTGACCTCCTGCTAAATTATGAACCATCCAGATCTCTCAGGTTTTCAGGGACCGGTCAGCTTTCTGTCCCCAGAGTCAGAACTAAACATGGTAAAGCAGCGTTCAGTTATTATGCTCCAAATATCTGGAACAAACTCCCAGAAACCTGCAGGTCCGCTGCAACTCTTACTACTTTTAAATCCAGGCTGAAGACTTTTCTCTTTGTCGCTGCTTTTAATTGAACTATTCATATTTTAGACTGCACTGTAACTTTTATCCATGTATTTTTCCTTTTAATGCTTATTTTATTAGCTTTCCCTTTTAATGCTTAATGTCTTTTTGTGTCTGTGTGTGTCTTTTTATGTCTGTTTTTTTGTAAAGCACTTTGAATTGCCTTGCGTTGAAAGGTGCTATATAAATAAACCTGCCTTGCCTTGCCTTAATCCACTTTGTGTGAGGAGTGGCAGATGGTTTTGGCGGGCAGAACAACTGAAGCAGCAGGTAGTGGTGGCAGAGGTGCCAGGGAGTCACATCTGATGGAGATGGATAGAGGCATTTATTTTAATTGTAGCAGTCAGTTTGTGGTTCTGGCAGCACTGTTGAGCATTTTCATAGATGTGTTTTCATGCCTCTATGCAAGGCTTAGTCTTTCTATCTGTATAGCCACTGGTGTAACTAAGTTCATAAACTTAACAGGTACTATACTTGGGCACTATTTTGAGATACTTGTACTTTATTTGAGTATTTAAATGTTTTGCTACTTTATTCTTCTACTTCTACAGTTCAGAGGTACATGGTGTATTTATACTCCGCTACATGTATTTCATACTTTTTAGTTACTTTATGGATCTGGATGAATTATGTGAAATATAATCAAGTGTTAAATCAGACTTTAGTTCCACCTGGAGTAAATCCACCAGCTACCCTGCAGTATACAGAGTCATTCAAACTAGCTGCACCGTTACCAGCTTTGAGAACACTCTCTTGATCAATCATTATAAAACACATCATATATATTATTCTGAAATGGACCAATCTGCACAACGACTACCTTTACTGTCGCTATTTCCACTATATTTTGATGAGAATACCTTTATACTTTTACTTGAGTAACATTGTTAATGCAGTACTCTTGCTGTAACGTAGTATTCCTACACTCTGGTACTTCTACTCAAGAACAAGATCTGAGTACTAAAGCTAACGTTAGCCAGAACTTTTTTTCAGTTCACTTCACGCTCCGACAGGGAGCTCTGCTCTGAACACCTGAACGGCCCGTTCTAACAGCTGTTCACCAGTGGTCCAGTCTGTAAGTCACTCCGGACCACATAATATGGGAGGAAGAACACCATGCGGCAATGTTGGCACATAACAGCTCGCGGCTACAGATTATCACGTAGTGATCGTCTTCTCAAATAGGACATCTTTGATAATGGATTCTGGCCTATCAGAATCAAGATAACGGCATGGTGTTGTTGCAGGAAATCCCGACAGAGAATAATTTTGCGCACACACAGGACAATGGGGAATATCCACCCTTATCCACAATGTAAAGTAATTCACACAGCCTTTTTCCTCTGTGAGGAGCAGCAGGTTCAGCTTCATTTAAATATGTCGTGTAGTAATAGATGGATTTATTTTTCATCTCAAGAGAGAATGTGTATTTTATGTTAGTATTTCAAAAAATCCCCCCAGACAGCGCCACTGCGGGGGTTGGGGTTTCAGCATGTCAATTTTGTCACACAAATGTGCCTTTTTATTTCATACAGTTCAATTTGGATTGAGACAGGGAAATAATCCAAACCTCACGCGTGGCGTTTCACCGTCAATGGGGCGATATAGCGTGTATGTAATTACATTTCAAATACTGATTTGAGCCCCACCACTGTATGGGTTAGCCCTACCATAGATTACCCAACACACATACTCGGGAGCCGATAAGTCAATTAATTGCTTATCATGACAGGCACACAATAAAACAGTGGAAACAAACATGTGTTTGACTTTCATTAGTGAATGAAACCGTGTGCCCTTTTATAGTCTGTGTCCAATATTGTGCATTTGTATATATATTATATATATATCCTAAATATATGCTAAGGTCCCGCTACTGACACGATTGCAGTCATTTCGTGCGCATGTGTGTAATTAAACCCATGATATCGAAATCTCACTCCAGCCAGGTACCCAGAGTTGGCAACCTTGCCCACACCCCAATAATATTTGTATTGCAGATCTACATGAATCACACAAACGACCTATTTTGGATTCAAAAGGTGACAAGTTTGCATCCCTGCTTGTTATCCTTTCATTACAGAGCTGGGAAAATTGTGTATTGATTAGATTCTGATCCGTGCAAGTCCTATTTTAACTGACTTTAGTTCTAATATTAATGATAATTTGATTTCAACCCATAAGTAATTATTTAAATTAACTCAACATTTCACATGATGGATTAGTGTTCCACATTTTTCCCACTAATTTCTTTTATGAATGAGCCACTGGTAAAGAGAGACATTTATGACCTTGTGTTCCTGTTGTTGGTTGTTCCTCGGACGGCTTCACTAAAAGTCACCCAGCTCTGCCCTACTACAGTCCGGCTGAGTGCAGTCACAGAGATCCTATGGCTGCGCTACATGACATTAATGGTCTGGTCCGAGAATGGACACCATTTCCTGCTCCCAGAGAGAATGACATTCCTCAAACTGAACTCTACAAGCCGTTGATACTGTCTCACATGGGTCTGCTTCCCCCCCACCGAGCCATGAACTGAAAGCTTGACGTCTGCTCTGAACACTTGGAAGCCTCCCTGTCACACCAGCACCAAACCCTTGGGTCAGTCAGATGAGACTAACGGCTTCACTTAGGGCATAAGGGTCAGAAATATGACTCTCGTTACCGCGGAGTGGTTTGTTTGTTTTTTAAGGCTATCCATACTGCTATGCAGAGGATGCCAAGCTGTGAAAAGCCCCTACTATTTTTAGTATAGGCCTGATGTCAGGGGCCTCTTACTGTCTACTACATATATTTACATTATATAGACCATGTTTCCACCTGGTGAAACGAGAGGCTGCACGGAGCTTAGGCTAAAAATACAACCATTCTGTTCTGCTCTAACGATTCAATTTATAGATTCTATATCAAAATAGTTTGTTTTTATTGTTTCCAATGATAACGTCACCTTAAGTGGAGGAATGCAAACCTGTTTTCAAATGTAAGGTTTTGAATTTGTTTGACATTTTTCAGTAAAGACACCCTCAGACGCCCACTATCATTCATGCTCCTTCAGTGGTAACTCAGATGTTAAGGGGGATGAAGCTTTTCCTCCCAAATCAGAGATGCTTTGTTTTTTTTCAACAAAGGTATGCATTTCCTGCATAATATATTGTTCTCACAATAGTTTTTGTTAGTTGCGCACAGCTGATACTGAGTTTTCTCGAGTGATGGATTATGACCTCTACCATGCTTACATGGACTCCTATGTTTTATTTCATATCTAACTGAAGTAAGAGAGAATAGAGAGAGCTGTGAGAGAGATGGGAGATGAGGATGAGAGAGGGATGTGGAAGAGAGAATAGAGAGATGAGGATAAAGAGGGATAGGAAAGAGAGAAGAGTTATTTGCAAGTTGCATGCTGATACTGAGTTTTCTCGATTAATAGCTCATAGACGATACCATGTTTAAATAGACTCCTACGTTGTTATTACATTTTGTGACATATGTAAGAAAAGGGAGGGGAGAGTCAATTATATTTGAGTAATTGATCTCATATTGAAACATTCATTTCTCAAACCTATGTTTTATGGAAGAGGAAATGTACGCCTGATAAACTAATCTTTTATCAAACAGTAAATGGTGAATTAATATAACATTTAGAATCATTGAGAACGGGTTATATCCACAGGACTAGCTCACATTTAACTTAAAATAACATTTCTCTGCTTTGGACTGATGGGTATATGATTATTGCATGTTACAATGACTAACACAAACCTTACATGTATGCATGTGCATGTGTCAGGAAGGCTCCCAAATAATTCTGAGGGGCCTATCCTATGTTTGTAATTGAATGATAATGTGGCTAATCCATTACCTTGAGTTGTCCTGCACTCAGGAAAACATCTCTATCAAGTGTTAACCCAATAACTAGGACAGCTCTGAAGGCCAAGGGTCAGAGAGAGGGTCACACCTCTGGCTGCAGAGAGCACCCCCAACCACGGGCAAGGAGGCACGAGGTCGTTCGAGATGAGAGGATTCTAATCTTCAACTTTCTGATGGGATGGGATGCTTCTTCATCTTTCTGCTCAGACAACTCTGCAGGACGAGCGATGGCTTCAGAGGCTCCATGTTTCTTGGAGGGCAGATTTCTTCCTAAACATCTCCATCACGGGGCGGGGCATCTGGATGTGCCACTTGGAATAGGCTCTGCTCTCAAGCAGATAGCAGAAGGAATGCAGGCAGATGAGCCTCTGTTTCACTGGGAGATCATAAAGTGCTCACTGAATGAGCCACAAAAGCAGAGCAATTGGGGGGTTTGAAATAGGGCTCTGGTGAAGAAGAGTTTTGAGCCAATCAGCACCTCAGTGCTAATCTACAGTATCAGGATGCCTTCACACACCAGACATTCTGTGTCATAAAGAAAGGAGGAGAACGAGTCAGGAGGACATGTTCTTCTAGCTCTTGTACAAAGATAACATTTGAATTGAATGACCATGATTACAGATGTACAATTAATGATTGTTTTTTATTTCCGATGAACAGATATGTTTAAATAGTGGTGACAAATATATTTCAGATCAGATTACACTTTCACACTAAACAAAATAAATTAATTGATATTTTCAGATTTGGGCTTTGTTCTTGACATCATCTCTATTTTCTCCATGGTTGTGTCAGTTACAGAATTTAAATAATGAGTACTATAAAACGTATACAACAATTTGACTCTTTTTCAGATGTAAAACAAAAAATAGGTTTTCACTTTAGTGTACAATCTATAAAAAACTATAGACAATTCTTCTTTTGAGCTATTTTATATATCTTATTTCTATTTATTGTTTTGTTCCAGCTCTGCCAAATCAGTCCTAACTCCCTATAATGTTCTGGAAGTTGCCAGTGAAGGGTGACAATGTGTGAGGTGGTGTCAATTTGCTCCTTTTCTTTACCTTTAAACTGGAGCGTGTGTGAAGTTCATTACAACTTCTCACGGTTCTGACCAGCTCACTGTCTTTTGAACTTTCACCCTCACCCAATCACCTGGCCGAACAGGAGTCTCTTCTGGTGTCTCGTCTGGTATCTCTGTGGTATTCCTAGCCTGTGTAGACAAAACTTGGATAATATTACTCAGAGTTCTGACATATTCATTACTTCTATTCGTCTAATATCTAAAACTGGACCACTCCCTCCTTGGAGGAGGCCCAAGCTTTGGAATACCTTTTGTCGTTATGAGACCTATTATTAACTACATGTTATTATTTATTAACTACAACGTCACTGAAATCAATATATCTGTATAATCATGACACTCCCTCCTTTGAGCATAACATGCTCAATTAATATTGCAATGATTACCCTATTCTGAACAGGACATGTAAAACCCATAACGTTGCATTAAATAAATATAACTTCTCAGTGTACCCATAAGGCGTACAAAAAAAATATCGTATGATGTATGGTTTTCTGATTACTCAAGAATAAATAAATAAAAACTGATTCTTGAAACTCTTGTAAAAACCCTACAACTTCTTCATCCAAGCTCTTAATCAGTGTTATGTTATTTAATCTTCAGCTCATTGCCTTAAAACAGATACTTCAGACCGAATTATAAAATTGTGTTTATGAGAAAAATGTAATCTGACTCCACGGATCACATAATTGTTTGACTAAAAAAACTACACTTCCACTAACAGTAAATGAAGTTCCCCTTTAAACACAGCCCCGGTCTTCTGACGGGGTCTATCTATGTACTGGCTGGAAAATGTTGGGCCAGTCTCTGTCGCTCCGTCTCTATTTCCCGCTAACAGTCACTCTCTAGTTCTGCTGGGTTCTTGTTGACTTCTTCACTGGTTTGAGACAAGCGACCCTATCGGACACCCCCTTTGTAGCCAGACTTCACCACAGCAGAATCGAGTTTCTGTTTTTTGGTCTCAACAGCTCCACGTCAGGTGTATCGCCCCTTGAACTGCAGTCGGTGTAAACAGGAGGACTTGGTAAGGATCTCCTTCTTGGGCGAGTACTAGGTTTCCGTCTTCATATTTTTGGGTGGAAACCCGTCGTCTTGACCTCACTAGCTGTGTGGACACAATAGTTTTCTGTGTGGGGAACAACATCACTCGTAATCTCTATCCTTCTCATAATTACAAAAATAGTCTGCTAAATGTTCTACTATGTTTTAATCTTCTACTAATCTGTGGATGCTTTATGTGTAAATGCAATATGCTACTCACTATCTTTTAAATAACATTCAACCTCTCCCTCCTGTGGTGACAGATATGCTCAATGTAGCTGGATTTCAAAATACCCTTGGCTGAAGATGCATCACCTGGTGGTCTGGCCTCTGAGCTTCCTCATTGTTGTGGTTGATACCAGGGTGTCAGTGGCATTTGGTCATGTTTGGCACTGTTCGTCTTTGACATCTCTGGACCCCCTGCCTCCGTCGTCATCATGGAAACCTCCCCCGGGGTACTGCATGGAGGCCGTTGTTTGGTGCAATGTTCTGCGACACTCTCTGGACCAATGTGTCAGCTGACCACATTTGTAGCAGCCTTCATCTGTTCTTCGTCTTGATCGTGGCTCTCCTCTCCATTGTCCCTTTTGTTGATGCTGTATGGGAGTGTATGCCTGTGCTTGCGGCTGTACTTGGGTAGGAGGATATGCAGGTGTTTGCTGTTGCGAAATTGTGTGGGAAGATATTCTGGTACTTGCAGCATCCTGTGTTGCACAATATCTGGCCCAATGTGAGAACTGACCACATATGGAGCATCCTTCACCTTGGAAACCTTGTCCTGTTGATCGATTACCTCCTTGGAAACGCCCTCTTCCTCTGCCACTTTGTCTTCCTCGGAAACCTCCTCCCCCTCTTTGTTGATTCTGCACCTGAATCTCTGGCACTCCTGAGCTTGAATTGTTGGAGGTGTCTGACCTGCCTTCTCTGGTTCTATGGCCATCCCTGATGTAGCTGCCATTTGCCTTGCCGCTTTCTTGTTTTTATTAGCTTCGGTATCTTTCTCAGCTATTTGCATCTTCAAGAGTCTCAGTTGTAGTGCTTCCATTTCTGTCTTTTGTGTTTGTCTTTCTTCTTCTAATCGTATGTTCTCTTCTATCAGGTGTTTTGATTTACTGGTTAGCACTCTTACTTCATACTCCAATTCTTTGAGATGTTTGTCCGTGGAGACTCCATCCAACTGCAAGACTTCTCCTATAGAACCAACATTCGGGGAGGGAGGAGGGACTTCGGCCAGGCTTAGATACAGCTTTGGAGTTTGGATAACTGGAGCCTCTTTGGTTTTTTCTGCTATGTCTTCCCTCACTGCCAGGTCTGCTACTTGGACCACATTTATGCTGTCTGCCAATAGGCTGGCATATTCCAGATGGAGTATCAGACTTGTAACTCTTATAAATCTTTCTTCAGCTTCCCTCCATATAGTTAGCTGTTGTAGGCATTGTTCGTTCATAGTTGAGTACTGCTCTTCTATGGGCTTTTGTTGGTCCAGGTTGATCATCTGCTGGAACAGTCCTCTTGTTTGCCACTGTTCCAACAGTTTCTATATTTGGTTCCATGTCTTCTGTCTTTTACTTGGAAAGGTTAAAGCATCTGATCTGATTTTTATCCTTCCCTTGATATCTGCAGTCGAGCCTGGCTCTGCGTCTGGTCTCAACTTAGTTTCTCTTGGTGACATGTTCTCTAACTATTCGAATGATCAAAGATTGAAGCACTAGTCCTCTGACTAGTACCAAATATCCTTTGTCATCAGAATTGTTAAAGGTTTTTTAAGTTTTAAATATTTTAATTTTTTTTATTAGATGTTAAAGATTCTTTGAATTATGATTTACATTTTTTGTAAAAAATGTATATTGTAAATTAATAAATCCAAATTATGCAAATTTTTAAATCTGAAATGTTAAAAAATTTAAATTGTACAGTGTATGGTTTTGAATTTGAAATAGAAAATAGAAATCTGGTGAAAATCTAAATCTAGTGTGTACTGAAGTGTATGGAATTATGCAAATGTCATAACTTGTGTTAGCTTCAATACATTTGTGTTTGAATATTCTACAGTCTTGTTTGAAAGACTATCATGTAACATTTATTATAATTAGAAACTACTTGCAATTCTATCTCGGGGATGAAGCATGTGTTCATTTATAACACTTAAAATTAAACTTCTTTGTATCTTGGTTAAGAGGTGTTTCCTCTATCTGTGTAATAATACTGTGCTACCAGCAGAGTGCGCTGTTGTAATTTCCAGCTCTATCCACTAGCTGTTACAAAACAAACCTCTATTTAACAAGAGCAGCTATTTTCCTTAAAATATCTTAAAAATGGGAAGAAAATTACAATATGGTTAACCCTCTGGAGTCTAAGGGTATTTTCTCGAATTTTTGATGTTTCTTAAATCCCCTTTTAAATGTATTTCTTCTAAACATGGCACCCCCATGTGTTAACTATCAAAATGTTCAGGACATCTCTGGTATTGCTATATATGCAAATGACTCACCTTAGAGCACTGTTTGATGAGATAAGTAGCTCAAAAGCTTAAAATGTTACATCCCGATTTTCGGAAAATCTTCAAAACTCTTGTGAAAACACAAATTTACTCATGTGATCGAAATATTTTGGTGTTTTAGATTTGGTTACCAAAGTCTTGAAAGCAGTGAAATATTTGAATTACACTGTATATAAATGTGTAATTCATGTCTAAAATGAAAAAAAAATTATTCGAATTTTGAGTAAAACAAGTGTTTATCACTCTACTTCACCACAGCAGGGACTGAGATACATTAGGACTGAATAATGACTTCATATTACATACCAATAGTGCTGCATACCTGGACTCACATTCAGGTTCAGGTCCGGACTCAAGTCCAGAGGTTCAGGTTCAGGTCCGGACTTATAAGTCCGGACCTGAACCCATGGCTTGTGTCAAGTTGTGTGAGTAACTAAAGTGAACTTATTGTGAGCTAATTATCAAATTGAAAATTAACTCATAATCAACTCAAATTCAAAACTCATCAGGTTTATTGTGCTCCCTTCCAACTTGTGTCTACATTTCCTCTACAAAGAATACAAATGTGCCACTTAGTCTACAAATGACTTATGAACAGCAACTACAGTGAACTACTACAAAGTTCAAACATTTATTCATTTACCAAACTAAAGTAACCAACAGTCCCTGAGCTGACTGAGCCTAAATCCCTAAAACGTTGCTGAAAGGTAGAGTGTAGAGTAGACTATACGCATCACACTGTTACACGCCTATATACAGTATAGGCTACACTCTAGTGACTGTACAGTCAGAGTGTACTGTACTGTCTGTGCACCATGGTATTTTCTACAACTCTACAATACATACTGTTAGAAATTAAAATCAATGTTGATATGGCGTAATTTTGAATTAAAAAACACTAATTTAAATCACTTTTATCTGAAAAAAACCGAAAGTTCACACTATTAACTTAAAACTTTTATTCTGAAAATTCTTCACTTCCGGTTAGCATTAGCATGTGGCGAATTCTACGTTATTCAAACCGTAAATCGAAGGTGAAATGGACATGTGATGTTGTACACTGAGCACACTGGGATTAGCACTCATTTATTGACGCTGAATAACGTTTATCAGGGAATGTTTAAATAACCACAGACACCAGAATATACGTAAGTGCTAGTTTTTTTGCGAGTCCAAGTACCGGGTCCTGACGTTCCGGTTTTAACCGGACTTGAACCGAAACTTTTACAAGTCCAGTACCGGTTCGGCGTACCGGTACGCAGCACTACATACCAAGGTTCATGTGATGTGTAAAAATACAAATTGAGCATTCAACCATTTTTTATTTTCAACCAACAATTTATTAGAAATATGTTTTTTTCAACCAACTATTTATATAAATATAAGAAACTGAAAATCTAACTATTTACAATATTGAACATCAGAACTTTCAACCAACTATTCATTATAAATGTCAAGACAGTGTCAAGGTCTTTGTCTGTCTTCCAAGATAGTGGGTCTGGCTGCTGTGTAGGTGGGGTGATGGTGCATGGGCTGCTGTGTAGGTGGGGTGTACAAGTGCTATACGAGACCTCCACGAGACCTCCTTGCTGGCTGGGTTGAAGGTGATGGCTGTGGCGGAGCCTTTGTCCTGGTGGCAGCCGCAGATGGAGGTGGAGGCAGCTGTAGTGATGCTGGTCTGCTGGTCCTTGGTGGTGATGGCTCTGGTGAAGGCCCTTGAGCCACAGTAGATCTTGACCTGGGGGCCGGCACAGATGGATGTTGTGGCTGCTGGATAAACGCCGCCTGTGGGCCACTTGGCCCAGACAGCTGTGAAACATCTCTGTAAAACAAATACAAATGTAGGACAATAATAAAAACTAATTTCATTGAAATAAAGTTCAAGTAAATGTTGCTCAAGCACAAATAACAATGCACACATAAAAAGAAAGTTTGAGAGGTTGGAAAAGGAGTCTCTCTCAATCTCACACACACACACACACACACACACACACACACACACACACACACACACACACACACACACACACACACACACACACACACACACACACACACACACACACACACACACACACACACACACACACACACACACACAACACACACAGGTATTTCCAGTTACTTTACATTCAGTATAAAATCACAGACACACATATACATAGGCTACATCTGATTACAAAGTTTCATCTGTACAGGACGGTAAAATAATAACAGGCACACATAAACAAATCTATGACAGTCTCATCTGTACAGAACAGTATGATAAAATAATCGATGGCAAAAACATGTCACTGTAAATGTCTCCGTTGTGGGATGAATAAATCATTAATGTAATCATCTACACATGTAATCTCACTTTTACACACCAAAATAACGTTAACACAGAGTAAACGTTTGCTAATGGAGTCTATTTTGTCCCAAGAAAAAGTTCATGACTATAGAAAAAAATATATATCAATAAACCTATTGTTCATTTTCGCGGTATTCCCCACACATTGCCAGTACACTATTACTGTAATAGTTACACTTACCCATGTCCAAATGGATCCTTGTTGTTGTCTTTGTGTTCTTCTTCTTCAGAAGAGACGAAGACTTCAGGTTCTGAACATCTGAGGCTCTATCTTCACTGCTGCTAGCGAAAAAAATCTCGAGTGAAGTCGGCAACTTTTTTTAGCCATTTTCTCTGTCTCTCTCTCTCTCTCTCTCCACACTGACGTAAACTGATGGGAGACACGTGGTTTATGTTTTTTTTACTTGGTGGGTAGGTCCTTAGTGATTTCTCGACCTGGTCCTAGGTCTACCCCTTGGTCTCTTCCCAGCTGCACGTGCCTGGAACACCTCCCTAGGGAGGCGCCCAGGTGGCATCCTAACTAGGTGGCCCGAACCACCTCAACTGGCTCCTTTCGACGCGAATGAGGAGCGGCTCAACTCCGAGTCCCTCCCTGATGACCGAACTTCTCACCTTATCCCTAAGGGAGACACCAGCCACCCTGCGGAGAAAACCCATCTCGGCCGCTTGTATCCGCAATCTCGTTCTTTCGGTCATGACCCATCCTTCATGACCATAGGTGAGGGTAGGAACGAAAATGGCCCGGTAGACAGAGAGCTTTGCCTTCTGGCTCAGCTCCCTTTTCGTCACAACAGTGCGGTAAAGCGACTGCAGTACCGCTCCCACTGCTCCGATTCTCTGGCCCATCTCACGCTCCATTGTTCCCTCACTCGAGAACAAGACCCCGAGATACTTGAACTCCTTCACTTGGGGTAAGGACTCATTCCCTACTTGGAGTGGACAGTCCATCGGTTTCCTGCTGAGAACCATGGTCTCAGATTTGGAGGTGCTGATCCTCATCCCAGCCGCTTCACACTCGGTTGTGAACCGATCCAGTGAGTGCTGAAGGTCGCAGACCGATGAAGCCATTAGAACCACATCATCTGCAAAAAGCAGTGGTGCAATCCTTAGTCCACCGAACTGCAGACCCCCTCCCCCACGACTACGCCTCGAAATCCGATCCATGTATATTACAAACAGGATTGGTGACAAAGCGCAGCCCTGGCGGAGGCCAACCCTCACCGGAAATGGGTCCGACTTACTGCCGAGGACCCGGACACAGGTCTTGCTTTGGGAGTACAGAGATTGGATGGCCCTGAGTAGAGACCCCCTCACCTCATACTCCCGCAGCACCTCCCACAGTAACTCCCTGGGAACTCGGTCATACGCCTTCTCCAAGTCTACAAAACACATGTAGACCGGATAAGCGTACTCCCAGGCCCCCTCCAGGATCCTTGCGAGAGTAAAAAGCTGATCCGTCGTTCCACGACCAGGACGGAATCCACATTGTACCACCTCAATCTGAGGTTCGACAATCGGCCTGACCCTCCTTTCGAGTACCTTAGAGTAAACTTTCCCGGGGAGGCTGAGTAGTGTGATGCCTCTGTAATTGGCACACACCCTCTGATCCCCCTTTTTAAAAAGGGGAACCACCTCCCCGGTCTGCCACTCCTTCGGTACTGTTTCCGACTTCCACGCAACGTTGATGAGACGTGTCAACCATGACAGTCCCTCCACACCCAGAGCCTTCAGCATTTCCGGGCGGATCT
Organism: Pseudochaenichthys georgianus; assembly: GCF_902827115.2. NCBI lineage: Eukaryota > Metazoa > Chordata > Actinopteri > Perciformes > Channichthyidae > Pseudochaenichthys > Pseudochaenichthys georgianus. Next base: position 18,012,085 of record NC_047519.1, read on the forward strand.
CATCCACCCCCGGGGCTTTGCCACTGTGGAGTTGTTTGACGACCTCAGTGACTTCCCCCCGGGAGATTGGTGTTGATCCCCGTCATACTCCAGCTCTACCTCTAACATAGAGGGCGGAGTTGTCGGGTTCAGGAGTTCCTCAAAGTGTTCCTTCCAACGCCCTAACACTCCATCAGTTGAGGTCAACAACGTCCCATCCTTACTGTACACAGCTTGGATGGTTCCCTGCTTCCCCCTCCTGAGGTGTCGGACAGTTTTCCAGAACAACTTTGGTGCCGCCCGAAAGTCCTTCTCCATGTCTTCTCCGAACTTCTCCCACACCCGCTGCTTTGTCTCGGCCACGGATGAGGCTGCTGCCCTTCGGGCCTGTCGGTACCTTGCAACTGCCTCGGGAGTCCCCCGGGATAACAAATCCCTGAAGGCCTCCTTCTTCAGTCGGACGGCTTCCCTGACCACCGGTGTCCACCAGGAGGTTCGAGGGTTACCGCCCCTTGAGGCACCTAGGACCTTGAGACCACAGCTCCCCGTCGCGGCTTCGGAAATAGAGGCTTTGAACACCGACCACTCTGGTTCAATGTCCCCAACCTCCACAGGAATGCCCGAAAAGCTCCGCCGGAGGTGCGAGCTGTTGTAGCAGACGTCATTCTTTGGCCGGGGCTCTAAGGCCCCCCTCTGCCTCCGCGCATCCTTTTGTGAATGGGTCAGATTAACAGAGGAAGAATTCAAAGCAACCATTGGTAAAGTTATAACAAATATGCTGATTTAATGGCAAAAGATACAATAACACAACATCACGAAGTAATCCGGATTACTCCGGCTCTTGTTCCTCCCACCAGGAGATCTAACTTACTTGTCTTGTCAGCCGGAGGAAGAGAGAGCGAACACACAAACACAAACAGGAGGTATAGAGGTACCACGGGGAGGAGTCGGGTGAGATTCTCCTCCCACAGAGCCCATCCTGCAGCATTCCAGAAATTCCGGTTGTGTCTAAAGAATATTCCCATGCTCACAAAGATAACACAAAAGATTTCATCTCTCATATTTCCAGATTCTGGTTACACATACTGCTTATTATTAATACAAAGTAATTAAACACACATATCTACTATTCAAGAGATGTAGACTTCCCTGACATGTTGGAGATCTTATCAAGAAGGTCCCTTCCCCCACCTAGCCTCCTGTCCTGCATAACTGCACCCCCTCCTCAGAGTAATAAAACCTGTTTACGCCAACCACCCCCACAATGTTTGGAGCAATTTTAGTCCTCACATTTATGAAAGAATAAAACAGAGAAATCAATCTAAAACACAAACACCAGTATAATTGAGCAGTTATTATACAGCCTTATGGCTCCTGCAATGCATACACACACACATTCTACTCTCTATAGCAGGGCTCTCCAACACGTCGATCGCAAGCTACCGGTAGCTCGCGGTCAGCTTTTCAGTAGCTCACCGCTCGATTATCAATTATAGCGTAGTAAGGTCGCTTATTGATTTTTCGCCGCGGCTGGACAATAACGTTTTTTTATTTAGATTGTTTTATATGGTTTATAATGTAATGTCAAGACGAAGAAGAAGAAGAAAAATATGGCTGAACTGTTCAGTGTCAATCCTGTGGAGATCTCCAAAATAATGTTCAGCTTAAGTCTCAGCAATACTCACAACATTTCCTGGAGCCTTGTAGACCCAGAAAACTATAAGAACATTCACCAAGCAGAACTGAACATGTCTGCTTATTTGGTCTGTTCGACAGACCTTTGTGAAGCAGCTTTCTCTGACATGAATGTCATGAAATCTAAATACAGAACAAGACTGACTGATGAACATGTAAATTATTCTATTAGAGTGAACCTAAGTGGGTACACTCCAGCATACACCTCTATGGTGGACTCCATGCAGCGCCAGTCATCTCACTAACTGTAAAAAATAGTGAAATGCTTGTAAGGTGGTGATTAAGGAAATGTATGTGAATTTTCAGTGATGTACTTACTATGTGGGCCATAATAATATGTGAGACATTTTCGTTTTCTTGGACCTTGATGTGAAGTTAAGATTTCACACGTGTACAAAAGTATTGCTTAATTCAACTGATGAGGGCTATGTGAATAAATGTAAGCGATGTGATGCAAGTAGCTCTTGGCCACTTTCATTTTTTCAAAGTAGCTCTCAGATGAAGAAAGGTTGGAGACCCCTGCTCTATAGCATATGTCTATATAAGGATATTTCTTCTCTGTCCCCTCCACTTCTCATATCTCCAGCTTCTTGTTCATATAAACTGCTACTATTAAATACAAAGTAATTAAGTACACACATGAATATATAAAAACACACTTCTTATATATCAGGGGACATTAAGATGAATATACCAAAAATACGCTGTATCAAACTTTCACGTCAAACTTTCAAGTTACTTCAATTTTCGCTCAATTCCCCCTTTTTATCTCTTTCTCCAGAGATAAACTTACACAAGGCATTTCGAAACATTACATTACATTACATTACATTACATACATTGCATTTAGCTGACGCTTTTATCCAACCTTGAGGAAAACAGAATCATATAAGAACATCAGGTTTCAAAGAGCCAATCGTTTCAAGTGCTACTCAACTGGCTTTAGATAAGCCAGTCCTTTATTAGTATATAAGTGCTCTGTTAGCAGTTCTTGTTAGTCATTCTATCGCTCGAAGTGGAGTCGAAAGAGATGAGTTTTTCAGTCTGCACCGGAAGGTGTGTAAGCTTTCTGCGGTCCATGATTTCAATGGGGAGCTCATTCCACCCATTTTGGAGCCAGGATAGCAAACCCACGTGTTTTTGCTGATGGGAACTTGGGTCCCCCTCGCAGCGAGGGTGCAGCGAGTCGTTTGGCTGATGCAGAGCGAAGTGCACGTGCTGGGGTGTACGGTTTAACCATGTCCTGGATGTAGGAAGGGCCAGATCCATTTGCAGCATGGTACGCAAGTACCAGTGTCTTGAAGTGGATTCTAGCAGTTACTGGAAGCCAGTGGAGAGAGCGGAGGAGCGGAGTGGTGTGGGAAAATGTTGGAAGGTTGAAGACCAGACAAGCCGCTACATTCTGGATGAGCTGCAGAGGTCGGATGGCACATGCAGGTAGACCATCCAGGAGGGAGTTGCAGTAGTCTAGGCGTGAGGTGACGAGAGCCTGGACCCAGAACCTGCGTCGATTTCTGGGTCAGCTGGGGCGTATCTTCCTGATGTTGAAAAGCGTATATCTGCAGCAGCGGGTTGTAGCAGCGATGTTTGCAGTGAAGGACAGGTTGTTGTCTAGGGTCACACCCAAATTCCTTGCAGTCTGGGTCGGGGAAACAACAGAGGTGCCGATGTTGATAGTCAGGTCAAGAGTGGGACAATCTTTTCCCGGAAGGAAAAGCACTTCAGTTTTGTCAAGGTTGAGCTTGAGATGATGAGCGGACATCCACTGAGAGATGTCAGCTAAACAAGCAAAGATGCGTGCGACGACCTGGGTCTCTGAGCGGGGAAAGGACAGAATTAATTGGGTGTCGTCAGCGTAGCAGTGGTATGAAAAACCATGCGGGCTAATGACAGATCTGAGCGAGTTTGTGTACAGGGAGAAGAGGAGAGGACCAAGAACAGAGCCCTGAGGGACCCCTGTAGTTAATTGACAAGGGTCAGACTCGGACCCTCTCCAAGTTACCCTGTAGGTGCGGTCTTTGAGGTATGAGGTGAGGAGGGAAAGTGCAGGGCCTGAAACTCCATGTTCTTGGAGAGTGCGAAGGAGGATCTGATGGTTCACCGTGTCGAATGCAGCAGACAGGTCCAACAGGATGATGACAGAGGAGAGGAAGGCTGCTTTAGCAGTGTGCAGTTCCTCAGTGACAGCAATGAGGGCAGTTTCTGTGGAGTGACCTGCCTTGAAACCAGACTGGTGCGGATCCAGAAGGTTGTTCTGATGGAGATAACAAGAGAGTTGTTTAAAGACAGCGCGTTCAAGTGTTTTAGACAGGAACGGGAGGAGGGAGACAGGCCTGTAGTTTATAACGTCAGACGGGTCGAGAGTGGGTTTCTTTAGGAGAGGGTTTACTCTTGCCTCCTTGAGACTGTTTGGAAAGTGACCAGAAGTTAGAGAAGTGTTGATGAAATGGTGAGAAACGGTAGAAATATCAGGAGCGATAGTCTGAAGGAGGTTTGAAGGGATAGGGTCCAGAGGACAGGTGGTAGGGCGGGCAGAAGAAATTAGGGTAAGACCTCACTTGGCGAGAGAGGGGAAAAGGAGGTTAGTGTGCCGGTTGAAGGTGGCTCAGGTGATCCAGCGGTGAGTAGAGGTGAGTCAGAAAAGAAGAGCGAATATCGTCAACCTTTTTTTCAAAGTGATTAACAAAGTCGCTTTGACAGAAGGGAGGAGGGGAAGGGGCTTTGGGGGGTCCAAGAGGGTGGAGAAGATGGCAAATAGTTTTTAGGATTGGAATAAGAAGATTGGATCTTATCTTGAAAAGAAGTGCTTTTGCCTGAGAGATCGAAGAAGAGAAAGAGGAGAGGAGAGCCTGATAGGTTAGGAGGGTCATCACGGTGTTTGGATTTCCACCATTTCCGCTCTGCTGCCCTAATGACGGTTCTATTAGCACGCAGTGCGTCATTTAGCCAGGGAGGCAGGAGGGGACTGACGAGCCTGCCGAGATGTGAGAGGACAGAGAGAGTCCAGAGAGGATGAGAGAGTAGAGAGGAGAGTTTCTGCAGCAGAGTTTGGAGGCAGGAGTTGGAACGAGTCGGAGGAAGGGAGGGCTGAGAGCACCGATGAGGCGAAGGTAGAGGGGAGAGGGAACGGAGGTTACGGCGGACAAGTGCAGGATGCGAAGAGATTAGTTTGTTATGTTTGGAAAGGGGTAAAGAGAATTAAATGAAGAAGTGATCGGATGTGTGGAGCGGGTTTACAGAGAGGTTAGGAAGTAGTGCAGTTTCCTTGAGAATATGAGATCAAGACCATTGCCAGCTTTATGAGTTGGTGGGGACGGAGACAGTGAGAAAGCAAAGGTGGTTAACAAGAGATGTTAGTTCGTCTATCTTCCCCGTCTGGAGGTTGAAGTCTCCGAGAAGTACAGCGGGAGGGCCGATTTCAGGGATTTGTGAGAGGATATGATCTAATTCATAACCATAACCACTGTCATTCTTTTCTACTGTGTCTGTCCCCCAAACATTGTATAAATATATCAGAAACTGAGACCTAGAGTACTTGAAACCTTTGGGAACAGAACACAACTTGTTATGGCAGTGAAGGAACTATCAGAGGTGTAACCTGAATGCTAGAAAGCAGTCTCCTTGTGTGGTGAATCATCAGCCCCCCCCCCAGAGGAATATGCCAACAAGGGCAGCTGATAGGGAGGGGGAGATGCGGCTTTCCCTTCACTGGTGGAACTGATCCGAGAGAAGTAGACTCCTCTGCTGCCTCGACAAGCCCCCCAGCCCGCTGACAGCCGCTTCCGAGTCGACCTCCTCTGCGAGGGCCACGTCCGTCCTGATGTCGTCCCCGGTCCTAGCAGGTGGTTTCCCCGCCGCACACTGGCACCAGCTGTCCCCCTTTCCTCCTAGGCGGAGGCCAGAGAGCCAGGGGTTGAGCCACTTTGGCCTGATGACCTTCAGCCAGACGAACTCCGCTGTGTCGGCCTCCTGGGTCCCCCTTTGGCGCCAGCAACCTGTGTAGAGAAATCTGACACCAAACCCTTAAGCCTACGCTCAGGGCTCCTGGGCCCTCAGCTGTTTGAATAATGGTTTAGGCCCAAAATACATTACTGACCTCCTGCTAAATTATGAACCATCCAGATCTCTCAGGTTTTCAGGGACCGGTCAGCTTTCTGTCCCCAGAGTCAGAACTAAACATGGTAAAGCAGCGTTCAGTTATTATGCTCCAAATATCTGGAACAAACTCCCAGAAACCTGCAGGTCCGCTGCAACTCTTACTACTTTTAAATCCAGGCTGAAGACTTTTCTCTTTGTCGCTGCTTTTAATTGAACTATTCATATTTTAGACTGCACTGTAACTTTTATCCATGTATTTTTCCTTTTAATGCTTATTTTATTAGCTTTCCCTTTTAATGCTTAATGTCTTTTTGTGTCTGTGTGTGTCTTTTTATGTCTGTTTTTTTGTAAAGCACTTTGAATTGCCTTGCGTTGAAAGGTGCTATATAAATAAACCTGCCTTGCCTTGCCTTAATCCACTTTGTGTGAGGAGTGGCAGATGGTTTTGGCGGGCAGAACAACTGAAGCAGCAGGTAGTGGTGGCAGAGGTGCCAGGGAGTCACATCTGATGGAGATGGATAGAGGCATTTATTTTAATTGTAGCAGTCAGTTTGTGGTTCTGGCAGCACTGTTGAGCATTTTCATAGATGTGTTTTCATGCCTCTATGCAAGGCTTAGTCTTTCTATCTGTATAGCCACTGGTGTAACTAAGTTCATAAACTTAACAGGTACTATACTTGGGCACTATTTTGAGATACTTGTACTTTATTTGAGTATTTAAATGTTTTGCTACTTTATTCTTCTACTTCTACAGTTCAGAGGTACATGGTGTATTTATACTCCGCTACATGTATTTCATACTTTTTAGTTACTTTATGGATCTGGATGAATTATGTGAAATATAATCAAGTGTTAAATCAGACTTTAGTTCCACCTGGAGTAAATCCACCAGCTACCCTGCAGTATACAGAGTCATTCAAACTAGCTGCACCGTTACCAGCTTTGAGAACACTCTCTTGATCAATCATTATAAAACACATCATATATATTATTCTGAAATGGACCAATCTGCACAACGACTACCTTTACTGTCGCTATTTCCACTATATTTTGATGAGAATACCTTTATACTTTTACTTGAGTAACATTGTTAATGCAGTACTCTTGCTGTAACGTAGTATTCCTACACTCTGGTACTTCTACTCAAGAACAAGATCTGAGTACTAAAGCTAACGTTAGCCAGAACTTTTTTTCAGTTCACTTCACGCTCCGACAGGGAGCTCTGCTCTGAACACCTGAACGGCCCGTTCTAACAGCTGTTCACCAGTGGTCCAGTCTGTAAGTCACTCCGGACCACATAATATGGGAGGAAGAACACCATGCGGCAATGTTGGCACATAACAGCTCGCGGCTACAGATTATCACGTAGTGATCGTCTTCTCAAATAGGACATCTTTGATAATGGATTCTGGCCTATCAGAATCAAGATAACGGCATGGTGTTGTTGCAGGAAATCCCGACAGAGAATAATTTTGCGCACACACAGGACAATGGGGAATATCCACCCTTATCCACAATGTAAAGTAATTCACACAGCCTTTTTCCTCTGTGAGGAGCAGCAGGTTCAGCTTCATTTAAATATGTCGTGTAGTAATAGATGGATTTATTTTTCATCTCAAGAGAGAATGTGTATTTTATGTTAGTATTTCAAAAAATCCCCCCAGACAGCGCCACTGCGGGGGTTGGGGTTTCAGCATGTCAATTTTGTCACACAAATGTGCCTTTTTATTTCATACAGTTCAATTTGGATTGAGACAGGGAAATAATCCAAACCTCACGCGTGGCGTTTCACCGTCAATGGGGCGATATAGCGTGTATGTAATTACATTTCAAATACTGATTTGAGCCCCACCACTGTATGGGTTAGCCCTACCATAGATTACCCAACACACATACTCGGGAGCCGATAAGTCAATTAATTGCTTATCATGACAGGCACACAATAAAACAGTGGAAACAAACATGTGTTTGACTTTCATTAGTGAATGAAACCGTGTGCCCTTTTATAGTCTGTGTCCAATATTGTGCATTTGTATATATATTATATATATATCCTAAATATATGCTAAGGTCCCGCTACTGACACGATTGCAGTCATTTCGTGCGCATGTGTGTAATTAAACCCATGATATCGAAATCTCACTCCAGCCAGGTACCCAGAGTTGGCAACCTTGCCCACACCCCAATAATATTTGTATTGCAGATCTACATGAATCACACAAACGACCTATTTTGGATTCAAAAGGTGACAAGTTTGCATCCCTGCTTGTTATCCTTTCATTACAGAGCTGGGAAAATTGTGTATTGATTAGATTCTGATCCGTGCAAGTCCTATTTTAACTGACTTTAGTTCTAATATTAATGATAATTTGATTTCAACCCATAAGTAATTATTTAAATTAACTCAACATTTCACATGATGGATTAGTGTTCCACATTTTTCCCACTAATTTCTTTTATGAATGAGCCACTGGTAAAGAGAGACATTTATGACCTTGTGTTCCTGTTGTTGGTTGTTCCTCGGACGGCTTCACTAAAAGTCACCCAGCTCTGCCCTACTACAGTCCGGCTGAGTGCAGTCACAGAGATCCTATGGCTGCGCTACATGACATTAATGGTCTGGTCCGAGAATGGACACCATTTCCTGCTCCCAGAGAGAATGACATTCCTCAAACTGAACTCTACAAGCCGTTGATACTGTCTCACATGGGTCTGCTTCCCCCCCACCGAGCCATGAACTGAAAGCTTGACGTCTGCTCTGAACACTTGGAAGCCTCCCTGTCACACCAGCACCAAACCCTTGGGTCAGTCAGATGAGACTAACGGCTTCACTTAGGGCATAAGGGTCAGAAATATGACTCTCGTTACCGCGGAGTGGTTTGTTTGTTTTTTAAGGCTATCCATACTGCTATGCAGAGGATGCCAAGCTGTGAAAAGCCCCTACTATTTTTAGTATAGGCCTGATGTCAGGGGCCTCTTACTGTCTACTACATATATTTACATTATATAGACCATGTTTCCACCTGGTGAAACGAGAGGCTGCACGGAGCTTAGGCTAAAAATACAACCATTCTGTTCTGCTCTAACGATTCAATTTATAGATTCTATATCAAAATAGTTTGTTTTTATTGTTTCCAATGATAACGTCACCTTAAGTGGAGGAATGCAAACCTGTTTTCAAATGTAAGGTTTTGAATTTGTTTGACATTTTTCAGTAAAGACACCCTCAGACGCCCACTATCATTCATGCTCCTTCAGTGGTAACTCAGATGTTAAGGGGGATGAAGCTTTTCCTCCCAAATCAGAGATGCTTTGTTTTTTTTCAACAAAGGTATGCATTTCCTGCATAATATATTGTTCTCACAATAGTTTTTGTTAGTTGCGCACAGCTGATACTGAGTTTTCTCGAGTGATGGATTATGACCTCTACCATGCTTACATGGACTCCTATGTTTTATTTCATATCTAACTGAAGTAAGAGAGAATAGAGAGAGCTGTGAGAGAGATGGGAGATGAGGATGAGAGAGGGATGTGGAAGAGAGAATAGAGAGATGAGGATAAGAGAGGGATAGGAAAGAGAGAAGAGTTATTTGCAAGTTGCATGCTGATACTGAGTTTTCTCGATTAATAGCTCATAGACGATACCATGTTTAAATAGACTCCTACGTTGTTATTACATTTTGTGACATATGTAAGAAAAGGGAGGGGAGAGTCAATTATATTTGAGTAATTGATCTCATATTGAAACATTCATTTCTCAAACCTATGTTTTATGGAAGAGGAAATGTACGCCTGATAAACTAATCTTTTATCAAACAGTAAATGGTGAATTAATATAACATTTAGAATCATTGAGAACGGGTTATATCCACAGGGACTAGCTCACATTTAACTTAAAATAACATTTCTCTGCTTTGGACTGATGGGTATATGATTATTGCATGTTAAATGACTAACACAAACCTTACATGTATGCATGTGCATGTGTCAGGAAGGCTCCCAAATAATTCTGAGGGGCCTATCCTATGTTTGTAATTGAATGATAATGTGCTAATCCATTACCTTGAGTTGTCTGCACTCAGGAAAACATCTCTATCAAGTGTTAACCCAATAACTAGGACAGCTCTGAAGGCCAAGGGTCAGAGAGAAAGGGTCACACTCTCTGGCTGCAGAGAGCACCCCCAACCACGGGCAAGGAGGCACGAGGTCTTTCGAGATGAGAGGATTCTAATCTTCAACTTTCTGATGGGATGGGATGCTTCTTCATCTTTCTGCTCAGACAACTCTGCAGGACGAGCGATGGCTTCATAGGCTCCATGTTTCTTGGAGGGGCAGATTTCTTCCTAAACATCTTCCATCATGGGTCGGGGCATCTGGATGTGCCACTTGGAATAGGCTCTGCTCTCAAGCAGATAGCAGAAGGAACGCAGGCAGATGAGCCTCTGTTTCACTGGAAGATCATAAAGTGCTCACTGAATGAGCTACAAAAAGCAGAGCAATTGGGGGGTTTTGAAATAGGGCGCTCTGGTGAAGAAGAGTTTTGAGCCAATCAGCACCTCAGTGCTAATCTACAGTATCAGGATGCCTTCACACACCAGACATTCTGTGTCATAAAGAAAGGAGGAGAACGAGTCAGGACGACATGTTTTTTCTAAGCTCTTGTACAAAGATAACATTTGAATTGAATGACCATATGATTACAGATGTACAATTAATGATTGTTTTTATATTTCCGATGAACAGATATGTGTTAAATAGTGGTGACAAATATATATTGTCAGATCAGATTACACTTTCACACTAAACAAAATAAATTAATTGATATTTTCAGATTTATAAGGTATTGAATAATAAGATATTTCTAATATTATAACAGACAATGTTACTATCCTTAATCATTACCAGGTAAAATGTACAACGAGGAAACCAGATTACCAGGTTCCCAATCCAGGTGCTACTGCATGCTACATTTAGATAGAAAAACAAATGTTCTATCCACTCCACTTAAATACTCAGCAGGTGATGTAGATTTTTCAAAAATGCCTTAATCACTCTTTTTAAACGAACTAAAACTAATTCTGCAGCAAGTTTAATGTTAGACTACGCACATGAACGCAATATTAGCGACTGTTGGCTGTGCCAAAATATGCCAGAATCTATGCATTCTCCTATTTTTAGCCCAATTCCTTTCACGGAAGCTGGTTTAGTGAGCTGGACATAGCATCCAGAATTAGCGATGAGGCTGAGGACTGCTACACTCCTTCTTATCCAGCAGACTCTGATAAACCGTTACAGTACGAGGGTCTGGTCTCTCTCATTGTTGAGACAGTAAATACAAATTACCTGCCTGACGGTTTCAAACGAATAGATGTTTTGATTTTTCCTTGAATAAAGAACAGATGTTTTTGATTTTTCCTTCCTCAGGTTGTTACAATAAAATGTCTGACTTTTCTTTTTCAGATTTTGAACAAATGTATTTGAATAAAATGTGTGTAGTAAACTGCCTTACTCTTGAATAAGTGTATTGAAGTAAACGTAAAGTAATGTTAAAGATTGAGGACACTGTACCTTTACAGATTACAGATTGATCGATTCATCACTGTGAATTTATACCTTAACTGTGAATCTTAACTGGATCCCTTATGATTCTGATTTGATATCTCAATTGGATTTCTTATAATCCTACATTCTAATTGTGTTTTAATAAGTAATTGCCTTGAAGTGAATCTTTAAGATGTAAACTGATTTTGAATTTGTGTTTGATGAATGAGATTAACTGAGTGATAAATGATAAAAGATCTTGTTTTTGAAACATATATTTTACTATTATATTTTTGTATTGCATGTGTTATTATTGTGCCTTTTTGACAAAAGAAATCAAACACTGAAGAGAGATGATTTTTCTATTGTGGTTGTCTGTATCAACCATTGTGATTGACTGTTTCAATCTTATTCTGATTTTGATGTAATTAATGTAATAAGAATCCACACAACTCTGAGGACGTTTTATTTGATTTAAGTAGTGACTGAAATATTCTTAGACTAATGTTAATTGGTTATCAATAAATTGATAAAAGAGTGGATCTGTTAGAGAATATTTTAATGACATCTGTGCAGGGGAGAATTTTAGTGTTTTCCTATGTGTTCTGCCTGCAACTTAGAGCAGGGCACAGGTCAAAGGTCCTGCCTTCCTTTGGGGGAGTGTGGACCAGGCGCGCAGATGACTTTAACAGACTTTCTTTGTCTCTAAACATGTGTTATATCGATTATGATGGAAAGAGCGCGAATATAGGCCACTCCTATATTCTCTGTGTAGAATTGCACTGTTCTGCTCTGAAATGGGCAGTGTTGGCTTGGGATTTTACATGAGGAAGTCGTGTGGAAATCTTGCCAATGCTCCAGCCGTAGACTCTCAATAAACTCCGATGTTTGATGTAAAGTGGACTCCAGTCTTCTATTTCTTCCATTCACATTGCTGATCAGAACTTTCCTTCACACCTCTTACTTATTAACACAATGGACTCTCAGAGATGAGATCTAGCCATGAGGTGGCTGACTTTAAAATGAACTGTGACAAATAAACCACATGCGTGTGGGTACATTATAGTTTAGTAATATAACACAAAAGAACACTACATTAAACTAATAACCATTCAAATGAGCTTTGGTGAAAAGCATGAAAAACAAAACAACTTAATCTACTCTCATTGTTCGTGTACATCTTTACCCCAACTATTTCACCATCTAGTAATGCCAACTGGCTGGCTAACTATATTAGCAGTATAGCACTAACCTCATGTGACTGTGGGAAGGGGAGAGGAACACTCAAACATGTGCAGATAAAAACCACACTGCTTGGAGACTGAGTTCAATAAAAATTAAACCATACGACTTGTAGTCTGGCTTCAATAAAAAATGTGAGCAGCCAAGGCCAGTTCATAACACTTAGAGCTGAGCCTAAATTTCCCAACATCTCATCTCCTATCATTTTATCATAGTTCCTTGTCTCTCTCTGTCTCTCTCTGTCGCTCTCTGTCTCTCTCTGTCTCTCTCTGTCTCTCTCTCGGCCTTGCAGCTGCCTGCTCCTGTCCACAAGCTTCTCTCATCAATCACCTCCATGTGTTATCAAACCGTGTGAGAGGGCTTTTAGCCTCGTGCAGCACCTCTGTAATGTTTAAACTAGTGCTGTCAAAATTATCGGGTTAACGGCGGTAATTAATTTTTTTAATTAATTGCGTTAAAATATTTAACGCATTTAACGCATGTGCAGAATGGCCCGCCCCATACCTGCCACCAGTGGCAGCGCCAGGGTATGGCTGGGGTAGGCTACACCCATACTAAGAAATGGCTTAGCCCCACCATGAAAAATGATGTTAAATTAAGCAAAATAAAGTCTGCCAACTCGCGCGGAGTAAATTGCACAGACAGCAGTTAGTAAGATTGATTTCAGTAGCCACGGTTTTGAAAACCTTTGTCACGTAGTGATCGTCTTCTCAATAGAACATCTTTGATAACGGCGTGGTGTTGTTGCAGCAAGTCCCGACGGAGAATACTTTTGCTGTAGTACGAGGGGTGCACATAACTGGTACGCAGGTTATGTGCATAATCTGAAATGCGTACCGTCACTTGTGTCACAAAGCGCATTTGCGTACCGACGTACTTGTGAAGCTTTTCCAGAAGGCGGTTCGATCACCGGACGACAGAGACGGTCTCCGTGTGCACAAACAGGGCTGCTGTTAACGTCGGTATGTACAACGAACTTGTGCCAAAACTACGCCAACCGGCTGCGGAGGGAGACTCCCCCCCCTTCACTGGAGAACTGCGCTAAAACAGCTGATCACAACGTTCACACTCTGTGGTCACGAAGTACTCCACTAGCCGCCGCCCCCCCCTCTGTCGACTTTCCTGAAGTACTCCCCCATTGATAGAAATCAACACGTAATGAATTAAGACCCCACGGTTTGATGATTGATAGGTGTGTGGGTTGTCTTTCATTTTGACACGCAGAAAAATGTTATAATAAACATAGATACTGTATTTTAAATGGATATATCCGCCTTCTTTCATTTATCTTTCCATTCCCACAACAATATACATAAATACATGGCATATTTTGGACATAGTTCGAATGGTGATTAATCATGATTAATTAATTTTTAAACTGTGATTAATCTGATTAAATTTTTTAATCGTTTGACAGCCCTAGTTTAAACATTAACATCTTCCCTCTGACTGACAAAGTTACACAACCTTCCCGTTACTTACCACTCCTTCTTCACAACCTTTAAAACACAATTGTGGTGAATTGTTTGCGCTTTCAGTTTCCTATCTCACTGTTGTATGATCAATACAACTCCTAAATAACATTACAATATATAACAACATGCTCTTCTCTGTGTTTATTATGAAACCCAGGTTGAGCAGGTGCTTTACGAGGACATTTGTCTGCGTAACAGCCTCCTGCTCCGACTGTGCGAGAAGCAGCCAGTCGTCCAGGTAGGTCGCCAGGCGAATACCCTGTTGTCTTAACGGGGCTATCGCGGCTTCCGTACATCGTACAAACACTCTTGGACTGAGAGACAGGCCGAAGGGAAGTACTCTGTATTCGTAACAGATCCCCTGAAATGCGAACCTCAGATATTTCCTGTGTGGATAATATACTGGGATGTGGAAATACGCATATTTCAGGTTGACTGATGTAAACCAGTCATCTTGTCGCACGAGACGCAGCAGAGATGTGTGAGTGAGCATTCTGAATTTGTATCTTTTTAGATATCTGTTCAGAACCCTCAAATCCAGTATTGGCCGAATTCCGTTCCCTCCTCGTTTGGGAACGAGGAAATACTTGGAATAAAAGCCACTCTGACTCTGCTCGGCAGGTACAATAGATATAGCCCTCTTTTCTAGAAGTGAGAGGATCTCTCTCTCTAGAATATGGGCTGACTCTCCTCGGGCTTGTGAATACAAAATGCCCGAGAAACGAGGGGGGGTGACAGCGAATTGGAGTCTGTAACTCCGTGTTACTGTCTTGAAAACCCAAGCAGATGTTGTGAGCATCTTCCACTGTGTGCTCCTTAGAGCCAGCGGAGATGTCACATCTCTTACCCTCTGAGACTCTATTTGTTGTGTTATGGGGCCCTCTAGTGTCTGAACACGGTGGTACCCCATTTCAACAATCCCCACCGGCACTGCGCACGCACGTGGCGGTGGCTTCACGGACCCGTCAATAATCCGCCTCTTGAGAGATGCCGTAGATGCTCTCAAAAGGGGAAGGATTGGCGGGCTGTCCTTTACAGCTCTAGCCGGCACTGTGCATGCGCGTGACGGTGGAGCCTTCACGACCCCAGCCGGCACTGCGCATGCGCGTGACGGTAGTGCCCTTAAAGCCCCGACCGGCACTGCGCATGCCTTCACAGACCCGTTTATTATCCGCCTTTTGAGAGAGGCCGTAGCTGCTCTCAGAAGGGGATTTATAGTTAACGAACTGTTTATTGTTTTTCTTTCCATTTTTTTGAGCTGCGCCCTTGGTCGAAGCCTGGATGCGTCAGCGGAAAATGGTTTATTCAAACAACAAAGATGTGACATGTGTTTTCTGCGGACTTGAGGATGACGTTGAGGCATCTCTCGAGGCAGCGGGAACACGTTTCGAGCCGGGGAAAGAACTTCCAGCTCTGTCACAGAGGGGAAAAGGAGGGGCTGTCATGCCGCTCGCTTCTTCCTCCTCGACTGCTGGCCGAAATTCTGGGTTGGTTGCGCTTGGGCTGCAGCCGGAACCGGAGATTTTCTAGGCCAACTTGCCCTCGTCTCCTGCCTGGGCTGGGGACTCGGGGTGGGCTGCGACCTCTGCTGACCTGGTACTTTAAACCTAGCAGGGTTCGGAGCAGCTTGGGCGAAGGGCCGCTGTTGCGAAGGGCCGCTGTTGCGAAGGGCCGCTGTTGCGAAGGCAGCGGCTGGACCCTTCGAGGGAGACAGAGGTGGAGGGCCTCGTCTTCCTTCTTTTTCGACTCGCACCTCCTCTGCATGGAAGCGAGAGCGGAGCCGAAAATCCCCTCGGGAACGATGGGCATATCAAGCACATCTTCCTTTTCCCCGTCCGGGAGGTTGGTGAGGTTGAGCCATCTAGCTCTTTCCTGCACCACCATGATCCCCATTACCTTGCCCGTGGCCTGGACGGCGCAGCGTTGGACACGGAGACAAATGTCTGTGACCGCGGCTATCTCGTCCAGAGTGGTCGGTCCAGAATTGCTCGATAGATCCTCACAGAGCTCCGCTTGGTACGCGGTTAGCATCGAGGAAACGTTCAGAGCCCTGGCGGACAATGCTGTGGCTTTGTAGGACCGTTCAGTCATGGTCGACTGGAATCGGTCCGCCTTCGCTGGCAGTGTGGGGTTCCTGCTTGGTGACGGGCCCATCCTCGGTAGGAGGTGGGTTGCCACCAGCGGTTCCATAGGCGGTATGCGGAGCAGGCCGAGCCTCTCCATACCGTCACAGTCAAGGGAGGAGGCACCCTGGATTGGGGCCTTGTTGCTAAAGGGCCGGTCTCTCCACGAGACCGACACCTCATCCAACATCTCCGGGAAGACCGGAAGGAGTTGCCTCTTTGTCCTCGTTGTTTGGGAAAAATATTTTCCCTCGTAACGGGACCTGGAGGTCTCCTTGGCCACTTCGGGCCACGGGATGTCTAGCCTGGCCGCAGCGCGCTGACACACGGCTTGCAGGTCCATGCTTAGACAGGGCGAAGCTGGTGTGCTATCACCCGGGAGGGCAGCCATCGCTCCCGGCTTTGCAGCCTGAGCTGGTGACACGAAGATGTCGTCTTCTTGCTCGTCCGAATCAGACAGGACGAACTCAGAGGCATCCTCTTCGTCCTCCATGTAATCCAATTCTAGGACATCCTCCGCGGGTGAAACCATGGTGAGGTCCAGCCGGGAGCCCCAGCTTGGTATAGCGTGGGGCCCCGTTCCCGCGTCTTTTGCCGCCGTCGGGGCTGATATCTTCAACCCGCAGCCGCAGAGTCGAGCCTCCGAGTCCCTGACTCCTCTGGTGTGAGGGAGAAAGGCGTCCATCTCGTTCGCCGCGAGGCGTGGAGAGGACCCGCTCTTAACAGGTACGTCGAGAAAAAAGTGTTACCAATCTGTCTTTAATCCGGAGGAAAAAAGGGCAGTGTGGGTCTTTTTTCTCAAAGAATATTACCTGGTGTGGTAATATTCTTTTAATCCTTTTCTACTCCGTGAGAAGAGAAAAGAAAAAACGTCCTCGCTACCGTGGTGTCGGCAGTGAGGGAAAAACACAAGCTAGCAACGGGTGTGTTGCTAACTTGAAAGTCAAAATCTTACCTTAATTCCAGAGGAAGAACGGCGAGGTTGACTATAATACTAACTGGTGTGTTCGTACCATACTCTCTGCAAGGCAGAATAGGGTAGACGGCTAACGCCCGTCGACCGAAATTAGCTTTTGGTTCAGTCTGTGGACTGTTAAGCTAGCCCGGCTACCATTAGAGATGTGCTCTGAAGCGAGAAGAGGTGTTTGAATGACGCATGCGTCGTGGCGCAGGCTAATTATAGGGGGTGATTTCCCCTGACGTTGACGTCAAGATCACCAGCCAATCAGGATTGGCGTAATGAGATTGATGCTTCTGTTTGCTCCGCGATGAGGCGCATCCCATAGTGAGACATCGAACGGAGTGTTATGAATGAGAACTTTGGTTGTGTCTAAAGAATATTCCCTTGCTCACAAAGATAACACAAAGATTTCATCTCTCATATCTCCAACTTCTGGTTACACAGACTGCTTATTATTAATACAAAGTAATTAAACACACACATCTACTATTCAAGAGATGTAGACTTCCCTGACATGTTGGAGATCTTATCAAGAAGGTCCCTTCCCCCACCTAGCCTCCTGTCCTGCATAACTGCACCCCCTCCACAGAGTAATAAAACCTGTTTACGCCAACCACCCCACAATGTTTGGAGCAATTTTAGTCCTCACATTTATGAAAGAATAAAACAGAGAAATCCATATAAAACACAAACACCAGTATAATTGAGCAGTTATTATACAGCCGTATGGCTCCTGCAATGCATACACACACACATTCTACTCTCTATAGCATATGTCTATATAAGGATATTTCCTCTCTGTCCCCTCCACTTCTCATATCTCCAGCTTCTTGTTCATATAAACTGCTACTATTAAATGCAAAGTAATTAAGTACACAGATGAATATATAAAAACACACTTCTTATATATCAGGGGACATTAAGATGAATATACCAAAAATACACTGTATCAAACTTTCACTTCAAACTTGCAAGTTACTTCAATTTTCGCTCACCGCCAAAACACATTTGCAAACAGGAATATTTCAAAAACCGCCAAAACACATTTGCCAGCAGAATTACTTCAAAAATCAGCCAATACACTTTTGCCAGCAGAAATACTTCAAAACTCAGTTTGGAGTTTTTTTGTTTTGAAAATACAACAATCCTTCCCTTTAATATCCAAAACCTGATTTAGCCTTCTAGTTCCAACTGTGAAAAGAAGTATGATTCGTTCTTCACAAGATGGAGGTCAGGAAAATGCCTCGTTGGAGTGAAACCAGCTGCATAAGAATAAACAAAGGAGTGCTTTGAATTTGCATTTCGCGAAATGGCGATTGCCCCGTGTCTGTGTGTCAATATGTGTTGAAAACAAAATGGCAACTGATTTTCCAACACTCCATGTGGCTTTCACAGGGGAGTTTTGAATAATGGCTGATTGATCTTTACTGTAGCATAAGGAGTCACTGGTGAGATATGTTGTAATCTAGAGCGTACAACACAACCCAACACTGTTAGTTTAAAATTATAACACTTCTATGTATTTTACAATTAAAAATGAGCCTTAAACCCTTTACGTTAGGCCTATAGGCCTTAAACCGAATTACGTAATATTTGACTTAGAGTCACTATGTTTTATCCGTTTCTATTAAGACACGCTATAATGGGACAAAGTAAGATGCTAATCAAACACAATCATGAGAATATCGTCTATCTAACGCACGAATGTCGCATTTCTCGTCGTAATACACTCGCAATGTCTGGTTGTAAATAGAACAGAATAAACACTGATAAAGCCTTAAACTTTACTCAGGGCTATTAAAAGTAGGGATGCCAGTGATTATTCGATTATTCGTTACAGTCTCCATAATCGAATATTATTTTTAAAAATCGATTTTATTTATATATTTTTTTATTATTATTTATGTTTTTTTTTTTTTTTTTTCTGGCTTAGTTTCAACCAAAATATAGACTAATGCTAATAATAGTAATAGTATTAATAATTGTAAATGGCCATTGGTCACACCACCAGTTTGTTTTACTGTAAACTTGGAGGAAGCCTGCGTGCAGAGCAGACTGCTGCTTCAGCACGCTACACACAGGAAGGGGTTTCCTTAAGCTTATGGCAAGCGTGGAACCAGAGTACAGGGGGGCCAACAAACAACAAACAAAATAAACGACAAATAAACCAACATCAACATAATGTTGGTTTATTTTTTGTTATTTTCTAAAGTGCCTGCCATTACCTTTATTTGAAGATGCGCGATGCGCGCACCATTTATTTATTGCAATGCTGCTATTATTAATAATACAGGCTACAGCCTGTATTAATAATAGCATTGCAATAAATAAATTGCTATAATAATATTTATTGCAATGCTGCTATTCAGTGGCGGCTGGTGGAAAATATTTTTGGTGGGGCTGTTGATATAGTGAGTAAAAAAAATTAGGACTTCTGGTGATGTAATGGCGCGTTTCCAGTGCAGCGCAGAGCTCGCTTTAATGCTGCGTTCAGACCGGATGCGATGCGAATATTCGCTTCGCTCTAAACGCTCCTATCGCTCTAGTCTGTTTTAGTCTTACGCATCCGACCTGGAAAACTTTGCAGCCAATCTTATTTGTTACAGTGTATCGTGCACCAGGTCCTTATTCAGAATTCTTATCAGAATTCTCTGAGTTTTTATCAACTTTGGTTCTTAAAACAGATAAAATAATTATCGTAGGTGACTTTAATATTCATGTTGACGATGATAAAAATAGCCTTACTGTTGCATTTAACTCTATATTAGATTCTGTTGGTTTCTGTCAGAGTGTAAATAAACCAACCCACTGCTATAATCACACTCTCGACCTTGTTCTGACTTATGGTATTGAAATTGAGCAACTATTAGTCGAACCGCATAATCCTGCTTTATCCGACCATTTCTTAGTAACTTTTGAAGTACTATTAGGAGACTACAAAGCATTAGTCAAAAGCTCTTGCAGCAGAAACCTATCTGTTAGTTCTATAGCCAAGTTTAAGGAAGAGATTCCACCAATACTTAACTCGATAGCATGTATGCATGTAAGGGAGGAAACTTATACAAAATGTACACCACCCCAAATTGATCATGTTGTTGATAGTGCTACAGATGCGCTGCGAATAAAATTAGACTCTCTTGCTCCTTTGAAAAAGAAGAAAATAAAACAACATAGATTAGCTCCATGGCATAATGCCGAAACCCGCAAAATAAAGCAAAAGTCTAGACAACTTGAAAGGATATGGCGTTCCACTAAACTTGAAGAATCTCGTTTAATTTGGCATATTACTCTCAATGAATATAAGAAAGCACTGCGTAAAGCGAGAGCAGCCTACTACTCTTCATTAATAGATGAGAATAAGAATAATGCAAGATTTCTTTTCAGCACTGTAGCCAGGCTGACAGAGAGCCACAGTTCGATTGAGCCTTCTATTCCCATAGCACTCAGTAGCAATGATTTTATGTGCTTTTTTAACGATAAAATTGTTACTCTTAGAAACAAAATCAATGAACTCTTGCCTTTGACCAGTATAGTGTTATCAACAGCTCCCGGAAACGTAAGTTCTAATATTACACTAGATAGTAAACTAGAATGCTTTTCAGCCATAAACCTTGAACAATTACATTCAATGATTCTCTCTTCTAAACCATCAACGTGCATGTTAGACCCAATTCCAACTAAGCTGTTGAAGGAAGTTTTTCCATTAATAGGAGGGTTTCACTTGACGTCACACCGCTGCGTTCCTTTGGCGCGAAATTCCATTGGAGGTCAGGAAGTAATTTTCGACAGAGGATCTAGCTGCTGTTACCATTGTGAAAATGCCGGTGTGTTGTGTCGTTTACGGTTGTTCCAATCGATCCGGCCGAGAGAAAAACAAGAGGTTTTACCGAGTGCCGAAGGTTGTCGTCCATAAAGCTGAGCAATTTAAGAAGCTAACCGAAGAACGCCGGAAAAAATGGCTTTCAAACCTACATCTGCGGTCGGGAGGAGCAGAGTCATCTAATGCACGTGTCTGCAGCGACCACTTCATCAGAGGTATTAGCTAACTTGGTTTTTGTGGCTTTGTTTATGTATTATTGGGTTGTGGTTAAATGCTTATTTACTTAGTAATACTGATCATGTTTAAGTTACCTGTAGTTTAATATGGACTTTGATGGGACTTTTTAGGGTGCCCTAGCGCTTTGGGTGATGTTGAGTCGGTATACTGGGCTCCCACTGTTAGCCTCGGTTACCACACAGCAAGTAAGCCCAGATCAGAGGCATCTCTTCGACGAGAGCAGAGGATGGAGCTCAAGGAAGACCAACAAAGACGATCAGAATGTGCAGAGGCTTTGTTGGATCTCCTGCAGACAACCGAGAGCCCAGAACCGACGCAGCCCCCGTCTGACAGCCCACAACCAGAGGACACCAGTGGGATATTAAATGACCAACAAGGTAAATTAACCACCATTATTATTATTAAATATTACAAATGTGATTGTCAGAAAATCAATGCAAACTTTGAATTAGGTTTAGAAAATAGAGTACTAACTTGAGAATCTGCAATAATTGGAACAGAGAACTTGCATGTCTGTAAAAAGGTTGTCAAAAAGATAACTTCACAACAATTCACATTCATATTTGACTATTTTAAATAACTAATTATGCTTGCTACTGCTATATTGTATGCAGATGCAGGATGCCAGACTGATTTAACGATGGAGGATATCGAGAGGATGGAGGATGTTCTGAGACAGAACACAACAGAGCTGGGAGATCTTCGGACAAAGGCACTGGACACACAGTTCAACGAGGAGTCCTTTGAGAAGAACGAAGAGAAGACAAAGTTTTACACCGGGCTCCCCAACTTCTTAGTTTTACTTCAGGTTTTTCAACTGTGCGAACCCTACATCACCTGTGGCCCTATGTCTGTGCTCTCCAAATTTGAACAGTTCATTTTAGTTTTGCTGAGGCTGAGACTAAATCTCCCTCTGAAAGATTTGGCTTTCAGGTTCAACATCTCTCTCTCCACTGCTTCTAGAATTTGGCATAAGTTAATTGACATACTTCATGAGAGTACAGCATTTATAATTGAGTGGCCAGAGCGACATGTACTTCAAGCTACAATGCCAATGGGATTCAGACAGGCATTTGGATGTAGAGTTGCTGTGATTGTTGACTGTTTTGAAGTTTTTATTGAGAGGCCCTCTAATTTACTAGCTAGAGCACAAACATGGTCCAACTACAAGCATCACCATACTGTTACATTTCTGATTGGTGTTGCTCCACAAGGCTATGTCACTTACATATCTTGTGCCTGGGGAGGAAGAGTTAGTGATAAACAGATCACAATACAGAGTGGGCTCCTAAAAAACCTGTTACCTGGAGATATTGTCCTAGCAGACCGTGGGTTCGATATTGGCGATAGTGTGGGATTTTACTGTGCTTCACTAAAGATGCCTGCATTCACCAGGGGGAAAAGTCAGCTGTCAGCATACGAGGTGGAAGAGACAAGAAAAATAGCTAATGTGCGTATTCATGTCGAAAGAGTCATAGGATTAGTCAGAAGAAAATATCAGATTCTGCAAAGCAGGGCTATGCCCATAGAGCACATGCTAACAAAACCAGGTGAGGCACTAGCATTAATTGACAAGATTGGGGTTATTTGCTGTGCCTTGTCTAATCTGTCAGTGTCTGTCGTCCCATTGGAGTAAAGTCATGGAGCTGTAGTCTTGTAAATAAGAAACCATGTGTTATTCAGTAAACATCTTTTTGTGTTCAAACAATTTGTGTTCAAGTCTTTTCAGTAAACATCTTTTTGTGTGATGTAAATTGTGTAGCCCTACTCAATATACAACTTTCATCTACATTCAGGCTTAATTCATTCAACAATATTCTAGAGATGACAATTGGTCTGGTGACGCTCCCATGTATGGCCATTGAGGGTTATTGTAAATGTAAATAAGAAACCATGTATTATTCAGTCTTCTTAGTATCATTTAATATTTTCAGTAAACATCTTTTTTACAATAGCAATATATCAGACAGCCCTACTTCCTCTAGTGAGTGTGGTCAGTGCAAATAATAATACAACAAGGAGAGAACCACAACTTCCGGGACCAGGACAGACCACAGGTGCTGGTAATCACGCCTTCTCTCCCTCCTGATCATCTTGCAACTGAAACTGAAAAATGGAACAGCAGACAGGGAGAGGAGGCTTTTAGTCACCTGATAGTTATGCACCATCATGTTCTTGTGGAAAAAAATGAGCACACCAACTCTTTATGACTTTTACCTTTCCCCTTGTAAGTTTCTGTCCCAGCACTTCAGGGAGAACACATAGTCTGAAGAAACTCTCAACTCTGGGAATGATGTTGTCCCACAGGTCCACATCACGCACAATTCTCTCTATAAAGAGGTCATTTTTAGTCCAGACAACAAAGTCGCAGTAGTCAACGTCAACGACGTGGAGCTGAGCCTGTACTTGATGGAAGTAGGCATGTCTCCTGTCCAGCTTCACAGTTCCCCCATCGTTGACGAGACAGAAGCCCTGTTCTCCAGCACACAGGCGAAGATTGGCCTCCTCTTGTTTGCTGTGTGGGCACTAAAAGTTCAATGAAAAGAAAAGTAATATATTGTACTGTAAATAAGTGTCTGCAGCTCAAAATGTATTGGGAGAGGATCCCCAGACTCAGGATCACGTCACAATCCTATACTTACCCGCTTTACTGTAGCACAATACTGAACAAATAACTTACCTTTATCTCACAGATACCAGTTCCATGGCAGGTGCACGTGACACATCCGTCTGGCGACGCTCCCATGTATGGCCATTGAGGGTTCAGCCAAAGCCCGCTGTCTTTACAGCTGAAACCCTGGTGGTGCAGACTTTGTACTCCTTCATACTGCTTTCGGGCAGTTGCCTCGTATTTGCATCCATACCTGTAATGTATACAACAAGGAACAGAAATAGAACATTGTACATTATAAAACAGACAAGTCAAATCAAGCAATCTGATTGGTTCTTAGCCGTGATATAATCAGCGTATACCACGGGTAGAATTAAGTTAAGTTACTTTTCACAACAAGTCGGTATCCCTCCGCGTCTGAGAAAAACTGTACAGTTGCGTTGAAAAGGAAACTGCCTGCAGTTTGCTTTTCAAACTGGAACAAGAAAGCAGCGGAGAAGTAACGGGGCAGAAACCCTCCTTTTTACGCAGCGGTCCAGACGCTTCGCGTCGGGCCGAACCACGCCCCTTAGCTGTGATATAATGAACAAATACCACGGCCTGTCGTGAGCTATTGCTTAATTATACCATGGTCTGGGTGAATACTCCATTCTGATTGGCTCCCTAATCCCTAATAAATACCTTGTTGCAGCTGTAGAGAACTTGTGTGCCTCTGGGTAGCATATGGACTTGATCAAGGACTTTGATGGCTGTGCAAGACTCGTCTGTAGAACCTGCTTCAGTCTTGAGGCTGTGATCCTTCCTGCTCTTTGGCTAAACCATATTGGTGATAAGCTCTGGTTTCTGGTCTCCTCCTCTACTGCCTGGACCTGTGGCTGTGTCAGTTCTTCCTGTCTGAAGTCCTGGCATGCATTCTGCAACTCTGTTGGGGATAGCTGTAGCATCTCTGGTGTCCTATACTGAGGTAGTGGTTTAGGTAGCTTGCTCACAGATTTAGGGACAAATTCTTTGTAATATGGTTCCCTGGACATCAGTGCAGCACTTCTTGGGGAATTTCTGCTCAAAGTCTTGAAAAACTGCATATACCTCTCTGATCCTCGCTCCAATTTTGAACCCTGGACTGTGGGACGCTGAAATGTGTGCTTCTCACCTGTCCGTCCAGCAATGGCATCATCCAGTTTTTGCTTTTTGGATTTTGCGGATGAAAAGTCTATCATCGCAACTGGAGCAGCAGGAATCTGCACATGTGAGAGACAGACCAACATGTATGTTCACATACATGTAGGTGCAGTGTAACAATGAGACAGGCAAGGACGGCATGAACAGCTGACTGACCACTGGGGTCTGAATACCTTTTTGACATGTGATGGCATTAGCCACTTGCACTTCTCAGTGGTGCAGGATGCAGTCTCTCTCATCTTCACACCTGCTTCGATAGCAAACAGAACTGCTCCAACATGTGAGCAGGATTCTGACAAACTGTATAGACAGAGACATACTAGAATAACTAGATTGATCGTAAAAGCTAGTAATGGTATAACATGAATATTATAGCAGGCATTATTTTGTCTGAGCTTAAGTGTTGTCAAATATGCTTTGGGTTGGGATATTTATTTTATGACTTACCCAGCCATACAGTTACAGTGTGCTGTAACAACCTCTCCATCTTCTTTAGCTACAATCCACGTTTTTAATGGTGTTTCTCCAGACCTCTGGGAATGGTTGACCTACAAAATTGAAGCTCCAGTTAACAACTTGCTAGTTAGTAATATACATTTAACAACATCAAGCCATAGCTAGCTAATCTAGTTCTGTTACGTCCCCAGCTCGTTTCGGGGTAAAAGGGAAGCAACACATAACCAGATGGTCTTGGTAAAGAGGTTGTTTTTAATATTAACCTCAACATAGAGTGATATAAACAACGTGCAGGCTGTTCAAAGGCTCTGAGCTGTCTATACACAACAGTACACAAAAACGAAGGCCACAGAATATCACAGTCACGAATCAGGACACTTAAGACAGAAGTGGTGAGACGTTTCGCACAAGTGCAACGCCGTCACCAAAGCACAATATATCCTAAGCTAAACACATACACTCACATCAATATCCTAAGTACACACACACACCATAAGCACCCGAGTTAACCTCTGTTAACAATATCATAAGGACACACACACATAAGCACCAATAACACACAAACATTCTGAGGTATGGTAGCATGGCGTCCTAGCACAGATCCAGCGCCCCAAATGTCAACAACGTGGCAGCTTAAGTAGCGTCATCAAGAGGCCTCGGGACCTCTGGTAGGAACGAAACAACGTCGCCGACGCAGTAACCATAGTACCTACATGTAATCATAACACACATACATATATATATATATATATATATACACAGAACACTCACAGGCCAGTTAATGCTGAAGGCAAGGCGACAGCCGTAACCCTGCCTTACACGAGTCCATGTAGCTAAAGTTAGCTAGCTAGATGTCTCCTAATAATGCTACTTAGAGGTAAGAAGGTATAGGTAGTTAACACTCACCCGGGCAAAAACAAGGCGACAATTGTTTAATGCCTTTTTGGTGCCGAGGTCATTCACCCATCCACACACAAAGTAGTTAAAAGCTTCCAGGCTTTTATATGCTTTCATTTGGCTAGCCGTGTAGTAGGAGGTATGAAGGACGAGGTAGCTGGTGATATCCATCGCCTCGATAGCGGGCAAATCTGATAAATCACGAGAAAAGTCGCTCTTTTTCAGCTGATACGGATCGTATCCGATGTGTACTGTGATTTTTTCACGATATCTGCGGCGTGCAGGTTCATTTAACTGTTTGACATAGTCGGTGTCCTCCATGATTCCTGCGTTGATGAATGATTGCGTTTTCACTTCCTGACCTCCACTTGAATTTCGCGCGTCGTAGAAGTCACGTGACTGAAACCAAGCTATTAGCACTTCTTTATTAAATATTATGAATATGTCTTTATTATCAGGCTATGTTCCACAATCATTCAAAGTAGCAGTGATAAAACCGCTTCTTAAAAAGCACAACCTTGATCCAGAGGTTTTAGCCAACTATAGACCTATTTCTAATCTTCCGTTCCTCTCAAAAATTCTTGAGAAAGCGGTCGCAACACAGCTGTGTGATTACTTAAAAAACAATGATTTATTTGAAGATTTTCAGTCTGGCTTTAGAACACATCATAACACAGAGACAGCTCTGGTTAAAGTCACAAATTACATTCTAATAGCCTCAGACAAGGGACTTGTCTCTATTCTTGTTTTGCTCGATCTCAGTGCTGCATTTGATACTATTGATCATGATATCTTATTGCAAAGACTAGAGCACTTAGTTGGCATACAGGGAACTGCTTTAGGCTGATTTAGGTCCTATCTATCTGAACGCTCTCAGTTTGTACGTGTTAACGATGAATCTTCCACGCAAACCAAAGTTAGCCATGGAGTGCCACAGGGCTCAGTGCTCGGACCTATTTTGTTCACATTATATATGCTTCCGTTAGGCAATATTATAAGGAATCATTCTGTAAACTTTCATTGTTATACGAATGATACTCAACTATATTTATCAATCAAGCCTGATGAAATTAATCATCTAAATAAAATTCAAGACTGCCTCACGGACTTAAAAACGTGGATGACCTTAAACTTTTTGATGTTAAACACGACCAAAACTGAAGTTATTGTACTTGGCCCAAAGAATCTACGAAACAAATTATCTAAATATATACTAACTATAGATGGCATTAATTTGGCCTCCAGTGAGACTGTAAGGAATCTTAGTGTTATATTTGATCAGGATTTATCCTTTAACGCCCACATAAAATCAATTTCAAGGACTGCCTACTTCCATCTACGTAACATTGCAAAAATCAGGCATATCTTGCCTCAAAACGATGCAGAGAAACTAGTCCATGCAATTGTTACTTCAAGGCTGGATTATTGTAACTCTTTATTATCAGGGAGTACCAAGAAGTCAGTCAAGTCGCTTCAGCTGATTCAAAATGCTACAGCTCGTGTACTAACCAGAGTTAGGAAAAGGGACCACATTACTCCTGTTCTGGCTGCCTTACACTGGCTCCCTATAGAACACAGGATAGAATTTAAAATTCTTCTTCTCGCCTACAAAGCCCTTAATGGGCCGCCATCTTACCTTAAATAACTCATTATACCCTACTGTCCTACTAGGGCATTGCGTTCCAAGAATGCAGGGTTGTTGGTTGGTCCTAGAGTCTCTAAAAGTACAATGGGAGCCAGAGCCTTTTCTTATCAAGCTCCACAATTGTGGAATCAGCTTCCAGTTTGTGTTCGGGCGGCAGACACCCTATCCGTTTTTAAGAGTGCGCTTAAGACCTTCCTTTTTGATTAAGCTTATAGTTAGGGCTGATTAGATTCAGCCCCTAGTTTTGCTGATATAGTTTGTTGGGGGAGATCTTACTTCTTCCTTCTCTCTGTCTATACCTGTGTACTCTCATGTTCCGATTAACCCAGCTTCCCCAAATGTCTTTCTTTTTGGTGTCTATATACGCCGGGATCCGGAGTCATGGATGATCCTGCGGTCCTGTGTCCTGGATCGCGAGCCCTGGATCGCGAGCCCTGGCTGTGGTCCTGGATCATCGGTCCTGGATAGATATCCTCGTGGATTCATCTTCCTATTATACACACATACATTTCCAAACATTTGGACTACCTATGTTGCAAATGTATTATCTTTTCTATTTACACACGGCATCTATTGCACGTCTGTCCGTCCTGGGAGAGGGATCCCTCCTCTGTTGCTCTCCCTGAGTTTTCTCCCATTTTTCCCTTTAAACTGTGGGTTTTCTTCTGAGGTTTGTCCTTGTACGATGTGAGGGTCTAAGGACAGAGGGTGTCGTATTGTCATACTGATATTCTGTACACACTGTGAAGACCACTGAGACAAATGTAACATTTGTGATATTGGGCTATATAAATAAACATTGATTGATTGATTGATAGTCGCTCGAGTTTCACCGCGGCTGCCAGCTGTGTTTACTCGCATCATTCAACCAAGACGCGCTCGGGAGCTACAACTACAACAAAATGAACATATTTTAGCGTGATTAAATTGTAGTACACGTTTCTAAATTATGCCGACGTAACAACATACTGATACCGGTTAGTAAAAACCATGAATTAATGCTTTGACAAGTCTGCAGACAGACGGCAGGCGAAAAACCTTTTAGAATGCTTGTTTTCTGAATGGAGATTGGGTCGACCAGGCTAAGTTAACGTTGTATATGCTCACTCCCCACTCATAACAACGGCCGACAGACATAAATAAACCAGCGACTGTATTCGCCATGACACAGACAGTGCCGAGCCGTGCGGGGCCCGTTTTTGGTTGCGTTTCCACTTGGCCTAGTACCGGCTAGCCAACCCAGTGTCACGGCATTTCGTGTTCACCAACACGATTTTTAATCTATTGATTTGTGTTCACCAACACGATTTTTAATCTATTGATTCGTGTTCACCAACACGATTTGCCCCTTTTTTTCGTGTTGCACAGCACGATTTTAAAAGCAATGTATTTCTACTGCCTGCAGCACGTATTTTTCTCCGGTCGGGTCGAGGAAGACCGGAAGCTGTGTGGTTCATAAAAACATGTTCTTACTCAATATCAAGCCACAGTTATTGCTTTTATTTGAAATCGTATAATTTCGGACTTTTGTTGCCGTCTGTGAGGAAAATAAATGGGGCTCAGGATACTGAAATCTGTATTTTTTAAATCTTTTTTTCCTTCTAATTTGTTATTCTTTTCAAAATAACACACTGTTATTTACTCACCAATAACACTCAATTATCCTTGCTTTTATTTATTGGTTTAATTCCATAATCTCGGGCTTTTTTGGCATCCGTCAGGAACTGAATTTCAAAATAAAAATAACGGAAACAGACGTAGGCATTTCGAGCGATTACCCAAGATCCTCAGCCATGGTTTTAAGCTCGCTTATTGGATGTTTTAGCCGCAATGCATGCTGGGATTTGGTGTTTATATGATATGAAATCCGGAAAACATTTTAAAAGAATAAAATAATACTTAATTCCGAGTGTTCTTGCTTTTCTCTTTGAAAGTCATCACATAACGGCATTGTAATACACGGTTCGGCTGCATTGTATATTACAGATCTGCCATAGTTCTTTATTTATAGAGCCCTGATGAGAAGACCTTTGGAAAAACTGAGAAAATGCCGCCGAAACTGAATACTTGACGTGGATCATAAATATATTCACCAATTAAACAACATCTTCAATTTCTCTTCACACAATAAGTCTCCTTGCAGTATCAACACTAATTCGGCTGACTTTTACATTTGATCTAATTCACAGATAGATTATATTTACACCATAATGGTGCACAGCTGATATAAAAGGACTGTAGTTTTTAAAGATATTACTGACTTTCTTTGAATGTAAGAATGTAAATACTGAGTCTGAAATAGTATAGTAATATGCTGTAAAATTATGTGAAAGCATGAATAAAACGTGTCCTACACTAATACAAAGTTATTATGGCTGTGTGTACCTTGTGTGCACCGCCTAGTGGTTAAAGCACGTTATTGAATTATTGTTTTTATGTGTTATAATATAACACATAAAAAAACAATAATGTACTCTAAATATTTTTTTCATCAAATATTATTTGAATATTTGAATACAAATATGAAGAGTACATACTTTCATAGGGGGAAAGTAGAAGGTCTGTGATAGAAATATAGAATATAAAAAATTAAGAAGATACTATAAGTGATCTCTACAATAAAACAGTTTAGTGCAGGATGTACAAAGATATTAATAGGAGGAGGTGCAAAACAGAAAAACGAATTAACCTTTATTTTAGTGCTGTCAAAATTATCGCGTTAACGGCGGTAATTAATTTTTTTAATTAATTGCGTTAAAATATTTAACGCATTTAACGCATGTGACGAATGGCCCGCCCCATACGTGCTACCAGTGGCAGCGCCAGGGTATGGCTGGGGTAGGCTACACCCATACCAAGAAATGGCTTAGCCCCACCATGAAAAATGATGTTAAAGTAAGCAAAATAAAGTCTGCCAACTCGCGCGGAGTAAATTGCACAGACAGCAGTTAGTAAGATTGATTTCAGTAGCCACGGTTTTGAAAACTTTTGTCACGTAGTGATCGTCTTCTCAATAGAACATCTTTGATAATGGCGTGGTGTTGTTGCAGGAAGTCCCGACGGAGAATACTTTTGCTGTAGGTACAGTAAGATGTACACATAACTGGTACGCAGGTTATATGTGCGTAATCTGAAATGCGTACCGTCACTTGTGTCACAACGTGCATTTGCGTACCGACGTACTTGTGAAGCTTTTCCAGAAGGCGGTTAGATCACCGGACGACAGAGTCGGTCTCGTGTGCACAGACAGGGCTGCTGTTAACGTCGGTCTGTACAACGGAATTGTGCCAAAACTAGCCAACCGGCTGCGGAGGGAGACTCCCCCCCCCACTCCCCCCCCCCACTCCCCCTTCACTGGAGAACTGCGCTAAAACAGCTGATCACAACGTTCACACTCTGTGGTCACGAAGTACTCCCCCCCCCCCCCCCCCCCCCTGTCGACTTTCCTGAAGTACTCCCCCGTTGATAGAAATCAACACGTAATGAATTAAGACCCCACGGTTTGATGAGTGATAGGTGTGTGGGTTGTCTTTCATTTTGACACGCGGAAAAATGTTATAATAAACATAGATACTGTATGTTAAATGGATATATCCGCCTTCTTTCATTTATCTTTCCATTCCCACAACAATATACATAAATAAATGGCATATTTTGGACATAGTTCGAATGGTGATTAATCATGATTAATTAATTTTTAAGCTGTGATTAATCTGATTAAAAATGTTAATCGTTTGACAGCCCTACTTTATTTAAACATTAAATAACAGATTAAGGTCTTCTTTTAAATAAGAAAAAAACTTTGGGGGTATCTATCTACAGATACATTTTAAGCCTGACAAAGTACTTAACGTCTAATATATTGCTTTCCTGCAATGTTAACTATGTTGAAGCACTTATTTTAACTGATATTATACATATGAATTATACTCTTATGTAAGTAGATAGAATAAGAAATGTGGAGAATATGAATATGTTTAATGGTGGAGGTACACACATATTGATAGATGTCTTGTAATGCACTGTTGAGGAACCTGTGACCCAAGTGTTTCATTCATTGCATAACTACACCGTAGTTGTGTATATGATATGTCAATAAACCTTTGAAAATCTTGAAAGAGATGTGCAAAATAGCCATAATATACAGTCTTTAATTAACTATTAGTAGAGAATAACGAGTAATGAATATACTTTATTACTTGTTTCCATTCATGTCAATTGCAGATACATGTTTAGTCTTCTCAAGCACCAACTTGACAATCACCTTACCTGAATTTTACTAAACTAAAGTCTGATTTAAGCGTTGTTTATATTTCACATAATTAATCAGAATCTGCAAAGTAACTCAAATAAATGTAGTGGAGTAAAAATACCAGGTTAACCTCTGAATTGTCGTGGAGTAGAATTACAAAGTAACAATGAGCTGTCATGTGGGTATATATTAATGCTGCGCATTATGGACACAAGCGATTTTCACCCATTTATTAATTATATGTTTTACATTTGATAATAACAATGTGTTTAATACTGGCAACTTCTAATTGTGGGAAAAACGAAAACGTTCATTAGAGACGTCCCATAGAACATTTTGCGAAACACAATAGCCAGCATGTGTAGTTCTGGGGGGGCGTTCGATTCCAGTTTTGGATAGTCTGGCGTGGTTTCGTTCCATTTCACACAGCTGTTTGACGCTCTGCGTAACCTTACGGGGACTGTAATCCTAAACGATAGCTGGGGATTATGGGTAGTGTAGTGTCTTCGGCCATCCTAAACTCAGAAATGTTGACAATCGCAATGATGCTCGAAATGTCCCTTATAGGCCTACGTCTGTTTCCGGTTATTTTTATTTTGAAATTCAGTTCCTGACGGACGCCAAAAAAGCCCGAGATTATGGAATTAAATCAATAAATAAAAGCAAGGATAATTGTGTGTTATTGGTGAGTAAATAACAGTGTGTTATTTTTGAAAAGAATAACGAATTAGAAGGAAAAAAATATTTTAAAATACAGATTTCCGTATTCTGAGGCTCTGAGCCCCATTTATTGTCTGAGCCCCATTTCTTTTCCACACAGACGGCAACACAAGTCCGAAATTATACGATTTAAAATAAAAGCAATAATTGTGGCTTGATATTGAGTAAGAACATGTTTTTATGAACCACACAGCTTCCGGTCTCCCACGACCCGACCGGAGAAAAAGACGTGCTGCAGGCAGTAGAAATACATTGCTTTTAAAATCGTGCTGTGCAACACGAAAAAAAGGGGCAAATCGTGTTGGTGAACACGAATCAATAGATTCTTGATTCTTTATACAGTATGAAAAAAAGAGTATTTGTACCTGTGCTGAAGTTCACTGCTGTGAGGAGTCCAGTTCTGTCTCTCACTCTCCGGTCCAGCCTGTCTGCATCACCTGAACACCTTAAACAAACAGATATATGTAAAGTACCATGTGTACAAACAATATAACAGATTATCTTCTGTTGAACATGTTGGATTGTGTATTGTCCGAGTCAGGGTCTTTTTTATTTTACTGTAACTTTGGAAGTTGTGTTAACAATGCTTACTGTTTATTTGATACCAATTTGGTAATGCAATTAATAAAAGCAAGGTTTGGGTTCGTTCTTCAGATATGACTGTGACGTTAACGCGTAAGCTCAATAATGAACTCCAGCTCAACCAACCATATTGTAATATCTAACTAATCATCTTGAAATATGACATTATTATTTGTAATATACACACATCTTATTGTGAGGTTGATTTCACATACACTACTTTGACGTTAGCTTGTCTACATACTTGAGCATAGCCAATTTAAATTAACCTTAGTGTAGGGTTGCCAACTTTGGGTACCTGGCTGGAGTGAGATTTTGGTATCATGGGTTTAATTACACATATGCGCACGAAATGACTGCTATCGTGTCAGTAGCGGGACCTTAGCATATAGGATATATACAATATATACAAATACACAATAAAGGGCACACAGTTTCATTCACTAATGAAAGTCAAACACATGTTTGTTTCCACTGTTTTATTGTGTGCATAGGCCTGTCGCGATAAGCAATTAGTTGACTTATCGTACGTTAAATAAAAATGAACTCGATAAATTGCCATTTACATGAGGATGTGACTAGCAGTTGAAAGGATGTACTTGAAATATTATCATTATGTCAGTGGTCATACAACGGTGCCAACAATATTATCGTTTATTGCAATAATTTCCGGGAAAATGTATCCAACAAAATTAATTATTGTGAGAGGCCTATACATGAAACACACAGACACAAACAAATCTACAGACTTACTCCAAACTGCCAAATATATTAATTAACACACTC
Organism: Pseudochaenichthys georgianus; assembly: GCF_902827115.2. NCBI lineage: Eukaryota > Metazoa > Chordata > Actinopteri > Perciformes > Channichthyidae > Pseudochaenichthys > Pseudochaenichthys georgianus. Next base: position 18,046,384 of record NC_047519.1, read on the forward strand.
TCACTCTCATACTCTTTGACTCTATTTTGGCCTAGTTGAACAATAAGCAGCAAACTTTTACTTTTTATCATTTCTACTGGATCTTAGATCTGCGCATGCGCAATACGGGTCGGCAGTGGCGGCTACGGAGTATTTTTGTTGGATAATCTATGGTAGGGCCGGCTAACCCATACAGTGGTGGGGCTCAAGTCAGTATTTGCAATGTAATTACATACACGCTCCCCTTGACAGTGAAACGCCACGCGTGAGGTTTAGATTATTTCCCTGTCTCAATCCAAATTGAACTGTATGAAATAAAAAGGCACATTTGTCTTGTCGTACATAAAAAGGGCGACCTGGAGCCAATCCTGCAATTTCTCCACAGGTGAAAGAGTTGACATGCTAAAAACCCAACCCCTGCAGGGGGGTCTGGGGGGATTCTCCCCCAGGAGATTTTTTTAAATACTAACATAAAATACACATTCTGGTACTCTCTTGAGAAGAAAAATAAATATATCTATTACTCCACGACATATTTAAAAAAATGAATGCCATTTTTGTTTTTTGTTACTTTGTTCTGAAAGCTGAACCTACTGCTCCTCACAGAGAGAAGAGGGAAGAGGCTGTGTGAATTACTTTACATTGTGGATAGCCCCCATTGTTCTGTGTGTCAAAATGAAAGACAGCCCACACACCTATCAATCATCAAACCGTGGGGTCTTATTTCATTACGTGTTGATTTCTATCAACACGTAATGTTGCATCGATGTACAGTGGGGCAAAAAAGTATTTAGTCAGCCACCAATTGTGCAAGTTCTCCCACTTAAAAATATGAGAGAGGCCTGTAATTTTCATCCTAGGTACACTTAAACTATGAGAGACAGAATGGGGGGAAAGAATCCAGGAAATCACATTGTAGGATTTGTAATGAATTAATTGGTAAATTCCTCGGTAAAATAAGTATTTGGTCACCTACAAACAAACAATATTTCTGGCTCTCACAGACCTGTAACTTCTTCTTTAAGAGCCTCCTCTGTCCTCCACTTGTTAACTGTATTAATGGCACCGGTTTGAACTCGTTATCAGTATAAAAGACACCTGTCCACAACCTCAAACAGTCACACTCCAAACTCCACTATAAGACCAAAGAGCTGTCAAAGGACACCAGAAACAAAATTGTAGACCTGCACCAGGCTGGGAAGACTGAATCTGCAATAGGTAAGCAGCTTGGTGTGAAGAAATCAACTGTGGGAGCAATTATTAGAAAATGGAAGACATACAAGACCACTGATAATCTCCCTCGATCTGCAAGATCTCACACCGTGGGGTCAAAATGATCACAAGAACGGTGAGCAAAAATCCCAGAACCACACGGGGGACCTAGTCAATGACTTGCAGAGAGCTGGGACCAAAGTAACAAAGGCTACCATCAGTAACACACTACGCCCTGACACTACGCCGCCAGGGACTCAAATCCTGCAGTGCCAGACGTGTCCCCCTGCTTAAGCCAGTACATGTCCAGGCCCGTCTGAAGTTTGCTAGAGAGCATTTAGATAATCCAGAAGAGGATTGGGAGAATGTCATATGGTCAGATGAAACCAAAATATAACTTTTTGGTAAAAACTCAACTAGACGTGTTTGGAGGAGAAAGAATGCTGAGTTGCATCCAAAGAACACCATACCTACTGTGAAACATGGGGGTCGAAACATCATGCTTTGGGGCTGTTTTTCTGCAAAGGGACCAGGACGACTGATCCGTGTAAAGGAAAGAATGAATGGGGCCATGTATCGTGAGATTTTGAGTGACAACCTCCTTCCATCAGCAAGGGCATTGAAGTTGAAACGTGGCTGGGTCTTTCAGCATGACAATTATCCCAAACACACCGCCCGGGCAACGAAGGAGTGGCTTCGTAAGAAGCATTTCAAGGTCCTGGAGTAGCCTAGCCAGTCTCCAGATCTCAACCCCATAGAAAATCTTTGGAGGGAGTTGAAAGTCTGTGTTGCCCAGCGACAGCCCCAACACATCACTGCTCTCGAGGAGATCTGCATGGAGGAATGGGCCAAAATACCAGCAAGAGTGGGTGAAAACCTTGTGAAGACTTACAGAAAACGTTTGACCTCTGTTATTGCCAACAAAGGGTATATACAGATGTAGCGCTTCGTTTCAGATGCCTACCCGTGCGGGTCCGTGATCGGCACGGGGTGGGCCCCTGCTGAAAAGTAAAACCCCCCCGCAGGACTTGAAACGCCCCCTTGATAAATACATTTAATTATAATGAAACCAGCAGCAATGGATCATGGATCCACCAGGGGGAGCCGTGAAAAGCTGCCACACTGGAACTCATGTGAAATAAACAGCTGATCTACAGGTATCTGATATAGCGGATATTTGTTAGGATCCATATGTCACGGATAGGATCATATTATGTGCTTCAGTAATAGACATGTAATCTGTAATCACCATGTTTTTATTTAACAAAATAATGTTTAATTCACGTTGGCGTAATTACAAAACCATCGCTATGTTTTTAGATCAGGAAATGCATCCAGGGTCAAACAAACGATTTTCGATCGTCATCCTCGCATTCATTTAATGTATCATATGTTCGCGAGTTGAAATGAATGCACTAAATGTAATCCACGTGAGTTTACAACAACAACAATAATCGCTTTGTTTTTATATCACATCCGACCGGAGGAAAATGCAGCGGCTCTCACTAGCGATCATCCTAATCCCACGGGCAAACAATAATATGTACAGTGTTAATAGTTTACTGTAGTATTAGTGTCTAATATTACTGCTATAATAATCACACATTGAGTTGTTGAAATCAGACCGTCGTTTTTTTTAAACGCTCTGAATGAAACGGCAGCTCTCAGGTGATCAGCTGTGTGTTTACACAATAAAATATGCATAGTAATTTAATACCTTCCAAGTTCCAACACACATTGTAAGAACAGTTCTGTTTCATATGAGTGTTGAGAGCCGTATCCACAAATCTACTAATTTTGCACCAGATTGATGCATTTAACTTCAATTTAAATAAAAACATCTTCTGTTGTAACAACAATAACATTATAAATAGTAACATAGCATGGTATTGCACATTTACTGTAGCTTTGAGTGTTACTGGCCTGAGATTTTTTTATTACATGAATGAAGGTGACTGAGGCTTTTTAATATAGAATTTTCAGTGTCCCACATTTTGCACAGAACTGTCCCACATTAGGAAAACAGATTGTCTGAGACAACTTGGCAAGAGTACTAATATGTCTACCATTTCTTTTATGAGTTTAATATCTGCATGTTCTCTTTTGGTTTGATTAGGACACATCCTGGGGATTTCAGAATGTTACTGGATTTTAATTTATTGTATCGGCTTCATGTCGCAATAATATTCCCGAAGTCTGAAATGCAAAAATGTTCCACATTAGGGCAATTCACCCTACATTTAATCATTTTGTTTATTTTTAACGAAATAAATGTGGTTTAATCCATCATGAAATTAATGTAGGCTATTTACTTAGTACATATCTGACATTAACGATTAACACACTGTTCATACTGCTCACAGGCTGATATCTAGTGTATTCATACCCCTCACTGTTTATTCATCATTCAATTCATTATATATTTTATTCTGTAGATTGTGAACATTACTTTTCACTTTACTGCTTGTTGCACCTGGTTAGAAGCTAAACTGCATTTCGTTGTCTCAGTACCTGTAATCTGTGCAATAACAATAAAGTTTAATCTAATCTTGAGCAGGAACTAATGTAGGCTATTTACTTAGTACATATCTGACATTAACGATTAAACACGTTTGTGCATTCTTTATGAATGCAAACCGAGTCATTTCGTTTATTTTTAACGAAATAAATGTGATTTAATCCACATAATTTACTGTGTTAATTGTTTACTTAGTATTGTTTAACTTGAAGGTGCCTGATGTGAACATTTCCAGAATGTATTTTCTTCACTTTTTAAATGCCTCTGTGATGTGCTGCTACCCATTTCCCCTCGGGGACTAATAAACGAATACTATGACATTAACGATTAAACACATTTGTGCATTCTTTATGAATGCAAACCGAGTCAAGCCGACTCTAATAAACGAATACTATATATTGAACGTCTATTGAATGGCCTTTGTATGTATACAGTACAGTATAGCCCAACCATTTACACCTTCCTTTTTTCCCATCAAGAGTTTGAATTGGAGAAAGGTAATCGATGGTGCTTTTATAGCCTATTGCATAATAACTGTGTGATTTATATTGCTTTTCAAATGCATATGGCCACCCATTTACACGGCTCTTCCCGTAGTTAGATCACTTTACATTTCTGCGAATGAATTTTTAATCACACACGTCTCCCCATCCCGAAAATAATAAAGAAAATAAAAAGAGGAAACAATTTTCAAGTTCAGTTTTCACAGTTTTATTTAAAATAACTGACATACAGTAACAGACACATGCTGTAGGCCTATCTGCTGCGGAAACCAGGACGAGCGATTTCGGGATCTGTTTTTCTGGGGCTCCTCAGTCTCTCATTTACCCGGCTCCTGATCTTATGCCACTGGTCAATGTTCAGATTTGGGAACCGATTGGAAACATAGGACTCAATCTTTTGCTTCACATTGAGGGGAAGAGGCATTTTCCCATTGGTCCCAGTCCAGTTGTTTATTTTCACCATTCTCCCATAGCCTATGTTACAAATGGCGTTATGGCCATGAACATATTAGCAGCATAGATCTCAGGGCGATGCTGTCCCTTAAAAAAGCTGTCCTGGTAAAAACTTTCCTCTCGTTCTGAGGAAACAGCCCTGGTGGGTTCATCAGGAGTGACCGCCGACCATGCCCCAACCCCCCCATGTTTCCTATGTATGTTGGGGACCCTTTGTTTAAAACTAATTGGCCATCGGAATGTGTGGAGTCACATTCCACAGCTCTCCCCCCCCCCCCCCCTCCTGTGATCCCCCGCACACAGGGAGATCGCTTTTCTGGAGTGAAGAGAGCTGAAATATTGATATTGCAAGTTAGAAACGTAAAATGCATTTTGACAGACACTTGGGGGAAATATGCTGCATTTTGAATGTCCGATAGTCCACCATTTCCACCGGAAATATGAAACATTTAATAAAAGTGAAAAACAATGAACAAGACTTAACGTATTCATCATAATTAATTATATTTATTTCGTTTGGATGTAGGTGATCTTCTACTATATGAAAATGTTGGACCCAAAATCACAACAAAAACGTAAAAACAGATTTTGAAAATGATTTTATTTTTCACAACACAAACATACACAACGAAACCATTTAAAAGCTGGAAATATATACATGGGATGTGACTATGATAATGTGAAAGTTTGATTGAGGTAGCATGGGATTTCATTCTGATAAGGCAAAAGTGTTATTATAAATATAATACAAATATATATATATATACACATTATGTACAAAAATCTGTTTTTTCTGTCTTTATCTGTGCCACGCTTCAAAGCGGTTTCTGTCAACTACGACACAGAGGGTAACATCACAGATTCCTCCTCCTCCATGTCAAAAAACAAGCTTAAAGCTTGACTCACGTTCAGAGTTCTCTTCATCATAGTTGAGTCTTCAAAACTCTAAATCTATCTAACTATATCTAAATTCTCAATGTTTGTCTGTCACTTTATTTCAATCGCAGTCTCCCGCAGCCTCTCTTCGTCTCCCGCCGCCTGTCTTCGTATATCTTCGTCTCTCTCCATTTCCCGCCGTCTCTCTTCGGTTCCCGCCGTCCCCCTTCGTCTCGTTTCGTATCACTCCGTTTACCTGATTACCTCACCCCCTCCCTGGTAAATACATCCTGTTGAGCAGAATCTACAGTTTCCAGTATTTTCCGTTTCGTAAAATGATAAAATACGGCGAAGATATTAAAATATGTGATTCCATTATTCATACTTCTGTAATATATCTGTATTAACTTTATATCATCGTATGTCCGTGTTTATTGGGTATTTGTGCATGAAACAAAGACTGGCATATAGTTTCAAGCCAGTACTTTCGACAGAAATACACATATACATCCTGTTGAGCAGGATCTACAGTTTCCAGTATTTTCCGTTTCGTAAAATGATCAAATATGGCGAAGATATTCAAATATGTGCTTCCATATTTCATACTTTTGAAATGTATTAACTTTATATCATCATATCTCCGTGTTTACTGGGTCTTTTTGCATGAAACAAAGACTGGGATATAGTTTCAAGCCAGTACTTTCGACAGAAACACACGGAAATGTTGTCCGGACTGTTGTTTTTATGCGGCACCGGCTTGAACAGGTCATGTGATCTGATCACGCCGGCGTGACGGTCGACTCCAAAGGGTTAATATTAAATACATATAAGTATTTTTACAACTTGTATTTAGAAATACTCTGTTGTAATTATTGATGCATACATGTGTTCATCCATTCAATGTGGCATCTGCTATAATGGGGTTAATGTATGATATTACTTAATAATACAATACATTATAATATATGATATGATAATTACATTTTAGTTTTATTCATTTCTTATTTCATAGTTTCTCATTATTATTATTATTATTTTGTATCGCTCATCTTATTTTTGATTTTATTAATCTGTGTGAATCTGTGCTGTCCTGTTTTTCACTCTCACCCTGTTGCTGTTTGAACTACTGAATTTCCCCACGGGATTAATAAAGGTCCATCTTATCTTATCTTAATGTATAAATTGATTTACTTCAATCTACTGTACAATATTACAGGAAATATACTGCATAAAGCAAACTATATACTTTATTTGATCTAAAATATTGATGTTTCTACAACACCCATTGTGTATTTTGTGAATGAAGCGCCATCTCATGGTTAAATCCTGTAATTGAACAAATGGGGAAATTGGGCAACGCCCTCTAGCAATTTGACAACACCCCCAGCCACTGGCATCCGCTGGGCTTTTGACTGGGACACACCCATTTGAGTCTGATCTGGAGTGCTACATCTGTAACAAAGTATTGAGATTAACTTTTGTTATTGACCAAATACTTATTTCCCACCATAATTTGCACATAAATTCTTTAAAAATCAGACAATGTGATTTTCTGGATTTTTTTTTTCTCATGTTGTCTCTCATAGTTGAGGTATACCTAGGATAAAAATTACAGGCCTCTCTCATCTTTTTAAGTGGGAGAACTTGCACAATTGGTGGCTGACTAAATACTTTTTTGCACCACTGTATATAGAGATGTACTAATACAGCAAAAGTATTCTCCGTCGGGACTTCCTGCAACAACACAACGCCGTTATCTTGATTCTGATTGGTCAGAAGACATTATCAAAGATGTTCTATTGAGAAGACTATCACTACTTGACAAAAGTTTTCAAAACCGTTTCTAGTCGGAATCTATTCTATTTCTAGTCCATCTATTTAATATAGTTGTTCAAAATAAGTTAAAAAATAATTCCAATGTCAGTAAAACATTTAAAACACAGTTTGAAAGGGGAGTGATTAGTAAAATATGCATAACTAAAAAGAAAGAATGCCGACTAGGTAAGATAAAGATAGGAGAGAGGAGTATATCAATGATGTGTTATTGGTTGTGAGCATATTCTAATGGTTTTTGGAGTATTGAAATATATACAGTTCTGTTTCATATGAGTGTTGAGAGCTGTATCCATAAATCTCTTAATTTGTGCACCAGATTGATGCCTTTAACTTAAATTTAAAGAAAAAAATCTTACCGGGGGTGCATGCCTCCGATGACCTTATAGAATGTAAGGTCATCACAAATAACACAGGTTCACATGGATAGGATACTAGATAAGTTTGCACACTCATTATATACACTACACATTTTTCTTGGATTAGTTAACACCATATTCCCTAATATATATTTGTAGAAAGGCAGGAAATGGAATTAAATCGAGAACAATGTTTCATTGCGAAGGACCCCCTGTTTTGTGTCCCCCCCACTTCTCAAACCAAACTTACACCCTTGCCTGTAACTCCTTTTTCACTGAGGTGTTTGTATGGTGCATTTTCCACGACACCCTGAGGATCCTCCTGTCGCAGCTTAATCACATTCGGATTTTCCCTTATTAGTTTTCCAGCAACACTGAAATCCAAGGATACACACAGTTTTTTATTTTATTCATTCAACGTTTTAAATTGGGTCGTATAGAGAACCGCAGTGACGCGTCCTAAAACCCGGAAGTAAGTTAGCATTTTTACCACGTCCGGTTCCTTCGATAAAAAGCAATGCAATTTCTCCATAGGATTTTGGAAAATAGCTCCAAATAAGGTCTGTGTTTGACACAAATTGAAGAGACAGATCACGTTTTGTTCTACGACATTAAATACATCAGCAGTGACCCCGCTGGTGATTTTAGAAGAGTTTACGTGTCTGAAAAACGATGGCTGTTAACAAGTGGCTGAATAGGACTATAAAAGTTTTCCAGGCCGTTTTACGTCATTACACCGAACATGTAAAACACTCCCGCTAAGTTTGTTTGCCCTGTTCTGCTTGAAAGCAAGTACCTGCCTCCTGCAAACTGTTCAAACAAACACTTCCACTTGTACCATTTAGAATCTGAATGTTTGAATATGGATCTTAAGTTGGCGTGACGTTGAAGCAGTGACCCTGCTGTAGTTCGTTTATAGCATAACGTTAGCATTTTGCTTCTTGCGACTAGATTTATGATTAGAAAATTATAAAAGTAGGATATACATGTGGATATTATCCGGCTGAACAAAATGTGATCCGTCTCTTAAATGTGTGTCAACCACAGACCTTATTTCGAGCTATTTTCCAAAATCCTATGGAGAACTTGCATTGCGTTTTTGACGAAGGAACCGGAAGGAGTTTACATCCGGGTTTTAGGACGCGTCACTGCGGTTCTCTATTGCTCTTTTCCTTGAGGATGGTAGGCAGCGTAAATGTGGAGTATTGCCCAGCATAGATGTTTATTTTACAGATATAGAACATGTGTTTAGACTGGAAAGAATCGGATCTCTTGAATTAGGGTCCGTTACCCAGGTGGCACCTATCTGCACTAATTTCAAGCCAATCGTTAGTGAATTTGTAACTTACTAGTACAACATAGTTTGAGTTTTCTGTTAGCAATGTCAACAGCCACCAGTTAAATTATGTTCAGACAAGATATCCACACGGGGAAAGGACATAAATGGTGGCATAGGAGAGAACCAGCATGAGGTATTGTTAATTAGCTGCTGATTGACTCAGAGACAACCAGCCAGTAAGAAATGGAGGGCGAGGTTAGAACAAAAAGTCTCCTCAAAAGAAAGGTTTATCAGCTCGGCTCAGAAGTGCCTGTGTGAACGGAGAAACGAGAGTGAGACAAGGAAGGTGTGCTCCTTATCTTTGACAGAGGTCAGCTCTCGAAAGGGAAAATGCAGCAGGGACGAGACAGAGAGGGATTCACTCCAATCCTAATTATGGGACTCCTGGAAATGTTGTCCCAGCCAATCAATGTGGGAGGTCACAGTAATTCTCGTTTGTGTCACAGCAGGACATAAAATGGAAATTTGTCACACAGATACTCGGGGGGGCGAGGAAGAGCATGTTTTAATCATCTGCTTTGGAGTGACTCTAATGTAATTCGGAGGACTGACTACGCGCACAGAATATATTCACAAACAGGATGTCTGTTCAGTTGACTTAATGTATTTCAAAGGAATGCCAAAAAGGAGCAATGATGAACTCTATATATATGTACATCTTTATTCAGGAAACATAAATCAGACTGATGTCAGATTTAGTTTAGTGTGTTTTATTCCTGAACAAACAAACAATATTCTCTAAGTGGCCATAACGTTGATGAATTTCCATTAAAAATGTTCACTTTATCATACGCTGCCAAAACCCTGTTTACCTCCAAAGTAAGTAAGTAAGTAAGTAAGTTCAAATCGATGAACTATTCCTTTATTTGGTGCAGTTTTGACTTCAACAAGCATGCACCAATACCTGAACTATTGTAGAAATTACCTGGTGTACAGTAGCTGCATGTGAGAACGCATTTATCCAAATAAGTTAGATATGACATGTTTGTGAACTTTGCACCATCAGCATTAGAACAAAGTCTGTGTGACTGTGTCCAATTGTGTCTCGTTGTAGATTGGGTCCGGAGAAATCACAGCAAGCCTTTTGGTGATTTGACAACATTTCTATCAAGGCACTGTAGCAAAAGCGTAGGAAATACAAACCTCGGAGGGAGAAAAAGATGGGTTATTTAAGAAAAGGTCTACAAAACCTAGACGAATTCAAGAGATTTGGTCGTTTATGACTAAATTAGGAACCAGTAATGTGCAGCTGTGTTTTTATTTTATGTTTTCCTTCTGTCCAGATGCTACTCTTAGCCTTCACAGAAGTGAGAACACTTCTCAAACAAACAATCACCTTGTGTGTTTTGTGTGAAAGGGAAAACCGAGAAAATGGCTATACAGTATTTCACGTCTGCTTGATGGCATGTTTAGAAAATCCTACTGAATAAACTACTGAAGAACTAGATGGAGGAAATGGTATTTGACAAACACTCATTACCTGCTAATTGTGTCACTGAGTTACTGCTGGCTCGAGAGGCTCACACAATCCCCCAGTGCTGCCTAATCATATTAATAGTGTTGATATTGCTCTTCAAAATTAGTTAATATAAAAGTGATTGAATTCCAAGTAAGTAATTAAAGCAAGTAATTTGAGGATGTAATTGAACATTATATTGGAGCCCGCTGTTCTTGGTATGCAGATACTTGTTAATAGATGTATGGAGAAGGCATGATCCATCATCACACTGAACCCTCTGCTTTAATAAGGAAGTGGCAGCAGCCGCTTCACTGGTGGAGAAGCGAGAGAGTTATTAAGGGCTAGATTTAAATGTTTTGCTTTTAATGCTCATTAGCTGCTATCGGTTTGTTACATAACTACTCTTCCTCACAGCTGATTCATGAAACTAACCAACCTTTATTATTATGTATATGGCAACACTCTGCCACCCTGCTGTTTTAGGGCTATTTAGGTTGTAAATAACCAATGTGGCTATTACACCCCGGGTGCCAAAAGCATCTGCCTTATTTTATGTGATGGGTTTATTAGGGTTTATTCAAACAACACATTATTTGAGTAAGCCTTAATTGGAACCTAATGTGTTATTTATACACTCAAAATATACTGAGATGGTCCTAATGAGTGACAACATTTGTGGTGTTTAATACAATCGATGCAGTTGATAGCATTAACCTCCCTGGGTTACACCTCTTAGCATTATTACCATAAACATGTTTTTCTTGTATTGTTCAGTTCCCCTACAAATATCAATTCATGGCAAGGTCAAATATATCTAGATCTCCCTGTAAAGTCAGTGGTTCAGTCCAAAGGGTATTGGACTACGTACCGAAAGGTCGCCGAAGGGTCGCCGAAGCATCGCCGGAGGGTCGCCGAAGCGTCGCCGAAGCGTCGCCGAAGCGTCGCCGAAGCGTCCCAATCGGACCAAAAACATGGAGAGGGAACTGGAACTGGAGAGGAGCCAGTTCACCTCCTGGGCCACTGCCGAGTTGCCCTTGAGCAAGGCACCCAACTGCTCCCGCTCTGGATCCTCTCAAATGCATGTGCATGTGTGTATTTGTACAAAAATGCATGTGTGCACGACCATCACTGTGTTTATTTGTATGTACTTGTATAATAATGTATGTGTGTGTATATAAAACAGAGTGTAAAACTGAATTTCAATAAAGGTCCAAAATAATTTTTACAAGAATGTTAAGGATATATTGTCAACATGGGAGATTCAAGCAATTAATACAGATTGTGTTTATATGCCGCCTGCTCTGTATTAATATTTAGGTAAAAAACATTTTTCCAATTTTTTAACAAAACATGAGCAAAAAATCATAAGCCTGCAAAAAAGACTCCAGTTAATGAAACATTTGAAATGTGACAGGAATGGTCTAGAATACACATCTACAAATATTATTTATATCTATCGCTGTCATCACTGTGTGCATACAGCATGTTATAAAGGAGGCACAGTGTTGAAAGGAGAAGCATTCAATGCATTTTAATCAGGAAAAATATATTGCCAAAAGGCCGAGGGCATGTCCTGATTGGAATTCATTGAATGCTTCTCCTTACTGTAGCTCCTTCACAACATGCTATGGTTGTTTGCACATTACAACCATACCGCTTCATTATACAAAGACCCTGAAGATCTGCTACTACAGCTGATTTCTCCGTGCATCTTTATCTATTCGTACTACAGGTTGAGCAAGAATTGCTAAGGAAAATATATTACATTTTTTGAGTTAAGTTTGACCAGCGAATATCCAAATTAGCATGTAAATCTGTGACTGTAGTGAATAATGCTAGCAGTATTAAGGGTTTATCAATTATAAGCTGTTTTTTAAATTGCTTTTCCTATTGTCAAACATCACATTGCATCATGCTCTTTAATTCATGTTAATATCTCCTTGGTTATAAAAAAAACAAACATAAGAAAGGTGTATCTGATTAGACACACTGTGATATTTTCCCATACAAAGTTTTTGGTTTTGTAAATAGTGGGTAATGGCACAAGTGATTACACATCCCAAAATAAACGATGAAGGAATATATTTTTATAGTATTCAATACTTTTTTCAAAATGGAAGTTGTTACGAAACTGGGTCGTTAGGTCATGTGTGTGTATATTTGTCCCTCCGCCTGTGAGTGTGTGTGTGTGTGTGTGTGTGTGTGTGTGTGTGTGTGTGTGTGTGTGTGTGTGTGTGTGTGTGTGTGTGTGTGTGTGTGTGCAACACACTCCCATCCCGTCATGTGTACACATTCATGAAGTAATCTTCATCATAACTAGCAAACTAAACATCATGTACATGTACTGCACAAATAATCAGAAATAAAAACTCATTACTCGCATAAAATGACATCAAAACGCATTTTAATGGGCAAATGAACCTTAAAATAGGCATTTTCCACCGAGAATAACACGAAGGTCGGCCATTGTTGCTGATCACGTGGTCTATGAAGGTCTATGGGACGCCCTGCCCGTAGAAGCCTGGCGGTCAAGGGGTCCGCTGTCCGCAACGAAGGTCTATGGGACGCCCTCCACGTAGAAGCCTGACGGGCAAGGGGTACCCTGTACGTAATATAGCGACGGGGAGGGGCCCTGACCGTCCGTCAATATGTGACGGGATGGGAGTGAGAACGTGTGTGTGTGTGTGTGTGTGTGTGTGTGTGTGTGTGTGTGTGTGTGTGTGTGTGTGTGTGTGTGTGTGTGTGTGTGTGTGTGTGTGTGTGTGTGAGCAAGTAGGTGGTTCCCGTTAGCTGATTAGCTACCCTCGGCCGCTCTCTCTGACTCAACTTCTCCTACTCCCAACTCTGCACGTGTTGAGATCTTTTGTCCTGTTGTGCTGTGCTCGCACTTTGAGTGTAGTATCTTGTCCTTCTCTTCTTGCTGTGAGCTACCTTACTTCACCTGTCTTTGTAGACAAGTTATTTTTCTCAGGAGTGCAAAACCAGTGTGCGAAATACGGGGGGGTCCGGGGGAGCTCGACCCCCCTGATTAACACCTGAGCCCCCCTGAAAACAGCAAAATGTAGGGGGGGTCTGAAATTATAATATGTATTTGTCACTTGCAATGGTCACTAACATGTTTTTAAGCTTACTATGTCCAGTATTTATAATTCAAAACATTTATTCACAAATATCTTCTATTTTGGCTGTCAAAAGCAGAGCCAGCCGCCGTGACGCGGGTACGCTGCGTGACGCGGACACAAATTATGCAAATTAGCCACGCGCGGCAAAGAGGAGAGAAAGACGTTACATTAGAGAGGACTACAATGTCTAAGAGAAAGCTAAACCAAAGTGTTTCACTCGCGCACTTTGGGTTCACATCCAAAAAAGTGACACCACGAGATGACCAAGAGACACCCAGAGATGATGCTGATGATGCAGCAGCTAGCACAGCACTCGCTACCAGAACCGTTAGCGAGTCAGGGGCTCCTGTCCCGCCCAGTCACTCCCCAGAAGGAGGTGAAGTTGAGGCAGAGCGCTCAGAAGACGTAGCAGTTGCGGAGGTAGCTGCTACTGCTAGTGACTTTCCGCCGGCTGGTTGGACAACGAAGCAGGTGGGCGAATGGAAAGACCGCAACCCCTGGCTTGACATTAAGGCTGGAAAGTTAGGATGCTTAGTGTGTAGGAAAGCAAAAACGTTGCTGCTAAAGGGACCGGGTTTACACCTCGCGGAAGAATGGATCAATGGTGATGTTACTAGCCCTGATGCAAAACAGCTACGAAAGAAGATCTACAAACACAGGGACAGCCAGGCCCACGCGAGGTCAGTGGAAATAGTACAGATGAAAGACAAAGAAACCCTCCCAAACTGTTTCATTGATGTACAGTCCGATTTACTCAAGAAAACAACAGTCTCGTTTAGAACAGCTTACACCGTAGCAAAGGAAAGGCTATCTTATAAAAAGCTCAACCCCCTCATGACAATGCAGGAGCTGAATGGAGCCGAAGTTGGGAATATCCACAAATCTGACCATGCATGCGCAAAAATAATAAGTCACATTGCAAAGGAAATGCGCCGCAAGTTCGTCTCTAATGTGAAAGAAATTGATTCAAAGGTATCAATCACAATTGATGAAAGTACCGTTCACGGTCGTCCCTATCTAATCATTTACGTAAGATATGATGTCAGTGGTAAGGGGGATGTAGATAATGTGTTCCTGGATATAGTGGAACTTACAGATGGGGTCGATGCTGAATCAATTTATAACTCAATGATGGCGAGTCTATATAAAGCTGGAATGGATGATGACTTTTTGAAGACGCACCTAATAAGCATAGCCACCGATGGGGCTGCAGTGCTCACGGGAAAAGCCAGTGGGCTTGTCGTCAGGCTCAAAAACAAATTTCCGAACGTGCAGTCTGTACACTGCCTGGCGCACAGACTAGAACTGTCAGTCAAAGATGCTCTTAAAGAACTGGGTGGCACTAATCAGTTTGAGATATTTATTTCATATTTATACTCACTCTACAATCAGTCAACCAGGAATTCCAGATTGCTGAAAGAAGCAGCGGCCGAGCTCAACATGGAAATACTGAAAATAGGTCAAATGTTCACCATCACATGGGTTGCCAGCAGCTTTAAAACAGTAAAAGCTGTATGGAAAGATTTCCCCGCACTAGCACTCCATTTTAAAACATCTAGTGAGAACGCATCACGTAATGATCTTGAGAGGCAAAAATACAAGGGACTTTTCAAGCACCTAACCAACTCAGGATTCGTGGAAGATTTGGCTGTCATGAAAGACATCTTGCGTGAACTCCAGAGCCTGTCTCTCAAGCTGCAGAGAAGAGAAATGACACTTGTGGACTCAAGTGTCCACATCAAACAAACAATAAATGTGTTGACCGCCATGAAGATGACCGGGGGGAGATCAACGAAGAAGGCTGAACAGGGCGTCTCATCGGGCTTTTTTAAGGACGTAGAGCTGACAGAAGGCAGGGGGAAAATAAACAAGCCTCGTTTTTATGAATCGGTGGTTGCTACTCTAACCAAGCGCTTACAGGAGTCAAGCTTGGTCCAGACGGTCAAAGCTCTTGATAAGCGCTTTTGGCCTGGAGAGCAG
Organism: Pseudochaenichthys georgianus; assembly: GCF_902827115.2. Lineage (NCBI taxonomy): Eukaryota > Metazoa > Chordata > Actinopteri > Perciformes > Channichthyidae > Pseudochaenichthys > Pseudochaenichthys georgianus. Next base: position 18,062,017 of record NC_047519.1, read on the forward strand.
GAAGACTTGACTTTGTTTGGCGAACAAGAAGTGCACCGTCTGGCTAAATCGTTCGGAGAACCAGCCGGGGAGGCCGTGGAGCAGTTTAGAGACTGGAAATTGCAGGGCACTCCACCGGGCAAAACACTGGAACGGCTATGCATAGCAAGTCGCACTTACCTCCCCACGTCTGCTGAGTGCGAGAGAGGCTTTTCCGCCGTGAATAACATCGACAACCAGAGCCGCAACAGGTTGCGCGAGGAGAGCCTGTCTTCGCTTCTGTTTGTGGACCTAAACGGACCCCCTTTGGACAAATTCGACCCAGTGCTGTTCGTGAAAAGCTGGATTAAAGCAGGACATCGTCTCTCTTCTTCTTGGAAACCAGGACGGCAACGAGAAGAAGTCGAGCCAAGGCATCTTTGGTCTATTCTCACTTAAGGTAAAAGACTATTTTTTCGATCTTTGCTGTGCATAATTGAGCGTGTGCGTATGTCCTGTGTGGATTCCGGGGTTAAGAATAGCATAATTAGCTTTGGCGTTCAAGTTAGTGTGTGTGTGTGTGTGTGTGTGTGTGTGTGTGTGTGTGTGTGTGTGTGTGTGTGTGTGTGTGTGTGTGTGTGTGTGTGTGTGTGTGTGTGTGTGTGGTGTGTGTGTGTGTGTGTGTGTGTGTGTGTGTGTGTGTGTGTGTGTGTGTGTGTGTGTGTGTGTGTGTGTGTGTGTGTGTGTGTCCAGCTCTGCTCCCATTTCCTCGCATTGAATCGAAAACAGATGGCTCTTTAACGGTCGCGTATTCATTCATATGAACGTTAGAATATATAATTATTTGACAGCGCCCTGTTGAGAAACGCTGCTACTACTGATTGTTTTGGATTGCATCCATGAAATATTGCATAGGCCTACTGCATATTGAGAAATCTTCGACCGATATATTGCGCAATAAACGGGAGATGGGGACCCCCCCGATTATTGACGGGTATTTCGCACACTGTGCAAAACCCTTTTTTCTTTTGGATTATTCGTTTTCTCCTGTTAAGTTAGAGTAGGTAAGAAGCCTGTATATTTATTTGTCTACTTCATTAGGTAAGATTTTGTGTTTAAAGGTTAGTTCGTTTTGTGGTTTTGTTACTCCTGTTTTGTTAAATTTGTAATCAGACTTTCAGCATGTTTTTTTGTTGTGAAAGTATATTTTTGTTTGATTCTGATTTGGTAAATTAAATTTACCAAACGACATTCTCTGTCTCGGTGTCCTTTGTCTTGAGAGTGGGAAAAGTGGGGAGAGAGCAAACTTTGTGCTGCGCCTAGATTCCCCTAGGTCTGGACGTAACAAAGTATATTCACATCCTTGCTTAATGCAAATGTATGTAGGAAGTGTGTGTGCATAATTAACTTGTTCCATATCATTCTGTTTGCTCTTTCAGACTGTATTCACACAACAACTCCAAACATCAGGCCTTTTTTTTGACAAGTAACTTGGTGTGTTGTAGAAATTAACTTTTGAATATTTTAGAAATCAAGTATGGGAAGACCTCAGTCAGAGTACCACACTATTTGCACAAACTCTATTGGCAGAACGGAATGATGCTTGCCACTGCCAAGGAGTGTTTTTTTCCATCTCTGCCATATTAATCAGTGCTGTGGTACCCTGCCATCGCGAACGTTTTGTCTGTTTGCAGTGGATGAAGCAGCTCATGGAGAAAATGACTGTCAGCCGAGCCAACCTCTCTCCTCCAGAGTGAAGTGCAGGAGCTGAGTGTATGTTACCCTGCCAGCCCTTCAGCCGGGCACCGTCCCCGGGGCCATCGATGGAATCATCCAGAGCCTGGTTTCAACCAAACACAGAGAGTGGAAAAATAATCTACGGACAAGGAACACCTGTTTCTACAAAAAACAAGCAGTCTGTCATTTTCAGACTTGACACTGACAGAAGTACAGATGTGATAAAAGCTCCTCTGCTTAGTTATCTGATTCAAATGCTTTTCGTCAGTGCAGGCAAAAAAGTGCAAGGAAATATTTTCTATGGATTCTTTTTGGAGGAGCTACACATTTTCTTTGTTGGTCTGTACCGTCTCCAGGAAATAGCTACAGCCCTGCAGTCGGAGTCCAACATTGACAACGGCTCACACCATCTGCTGCTTACTCAGCTTTTCTGTATTACCAGACAGCCAGCAATTAAAATAGAACAACCTGTTGTAAAAACACTTAAGACATTTCACAGTATTCTGTTATTCACTTTGATAAACTGAATGCTGGAACACTAGGCAATGCATGAAAATGAATTAGAATAAGTATTGAAAGGCCAGTGAGGGGATGCAGGTGAGGAGACAGAGTGGAGCAGGAGAGTACGTTGGTACAACAGAAAGAATTTACATGACTGGAGTCGTGACAACAGTGACTATGTAAAACACTAAACTCACTGGCTTAACGTAGCCTACACCTAGAGATTTTGCAAAGATAATAAAACACTGATCGCACTGGATGCCAGTATTTTCTCTCTTAAGGTGCATACTGCTACTGCATAGTAGACAGAAAAATGACTAGTTGCTGCACCTTATTCCGAGAAAAGTTGTATTCAAAATGATCTGCTTGTTAGCAGGATTGCTACTAAAGAATTAAAAAAGGTCACATTGATAACTTTGCAATTGTGTGCAAAACATGAATTTGAAGGGAAGGACTACCAAAAATGATCACATGCTACACATAACTGTAATGTTTACTAGAAAAATACTGTATGTTATGTCACCTGCCAAAGATCTTACACATTTTAATTACTGAGGAAACTGTCTCATCTCCATTCTGACATCCATTAATTTGTTCTAGTTATCTCCTGATTGTGAGGGAAATATTTTGTTTAAGTGT